>NC_090265.1:980599576-980907826 GCF_040414725.1 Anabrus simplex
AATAAAATGAAGGCTAAATTTTTGATTTCAACGAATATCAAAATGTTATGTCAAGAATTCCAGACCATGATAAAATCTGATGCTGATGTTTTAAAGGCAACAAAGAAGAATAGCAAATACATCTGGAAAAAATAAGTTAATATAATCATGTTCAAAAATCATAGAATGTCTCGTATTTTCAGTCACACGTCCCTTAACGAAAAGTGGCGGCCCTACTTGTAAAGCCGACCATTCGACGAGGGTGGCCGACGTGTATCCATGTTAGTGAAGTGCCTTAGTTGCAGGAGTGGAGCACAAATACTTTGTCTCCGAGTCAAGGGTATTGACCACTCAGCCACGACCCGGCTGTGAATCGCAACCGGAACCCCGAGGCCTGAAGGTTAAGAGAGGAACCAGTCAGACACAGAGTGAAAGAAAGCGACGATTAACAACTCTGTTTGGTTTTGACATGTTTGGTCGGGCTGCGAATATTAGGACAACTTGAGTTACCAACGCTATTTTCTGATAGCACACTCCTTCCTCAAAATATAATTATATTACTAAGTTTTTGCGAGATTTAACTTAAGGCGCAACACCTTTACAAATAATGACAATTAAAGGAATTACTAAAACAGTGGCCTAGATTTTAGCGCGGAAGTGTCACTCAGAATAATCAATAAGAGGAATTTACACTGTAACTTTGGTCAATGAGAGCGACTTAAGCGATAGATGTAATATAGGAGTCAAACAGGAAATCCATAGCCGGATTTTTCAATTTAATTCATAATGAATAAAATATGTTATATATAGCCATGTTATCTAGTAACGTATCGTAGGTACTGCGGTGGTATTGATTATTGTTTTTCGAGGAAGTACAACTGGGCAACGATCCTCTATAAACGTAGGTACATAGCTACCAATTGGTTCAAAAAAGTCGTGTACTACCATTTACAGGTCACTGCAAAGAGAAAAGATAGTGGTATACATATCTTTTACTGACCTGGATATCAGTTTATGTTCAAACCATTTTAATGTTATGACTTCAGTCTTGAAATTCTACCTTTTGCATATTTGAAAGATAGAATTCTGAAAGTCTCGGTTTCTGGTTTCCTGTTCCCATGGAAACATTGGTGTCTGGCCACGTAGAAACGATTCCTCCGACAATAGCAGTGAACTCTGCACGCCCATAGAATAAAGGACAGTTGCTTGGGGACGGTTTACTTCTTTATGAATAACATTCAGTATCTGTTATATTCAGGTGGTAGCCATTATTGTTTTGGGAAGAAGTACAACCATCCTCTCTAAACATTGATCAGAGGGAAAAATAAAAGAGTACCATCTCTTTGAAGAATGAAGGTATCGGCAAAAGGAAGAGAAGGGTTAATATGGGGGCGTAAAAATGGAAGACACCCTAGGTCTCGCAAACCTAATACCGTCGGGATCGGAAGAGAACATGAGCTGACCACACGAGGTCGGTACGAAAGTTGAAAATAGGAGTGTGGCACAAGTAAGTGGCACCGCGGTTCACAACTCGTTCTACCAAGAGGAGAGTCCCTTAGATTACACATTTTATTCGCCTCTTATGACAGATTTGAGATAACGTGCATGTAGGCATTCTACCGCCCTAACCCACAGAGGGGTTATAGGATTTCGCTATACAATTGTTCGCCTCCATAGCGTAAGGGTCTGCTCCATTAGCTGCCGTCTTCGGAGGCCCGGGTTCGACTCCCGGTACTGCCAAAGATTTAAGAATGGTACATCAGCTCATGCCCATTGGGCATGTGCCTGAAAACAGTTGCTCCAGTTCGGGACGAGAACAGGAGTTTATTACACCAGCTCCGTGGATAAATGGTTAACATGCTCTCTTTTGGACCAAGGGTTCCTCGATTCGACTTCTGGACAGGTCGGGATTTTAATCTTCATTGTTTGATTCCTTTGACTCGGGGGTGAAGTGAATGTGCCGTCTTCAACATTAGAATTAATTGTAGGTAGGGCCCCATCCTCAAAGACCCACAGGTTGTTCACGGACGCCAACTCGAAAGACATGAACCAGGCCTCTCTGAAGGTACGCACCATTTTTATATTATAATATAATTTTTTTTAGTTCTTTAAGGTACTGTATTTATATTACAACGGAGTTTATTATAGAACTACACTGCAACAGGGTCAGGATTGGACGCGCTTCTTTCGATGCAGATATGATTTACTAACAAGTTATCTGATACCGACCTCGATAGCTGCAGTCGCTTTTAAGTGCAGCCAGTATCCAGTATTCGGGAGATAGGGAGTTCGAACCCCACTGTCGGCAGCCCTGAAGATGGTTTTCCGTGATTTCCCATTTTCACGCTAGAGGCTGTAGCCTACATTAATTAAGGCCACGGCCGCGCCACGGCCACTTCCTTCCCACTCATAGCCCATTCCTGTCCCATCGTAATCATAAGACTTGTCTCTGTCGGTGCGACGTAAAGCAACTTGTAGAAAACAACAACAACAAAAAACACATGGTAGAACAGGATGTACTCCCGTAGGTTTTAACTATGTTGTTTGCACTGGTTTGTAATAATAATAATAATAATAATAATAATAATAATAATAATAATAATAATACTAATAATAATGTTATTTGCTTTACGTCCCACTAATTACTTTTACGGTTTTTGGAGACGTCGAGGTGCCGGAATTTAGTCCCGCAGGAGTTCTTTTACGTGCCAGTAAATCTACTGACACGAGGCTGTCGTATTTGAGCACCTTCAAATACCACCGGACTGAGCCAGGATCGAACCTGCCAAATTGGGGTCAGAAAGCCAGCGCCACAACCGTCTGCACTGGTTTGTAAAATAATGCGTGTTTGGATGGAAGATAAGCAGTTTTGAACTCCGACAGGGAGAAATAGAGAGAGAGAGAGAGCATCATGCTGTCCTCTGTGACGATTCAATTGAACGATGCTATGCGACAAGGAACCAACCCTCAAAAATCTCGATTTTGATGTTTATACCTCTTTGACATCAGGACGGATAGATCTTCATTTTATTTAAAACTCTTTGGATGCAATTTACGCTGTGCCGTCATCTACAACCATGGAACCAGCCAACTTCCATTTCAAATGGTATTTATACTTTCGCAACAAAGACCCAAGCCTCGGTTTGGTAAACTTAGATTATGAAACATGGAACCAATCCACAAAGCTGCAGAGTTCAGGAGGTTGGTTCTTTGTTGCAGTTCAGTGTTCTACGCCTTCTGATTCATGATAATGGATGTAAACAAGTATTCCTCATAAGAATATTGAATGATTGTTCATGTTGCACGCTTTACAGTTTACTTTTTGCTCCATTCAAAGTTGGTAAATTTTAAACAAAGTTATCATTGTTTTTTGTTGCTGGTTGTTGTAGTACAAGAGCGGTAAAATAAAGTTGTACTTCGTTAGGTGCATTATCGTTCAATATTAGTAATGTGAAAATACAGTGGTATTGAAAATGAGTTTATAGCGAGGGCAGAATTTAATGCAGCCTGCTTTAGAACAACTACAAAATACAGAAGATGATCGTCAAGTGCAGAAGGTGAGTATTAAACCAATAAGTTACTGGATAAGGAAAGTTAATCGCTGTGCTGTTTGACTTGGATACATTACAATAATAAAAAGGTTCAATTTTCTTTAAGCCATGTGGGTCAGTGAAAAGAATGCCTCCATAAATATAAAAATCTCTCAAAATCTCCGCCACATAAGTAAGATTTGAAATTCCAGTCTGAACATGCTACTATTTTATGTGGTGAAAGGTGAAACACCTAAAACTAAAAATAAAATAACATAAGTTGGTTTGAACTGCACTGCAATTGAAATTACGAACGTCGCTAACTGGTGTTAAACTTTTTCAACTGCAGGAGCATTCTTCATATTGTAAGCCCGTTTTTAGAAAATATAGTCTCGATGTGATGGCCGAAAACATAAAGCCATTACTGAAGCATGGAAATGTAAACAAGACCAAATGCGCAGGAAGTATTTTGGTGTCCAGAGAAGACACCGTGATTGTGAATGCAATGGATGAAGGACATCCAGTTAAGTTATATAAGAACAGCTACACCAGCAGTGAAATTCAGGAGGAAAATGACAAGAGTGTGAATGACCAATCACATGCTTCGACAAATGGATCTGTTTGGCAGTTCAGTTGTATAAAGTGGATGCAGCCACTGGAATTTTTATTCCTTTCAAGAGCAAATCGAAGCAACAAGAGTCGCTCATATGAAACATTCCTGAGGAGGAGGTTGTATTAAGCAGATCATCTCTGGCCGAAGACATTGTGAACATGGAAAGCACCGAAAATCCTTCGGAAGGCGTATGGAAATCGAAGAAATGACATATGCATTGTTGATGAAACAGGTAACAATAAAACTGTTCAAACTAAAGATTCAAAAGGAAGAAAAAACAGGGGAAGAAAAATAAAATATGAAGCACAGTCTCGCGAGGATCGCAAGAAGAGGTGCCAATCAAACAAGACGTATATATCATCTTGAGGAAAAGAAGTAGAATGCAAGGACTTCTCGGACTATTGGAGTGTATTTACCTGTAAATCAGCTTGTCACACTAAAGTACCCACTGAAGTTCGTAGAGAAATATTTACAAAATTGAGAATTTTAACACTCAGGCAATATTTTTAAGGAATTTGATCCATGAATATTCCATTAAAAGGAAATACGCCAATAACAGCGATGCTTGAAGTTATTATACGGAATGCGTACTTAAATGGAGTAAATGTTTGTAGGAATATGTTTGTACATACCCTAGGAATTTCAACCAAAAGAGTGGATACAGCTTTGAGGAAAGTGCGATCAATGGACATAGTAGATAAAAGAGGCCTGAATGGAGGTCACAATAACATTTGTAATTATATATTGAACGAGATCATGACATTTCTTCAGAAAATTCCAAAGTGCAAGTCCTATTATAGAGGAGACGATAGTTCAAAGGAATTTTTAAGAACCCACCTTACTCTACGTGTAACGTATGAGCAATACGAACAGGACGTGAATAAGTCAGTATCTCTACCTACCTTCAAGAACATTTTCTACTCAGAATTTAATCTATGTAGAAAGAAACTAAAAGCTGACTGCTGCAATAGATGTGATGCATTTGAAGTTAAAATTAAATCGGAAGTGGATGAAACAAAAAAAAAAAAAAAAAAAAAAAAAAAAAAGGAAAGAGATAAAATCACAACAAGAGGAGCACTAGAACGAGGCAGAAAATGCAAGAAGCATAATGGAAAAAGACATTGACAGGTCAGTATTAGATCCTAAATTAGAATTTCTGTCATTTGACTTGGAGAAGACTCTTCCACTACCAAGACTGCATACAAACAGAGTTTTCTATAAGAGACAGCTTTGGCTCTATAACCTCGGTATTCACATAGACAAAAAGAATGAAACACACTGTTACTTCTGGACAGAGAACCAGACTGGAAGGGGAGCACAGGAGGTTGGTTCATGCTTGAAGAAATTCTGTGAAGAACATTTACCACCCAATTTAGAAGAACTTATACTTTGGTCAGATTCATGTGGTGGCCAGAATCGTAATATGAAAATGGTTCTGTTCTTTAATTCTATAATGGAATCTCATAACTCCTTGAAAAAATTTCAATGAAGTTCCTAATATCAGGTCACTCAATCCTACCTAGCGATTCAGACTCATCAGATACTGAGTCAGCAAAAACTACAGCAGCGTCTGTTCGTTGTTGATCACATTTTTGTCATTGAAAACTGCAGGAAGAAGAAAATAAAGGTGCATCGCATGTAAAAAGAAGACTTCTATTCCTCAAAGGAATTAGAGAATTCTATTATGAATCGTAAAACTGATGCATGTAAGGTAAAAGTGAACTGGCTCCAAATCAGAGAAATAGTAATAGAAAAGTCACTGCCAATGTCACTTTTCATGAGACAAACCTTTGACGGGCCTTTTCAAGAAGTTACCATACAAAAGAAAAACGCTGGAAGGCTTTCGTCTACATTATTTACGAGGAGGTTGCAACCACTACGGCTTCATGGGAAACCCATTTCCATCGCGAACTAGAAGAAATTAAATCTCTTACATATTGTCTCATACCTCCCGATTCGCACAACTTCTACAGCGATCTTATTGCCTAATGTGATTGTGGTAGAAGATATCGACGGATTCAATGCTCCATTGGATTTTGATGCAGAAAAAGACAACTATATAATGTTCATTGTACACAGAACAGTGATCAACAAAGGATGTTTATAAATAACGTACGTGAACATTTCAAGTTAATGATTACTAGGAAGCAGATTTTTATGTAATTACATTCTTTTCGCGCATGTTGTAACACAATTTACAACGTTTATTATTCCTATTGTGTATCTCCAAGCGTTAAAACCTAACCTTATTTCACATAAAAACACGTGTTTTCACAATTATCTTATGTAAACACATATTTTAAGAAAATCCATCGGCAGTATTTGCTACTCAATAAAATTTAAAATGCTACTATATTATAAAATGATGCTCATATTCTCATTTTATGATGACGGTCTTGTTTTTTAACAGTGTATCTTACGCCATATATCTGAATGTTATGGTTATTTATGGACTTCCCTCCGGAAGTTCGAAGACTTGCTGGTCACTGACTAAATATACCATATGTCAGAGAAAGGCAATCATAGAGAGATAAGGTGACGAGCAATACCGTAAATTAAACTGCTCATTAAAGACTGGAAATAGATTCTCAGTGAGATTGTGTCACTCCTAAGAGTAAGGTTAGTTGTTCGGGTCCATATATCATTCCCGTGGTCGTGTGATTCTGAATTTCTAAGAGAGAAGATATATTTCTTTCGATGTCTGCTGCTATTTTTTTATTGAAACAGTAAAATCTCATTTGTTCGGACCTCCATAATTTACAAAATCCGTATTACCGCTACATTTCTATATGATAAAACATTCTTTATCCTGATATGCTTTGCTTTGTCCATTGTGGCAACCTGTAATTGCGAGAAGTCGTTGATTAGTTCAATATATATATATATATATATATATATATATATATATATATATATATATATATATTATATTATACACCATAAATGCGTGCGTAACCTGCAAAACAATGCCGAAAGTGAAGTCGAGTACAAGATCGCGTCTTCAACAATACGCAGAGGAATTTAAAAGCATTTTCACTACCGGTGTAAAAGTATTGTTTTGCCAACCATGTGGTAAAACAGTAAGTGCAGATCAACGAAGTCACCCAGCATTTGTCTGGAAATAAGCACATTGAGGCTGCTTCGCGTGTGCGTTCGCGACAATTACTAATAGATAAACCAGCTAATTCAAATGTAGGCCCATCCAAATACTCCCAGTATTATCTAGATTTATGTAGAGCATTTGTTTGCGCCAACATTCCTCTTGGCAAAATAAATAATCCGATACTGAGAACTTTCCTAACAAAATACATTAATTTTGAGCTTCCAGACGAATCCACATTAAGGAAAAACTATCTTCCAAAATATTACGAAGAAACTTTACAGAGAATTCGGGCAGTATGTGATAGCGAAAAACTGTGGGTGAACATTGACGAAACCACTGATTCAAGTGGCAGAAAAGTAGGAAATGTTGTAGTTGGTGTGTTGAAGAATGACAAAACTGCTTGTGAACGTTGTTATTTGCTAGCGTGTAAAGAAATGCCTGCTGCAAACCATGTCACTGTAGCTAGGTTGTTTAATGAAGCCATGCACCTACATTGGCCAAAAGGTGTAAAATATGACAATGTATTGCTCCTACTTACTGACAGTGCAGCCTACATGAAAAAAGCAGTCGAAGGCCTTTCTGTAAGCTTTCCGAAAATGATACACGTAACTTGCGTAGTTCATGCTCTACACAGGGTATGTGAAACTGTAAGGGCTCAGGCTCCTAAAATGGATAAATTAGTGTCTAATGGCAAAAATTATTTGTAAAAGCACACTCAAGAATCGATCTGCTTAAAGACAAAAGCCTACTGCCTATTGTCACGCGGTGGGTATCTGGCTTAGCGCAGTGGCATACTACGCAGCCAATTTTGAAAGTTTCAAATCCGTTGTGAAAGCACAGGATAAAAACGACGCATCTTCCATTGACATTCTTCAAGAGTTACTGAAAGGCAGCTCTTTGAAAAGTGATCTGGCGTTTATATACGCCAGTCTAAGCTTCTTGTGTAAAACCATAGACATACTTGAAAAATCCACTAACCTGTTGTCCGAAACAGAGAAGGAAGTGCGAGCTATTGAAAATACATTAGATTCACTCTCAGCTTCGCAGGTACAGGGACTGTTAAAGACCAAATATAAACATTTGTAAAAACAGAGGGTTTAAAAACGTGCGAAGTTGCTCAAGTATTGGAGGGTGCTCATGTTGGTGAAATTGAAGGCGTTAGTGTTGGTGACTATGCACATCTGACGTCCTGTGATGTGGAACGATCGTTTTCGCGGCATAAGGCGTTCTTCAGAGATAATCGGCATGCATTCGTGATGGACAGTTTGCAGTTGACCTTTGTTGTTCACTGCAGTTCTGAGACTAATTTCCAGCAACTGATATTCCAGCGTGTGATTGGTGAGTACGAACTGGTGATAGGTTTTCTTTGCTATAGTTAAACAAAACATTACAGTTTTTGTACATACCGTAATATCTAGTCAAGTACATAAAAAATTAATATACCGTACTGTACTTTTCCATATATAGACATCCATTTGCCTTAAGGAGCACGTTTGGTAGCAGCACATTTTAATACAGAACTATATATTTATTTACATCTTGAACGTCAGTCGTTATGTGATATTTAAAGCAGAATATTTTAAATTTTTTATCATATTTTTAGGTTTTTAGCACATACAAATCCGCTCCCTAATGATTACTGACATTTTTATAAGATGTAAAATAATACATAGCTGTGAAAGACTAAAAGTATATGATGAATATCCTGTTGTTTGTCTAATACTATGTATGCTTCAGAGTAATAAATATTGTTTGTCAACGCTGGAAGTGAGGAATGCAAGGAGCCATCCCTCAGGTTTCACCTCCAGAAACAGTTACTTAATCTGCAACAAGGAACCACGGCGAATTTCTGTTAATATAATAAAACTTGTAGGCCTATTGATCGTGCACAAAATGAACATTATTTAATAATTTAACAATCCATTATCTTTTTTATTGCCACCATAAGTAATAGTATGACACCTATGAAGAATTTAATTCTTAAGAGTTCACTAAAGTTAATTTTCCTCGGAAGTTTGGTAATGTGGCTTGGTACGTTGTTGCATAACATCGTCCAATTAACCCTAATCCTTAAGAATAAAAATACATGCGACACAAATGTGAACAAGTTCACAGAAAATAATTCTTGACACATACAGTATATCTATAATGTTGGTTTAAGTGCAATGATACTTGTGTACCCAAACTTCAACAGCGAATATCTAACAGAAAAATAACGGTCCATGTGTTCTCCGTGGATCAGACGGTTAGCTAGTGAATCCTGAGTACAGTCACTGTGATCGCACTCCATTCGACACGAGCACCAATGTCTCGGAAGGATGATTAGTAATTTCGATATGCCACAAGTCCCCAGCAATCACAGGCGGAAACTTGCAGGTATGGCTTCAGTCTACGTAACCGTCAGTGTACACCAACGGCGGGCACTTCCAATATCTAAGTAATCTTCTGTCATCCCCTATTACGCTGCTTCCCGGGCGCTTGTATGTCGCATGTGTTGTGAGGAGTCGCCATTGTCTTTCCAATAATCTCGGAAGTTTTCACATGTCAGGTCAATCGATAGTATCCTTCTTGGTGTTGCAATGCTGATGTTCAGCAATGCATTTTGAAAAATATCTCTTGTTGATTGAGAATCCTTTAAGGTTTATAGCTGTGAACATTATCACGCCAGCATTCCGATCTTTACCGAAAACGAATTAACAAACGCTGTTTCCTCTCAACTTGATTCTGAATGTGAAGATACTTTTGTCATATAACGGATATTTTCAGTATAAAAACAAACAATATTCATTTAATATGCATAACGTTAATAATAATAATAATAATAATAATAATAATAATAATAATATACATTATCATTAAAGACTGTTATGCCTTTCAGCGTTCAGTCTGCAAGCCTCTGTGAATTTCCTAAACGTCGCCACAATCCTCTATTTGCAACTAGTGTTGTGGCCTCATTTAGTTCTATACCTCTCATCTTTAAATCGTTAGAAACTGAGTCTAAACATCGTTGTCTTGGTCTTCCTCTACTTCTCTTACCCTCCATAACAGAGTCCATTATTCTTCTAGGTAACCTATCCTCTTCCATTCGCCTCACATGACCCACCACCGAAGCCGGTTTATGCATACAGCTTCATCCATCGAGCTCATTCCTAACTTAGCCTTTATCTCCTCATTCCGAGCACCCTCCTACAATTGTTCCCACCTGTTTGTACCAGCAATCATTCTCGCTACTTTCATGTCTGTCACTTCTAACTTATGAATAAGATATCCCGAGTCCACCCAGCTTTCACTCCAATAATAATAATAATAATAATAATAATAATAATAATAATAATAATAATAATAATAATGGTTTAACGTCACTAAGTACTTTAATGGTCTTTTTAGACGCAGAGGTGCCGGAATTTTGTCCCGCAGGAGTTCTTTTATGCGTCAGTAAATCTGCCGACACGAAGCTGGCGTATTTGAGAACCTTCAACTACCACCGGACTAAGCCGGCATCGAACCCGCCAACTTGAGCTCAGGAGACCAACGCTCTACCACCTGAGCTACTCAGCCCGGCTAATAAACAGTAGTGTAGTAATAAAATGACAACGGCGCGAGATATGGAATTACTTTTTTCAAATAATTTATCAGTATGACCAATCCTCTACCGCTCATATACGTGGCTCACGTTGTCTTCGACCACTCTGTATATTTTCCTAGGTTACTCGTGAAAATCTCATCACCATAATCGTGGTTATTCTTTGCCTTCTGCTACTTCTTTACTCTCGGTAAGTATGACCCGCCTTTATAGGGTAGACTAGCATGGAATTCAGTTTATTATTTACACGTTCTAGGAAGCAAAAGGCAATTGTAGACTGGGTATCCATTATTGCCACAAACACGAGTTGAAAGTTTCTGCTGAGGAGGCTGTGTAGGGAGCGACGCTGGGAAAGTTTGAGAGGAAATTAGAGATCTCATGGTGGTGCCACCTGTTGACGCGCCAACAGCTTGTGTCCTCTACCCTCTTGCGACAGCGTTCCCTGTCTGTTCCTTAAAGAGAACAATCATGGGAACCGATTTAAAGTCCACCCCTGGTTTCAAAACCCAAGATGTATTTCTCCTTTCGAAGAGAGATCAAGAGTCCACTGGTAATAGTTTCAAATTGACGTTTATTTGGTATTTCAGGAAACACTAGCAGCAATATGATTGGAATTCGAATTCTGATCTTGTGTTTCGCATCGTACCTTCTCTGCGACTATAGGTAAAAAATTGACAATCACCACCACCAGTACGAAATTCAGACTGCTTTCTAAAACTCCACTTAAATGGCCACAAAGCCACAGTTATTGTGAGGAAATTGAATACATTCAGGGTGACTGAGTTATCTGTGTATTTGTCTTCATAACAAACCATAACACTTCCAGTGACAATAGCATCCTCAGGGTGCATTTACAGTTGAAGAGAGCCGAAGGCACTGAGGGTGCAATATAATCCCCTCAACCAGGTTTTAGCATGTAATTGCTAGACATAATCGGATGAAATGCCTCGGGGCTTTCATTACCGAGACAGACCACCAAACCACAGTGTATTGCCCGAAAAAAAGAAAAAAAGAAAAAACACTGCGCTGAGGAATTTGGGCAGATCATCGTGACAAAATCAGGTGACTAGCTTTTCTTTATTACGGGCTAGGGAGATAATAGCGTGATATGCCTGCATATTTAGACAAAGTAAAACATGCTCAAAGCGGAACTAGAATAAACCGGAAACTTGTCAACTACGGAATATTTTCTCGGCGAAGATTACGGCGTTATAATGTTCTGACTTTTGTATAATGCGGAATCTCCTCAAGGCGGAAACGAACAATGAAATAATTCTTTAAAATATACTTGTACAATGCGGAAAATATAAGGGTACAGGGATCTGGAAGTCAAGTAGTGATGACATAAAAATGTTACTGTTGAACTGTATTTTATTGTAAGGAAAGGATTAGAATTAAGTGATATAACAGATACCGTATATACTTACCAGATATTATAATAGGAGTTGAATCATGGCTGAGAAATGATATAATGGATGCAGAAATTTTCTCACGGAATTGGCGTGTGTATCGTAGAGTTAGGGTAGGAATGGTAGGAAGGGGAGTATATATTCTGGTGAAATAAGAAATTGTAAGCTACGAAAAAGTTAAAGACGACACACATGAAATTCTAGGTGTAAGGCTCATCTCTAAAGATTATACTGTAGACAACCTGAATGTCTTTGGAGCGTACAGACTGGGAAAGGGTAGCGCTGACGCTGATTCATAATTATTTGATGAGATAATCAGCAATGTGGGAAGCTATCTCAGACTTTCCATAACTTATATTCAGGAACGACAAGCTTGTGTTGCTCACCGATTTTGAGAATCGGCAAGTCGTGTTGATACCGAGACAATGAAGGGTACTTATCTATATATATGTACATTGTTCAACGGACTAACTACAAACGGTGACTTAGTCCTCGCTTTCGTTTTCCCACTGTTTCTATTGTTGTTGTTGTAAATATGGAGTCTTCAAGTAATATTTTGTGTGTGTATTATATGTATATTTTGGTGTGTTGATGAGGTGCTCATGCACGGATTTTATTGAGAATATAGTTAGTTATTTTAGAATTAGTGGAGTTATTGATGAACCTAGGTGCAGTTCCTACCTATTTAGTCGTTTTCAGAAGGTTAGGTAAGGCCTGAAGCAGATGTACCAGTACGCAGCTTTTATGTACACGCCCTGGGAGAAAAAGACTTATTATCGTGCTGTATTAAAATTCGAGGGATCCATTCTGGTGAACTCTGGCGCCCATACTACGGATGTTTCGAGTAATTATTTTTATTAATTTAATTTATTTCAATTATTTTATTAGGTTTTGAGTAATTTTATTTATAATTATTTTATTATTACCGAGCGAGCTGGCCGTGCGGTTAGGGGCACGCAACTGTGAGCTTGCATCCGGGAGATAGTGGGTTCGAATCCCATTGTCGGCAGCCCTGAAGATGGTTTTTCCGTGGTTTCCCATTTTCACACCAAGAAAATACTGGGGCTGTACCTTAATTAAGGCCACGGCCGCTTCCTTCCAACTCCTAGGACTTTCCTATCCCATCGTCGCCGTAAGACCTATTTGTGTCGATGCGACGTAAAACCAGTAGCAAAAAGTTATTATTAATAACAATAAAGTTACAATATATATATAAATAATATGAGTAAAGAAGTGGAATCACAGATAAGGCTTTTTGCGGATAATGTTATTCTGTATAGAGTAACAAATAAGTTACAAGATTGTGAGCAAGAGCAAAATGACCTCGATGATGTTGTGAGATGGACAGTACGCAATGGTATGATGATAAACGGCGTTAAAAGTCAGGTTGTGAGTTCCACAACTAGGTAAAGTCCTCTCAGCTTTATTTACTGCATTGATGAGGTGAAAGTTCCTTATGGGAATCATTGCAAGTATCTAGGTATTCATTGGGGTGATCACATAAACATTATTGTACATAGAGGGTACAGATCTCTGCACACGGTTGTATAGGTGTGTAGGGGTTGTAGTAAGAATGTAGAGGAGAGGGCATATAAGTCTCTGGTAAGACCCCAACTAGGGTATGGTTCCAGTGTACGGGACCCTCACCAGGATTACTTGATCCGAGAACGGGAAAAAATCCAAAGAAAAGCAGCTTGATTTGTTCTGGGTGATTTCCGACAAAAGACTAGCGTTACAAAAATGTTATGAAGTTTGGGCTGGGAAGGCTTGGGAGAAAGGAGACGAGCTGTTTGACCAAGCGGTATGTTCCGAGCTGTCAGTGGAAAGATCGCGTGGAACGACATTAGTAGACGAATAAGTTTGAGTGGTGTCTTTAAAAGTAGGAAAGATCACACTACGAAGATAAAGTTGGAATTCAAGAGGACAATTTGGGGCAAATATTCGTTTATAGGAAGGGGAGTTAGGGATTGGAATGAGTTACCAAGGGAGATGTTCAATAAATTTCCTGTTTCTTTGAAATAATTTAAGAAAAGGCTAGAAAAACAACAGATCGGGAAACTGCCACCTGGGCGACTGCCCTAAATGCAGTAGTGATTGAACTGATGAAGTCCTACGTACAATATTTGTGCATTTCTGGTGCTAGTAAGCTCATCGGATAAAAAATTAGTCACCCTAGTGCGCACGCACAGATGGATCGTTAAGCCTGTACAGATGGCGCAGTGATCGAGTCCCGTGCTCAACCGCACGCGCACTGCCTCTACGTGAGCAGAAGGCAGTAGCGATCAGTGAGACATTGGTGTTTCAATCGGGCAGTGTACATCATATTGGTAGATGTAAGGATGCGACAGAGTGGCAAAAAGGAACAATCGTGTTTGACCGTGCCATGGCCATACGGTGCGTGAAGTTGCTGAATTTGTTGGTATTTCCCAGCGGACTGTTCAACGTGCAGTGGTGTACTACGCGTGGTCTCAAAACTGGATATCAGAATTGTGGTCGGAAAAAGATCCTGACTTGAGAAGGACCGGAGACGCGTTTCACGGCTTGTGAATCAAAATCGCTTCCAAACACGACAGGAATAATTGCTGCAGTCAGTGAATGAAGCTCCATCCCAACCTGTTAGCGAGAGAACATTGCGACGGCAACTGCATGCAATGAACATTTGGAGTCGGTAGCGTCGCACAGGCACATAGAAGTTGCGCGTCGTCAATGGGCTAGAAATCATCTAACATGAACAGATGACGTACCTCGTCGAGTACCCCGTGGCCAAATGAAGCATCTCATTGAGGATATGTGTAAGATCAGGTTCAAGCCGGAGGTGGGTCGGTGATGTTTTGGGAGTGTTTTTTGTAACATGGATTGGACCCGCTCACTGACGTGGCCACTAAATGAACCAGCATGTTTATTTAAACATGGGGTTACCTTTTTAGTCGCATCTTACTACAGTTATTGCAATGTGTTCCTGTATATAATTTAGCTATACTTTACTCACCTTAGTTTAGTTAGTGATACTTTAGTTGCTTTAGTTATACTTTAGGTTGTAAAGATTTCATATGTTTAAATTTTATGTAAAATATACATTGTATATACATGAAGTGGTTAAGTGTAAGAAAGGGCCGGGAGCCCTAACTTCGCCACAATAAAGACGCTTTAATAATAATAATAATAATAATAATAATAATAATAATAATAATAATAATAATAATAATAATAATAATAATAATAATAATAATAATAATAATAATAATAATAATTTTAAGGCTACACCCACAAGTAGCAAAGTAGTCTAATCACCATATTATGAAAGAACAATCATTTATTGATGTCCTGTATCTGTATCGAATTCTCGGTGACATTTCATGAATGCCGGGCTAAATAGCTGAGACGGTAGAGCGCTGGCCGAGCCCAGCTTGGCAGGTTCGATCGCGGGCGGCTCAGACCGGTGGTATTGCAAGGTGTTGAAATACATCAGCCTGGAGTCACTAGATGTACTGGCACGGAGAAGAACTCCTGAGGGACAATACATCTGCGGCTCTGAAACCTTAAAAGTAGTTAGCGAGGCATAAAACCAACCTTCTTCTTCTTCTTAATCTAAGTTCATTATTATGCTCGATTTTATATTTTGGCGGTTCTGAAAATAATTCGGCCCTCTCACACGCCATTGACGCTGATACACCTCCGATCTAGTGTGTATTCAGCAAATATATGTATCATGCACGAGTTTAACGCAAGATTAGTTTTGCATAATACGTGGATGCAATAAGGCATCATATTTATCAATTATTTCAAGTGCACCATAAATAATTCAACAGGAAGACTCAGCTCTGCAAACATCGAGCTAAACCTTGGTAAGTACAAAATGAACGTTCTTCTTAAACTTAGAGGTGTATGGGTTATAGGACGAGACGAAGATGATTCCCATAAGAGTTAACCTCACGATACGCCGCAGGTGGTGGCAATTGTAGGCGTGATTTCGGAAGATGTAGATTCGAACTTCACTATTGGTTCTATATGGTTTCACATTACCACATCATACATATGGCGCCCAGCGTCGACGAAATCTTATCCCTGTTACGAAACAAAACTCGAAATGGAACAGTCCATTAGGGCCTTGATCTACCTGCAGATATTGGTGTGCCACGTGGTCCATGTGACGCCCTGAGCCACATTGCTCGGCTTTCTTGACCGGTTCCGCTGCCTCCCGGATTGAGCTGGTCTCACGAAGCTCAGCCAACCCTATACTAGCCCTCACACCAGAATTTAAATATCTGGACTAGCCTCAAGATAAGATGGAGGCACGCTGTCTATACGCCTCGATCATTATTAGGGTGACTTAAAACGGGTAGACAAATTTCTCACCTACAATAGGCTTTTATCGAACATTTTCTGTCTTTCATGTCTACAATAAATTGTACAATTCATTTGTTAAACATTTCTGTCATTCATAATACGCGATTATAAAAATGTCTACCTCTCTTAATCAAAGTCTAAAACAGTACATAATGTAACCGTACAACAGGGTTACAGATTCCATTCAGTATTTATTATTATTATTATTATTATTATTATTATTATTATTATTATTATTATTATTATTATTAACCCGATTCATTAGATTTTATATATTCTGTTTCTCATCATTTAGACTGTAATAATTAGGTATCACGTATATTATTGTATTTAATCATAGGTTAAGTGAAATTTATTTGTAATTATTCTGTATTGTAGTAAGTGAGATTTGTTGGTTTCATATTGTCATGCTGTGGCTTGTAACTCTGGCTGGATGAGCTGGCATAGTATTTTGCAATCGAGGCTATGTTTAACTGTGCAAGTAGATTTTCCGGTGACGCATTCAGCTTAGTCATTCTCAAGCCGCTTGGGTACGCTTAGACAACACTTGACTGATGACATCAGTGCGTGGGCACGTGATTGCGACCAAGTGTCAGTATTCGCCAGCTACTGTATGTTGAAGTGGAAGGGATGAACAATGAGTAAGGAGATGAGTCGTCATCGCGAGGTGATATAAGTCAAGGCGACGGTGGGGAGAGGTATTCTGTTCATAGTACTCAGTTCATAGTACTCAGTTCATATCTACTCAGTTCATATTATAGAGATCATATTGTGCAGATCATATGAAACAGTCAGATGTATCAAATGGAAGAAGTGGTCTAGTGTGATGGTCAGAGCTAAGAGTTGTGTTTTCAAGAGGTCTTGTAATCATCGAGGAGGTCTACAAGTGGTGGTTGTATCCGAGCAGAGACGGGTACTATGCTGATAAAGAAACATCATCTTCTTGTGAGGATGGACTTCACAAGATGTTTCAATAATATTTTCCAATTTCTTATAATATATTGAATGGACGTAATTACATTGGAGCTCCCTACACGCGTACATGGTATGTAGGCCAACTCCTTGTTATATAAGAAGATAACAGCAGACGGCTCCCGACTTCAGCTCAGAGGTTTTCCCAAGAATTTCAAGTTCAACAGCGGTGTATGCCGACATCAGGTAATTAAAGCATCAGACATGTTATGCATTCATAACATGAAGAAGAATGTAATCAGCGGCGATATCACATCTCACTTCAAGTTCATGCCAATAGCTTTTTTTGTTTAGATTAAATTTTCCTTTTATTAGTACCGCAAATCTCAATATATATTTCTTTTGTTAAATTAAAAGACGTCAATGATTGTTCATTGTGACGTAAATTATAGTCATAAACTCAGTTTTATTTTAATTATAATAAGTGATTCCAGTTCCATGTACAATCCTCAATTGTGGAAATGCAACAGTAATTTAATATTGTCCTGATCCATATCCCTGTATATTGCCAGATATGTGAGTTTATCACCTCACGCCTTGAGATAATTGATATAAGAGGTATGCTCTACCGAATTTTGTTGTTTTTCTTAAAAAAGCAACTGGCGCTCAAACAAATGTTATTTATATAGTGTGGAAGATATGAAGGTATAAGAGTAGTGGTTGGAGTAGCCACAACGTGTCGCCAGCAACGTGGGACTCGAAAGGTTCAGAAAAGTGTTTCTGAATGGCAATATACATGGATCAGTTCTTTTAATGAGTACGCACATGTTAAATTCACCGAGTAATGTTAGGAAGGTCATTTTGTCGAAGTTTGTATTTAAGGGGTAATGTCAAAGGAAGTGCAAGGGGAAATAGCTTTGAGATCGCGAAAAATTAGTAGGAAACCGAAGATGGACAAGGATAGCAATAAGCAGTCAGGTGATGAGGCTGAGGTTATTGTGTCCAAGGAAATCCAAGGTGGTAACATAAATAGGAAGTTGGTGACTAAGGTGGGACCTACTGAAAGTCAGAAAATAGTAGAAACTGAGGAAAACGCTGTCACGCAAGATCAAAGTAAAGGGGTGATTGACCTGGGTTTATTTAATTTGCTGATGTCCAAAATGACTGAGCAGAATAATGCCATGAGTGAGAAAATTGAAACGGTTATTAGTGAGAAAATTGAATCTCAGAATAATATTATGAGTGAGAAAATTGAAACGGTCATTAGTGAGAAAATAGAATCTCAGAATAATATTATGAGTGAGAAAATTGAATTTCAGAATATTATTATGAGTGAGAAAATTGAAGCGGTCATTAGTGAGAAAATTGAATCTCAGAATAATATTATGAGTGGGAAAATTGAAGCTCAGAGTAATGTCATAAATAGTATTAATAATAAGGTCGATGATGTTAGTAATAAGATAGATCATAAGGTGTTAGAAATAAGTAAGCAAATTAATAATTTAGAAAGTAAGGTAAATAGGGATTGTAGTGACATCAGAGCTGAGATGGAATTGGGTCGGAGCAATCTCCATACGGAAATAGAGCAAGTTAGTGAGACATGCATCAAACAAGGGCATACGATTGATGAATTAGGCGCCAAGATCGAGTCTAATAAAGGAGAAATCAATGAGTTAGTAGAAGAAAGGTTTGAAAAGATAACCAATACAGTGGGGCAAGAAACTAGGAAATGTATTAGTAGGGTAGAACATGTGGAAAGGAAACTTGGAGAAGTAGGTGATCTAGGGAGTGAGCAGAAATCATTATCACAGAAGGTGAGAGAATCGGAAAAAAAGTTGGAGGAATTAAGAAAAATTCAAGAAAAGGCTGAGGAAACAGTGGAAGAAAAATTTCTGAGTTGCCAGAGAGTACTCCAGAAAGAAGTGCGTGATAGTAAGAATGTACGTGAGATAATTGTAAATAATGGTTTAATCACTAGAGATCATGATTTACCTAAGTTTTCTGGGAAAGAATTCAACCCGATGGAATTTATGAGAGTAGTAGAGAAGAAATTTGCTGTTCAATTAAGAGACAATATTATTAGCTGGGAAACTGTATTGGAGATCTTATCTAATGCTTTCGTAGGAGAGACTAAGTCTTGGTTTCAAGTATATAAAAGCTCGATGTCTAGTCTAACTGAATTTAAGGAGAAATTCATGGCTAAATTTTGGAGTGAAGGTGTTCAGAGTAGAGAGAGAGAGAGAGAGAGTAATGTTTGGCAGGTATAATTCTAACGAGGGTGTTAGAATGACTGAATACTTTTTGGCTCATGTTTTGGTGTGGAGAAATTTAGAATGTATTGGACCTGAGGCTGATATAGTTAGACTTATGGCTAAGCACTATCCCGATAGAATAAGAGAAGCTGTTTGTATGCAAAGAGTGGAGACTATTAAGGAAATGGAGATTTTGTTGGAAAGTTTTGATGCTTTAGGTAGTAGCTTGAATAATAGTAGGACACTAAATAGGAATGTAGAAGGAAGGGGTAACCAATCTAATAATCAGGACAGGCCTATGAATAATCGTAACTACCGAAGAGAATATCAGGAGAGACCTAATAATAATTTCCACAGGGAGAGAAATTATCAAAATAGTTCGGAAAATTTCAGGACTGGGAGGCGTGATTATGGTAGTCAACCAGAAGCTGCGAGGCGGGAGAATACAGGCCATAATAATAATAATAATAATGACGCTAGAGGAAAAAGGCAACAGGGGAGGCCGACTGAGGTGTGTAACCAACAAGTCGTAACCGAACCAAGTACTTTAAACGCGCAACGGACTATATAAACAGGTCACTGAGACAGTCCGTAAATGGTGAGTTCACGTATAAGGTAGATAAGTATGTCAATGTCGACCAGCCTATAGTTGTAAGTGAACATGATTGTGACCTAAGTAGCAATAATTCAAATGTTTTAAGTGACGACTTAATCGTAGACAATAAATTTTATAAGTGTAATTTAAATTTAGATATAAGGCAAGATTTGTTAAGTGATCTTATATTATGTAATGAGGATAATTTAAGTAGTGTTACTGTTACACCGACGATTGAACTGCTGATATGGGGCAGAAAAGTTAAGATTTTGTTGGACTCTGGTAGTGAGAAGTCATGTGTAAATTCCAAGCTGTATGAGGAAGTTTTGAGAGAGAAGTATGAGGTAGCGGAAATTCCAGTGAGGAATACGTTCATCGTAACAGCTGTTGGAAACAAGTCTCACAGAGTGAATAAACAAATAGCTGTCCCCATTAACATAAGTGGAGAATGTATTTTCCAACCATGCTTAGTTGTGCCTAATTTAGTTTATGCCGTTATTTTAGGTACTGACTGGTTAACGTGTCACAAGGCTAAATTAAATTTTGATCTGTGTAATGTCAATCTTATTTGGGGAAAGAGTAGCAGGGAAGTCAGTTTACCATATGATGTTTTGTCAGAAATTAGTGCGAATAAAGTGTGTTCTAGTATAGAAGGGCCTTGTGAAATTCCTAATATTAGGAAGAATATTGATGTCTGCCATGTGTCTATACAGAGAGATTCTAGAGATGAATTGTATGAGACAGTGGAGAAATGTAATTTAGCGGAAAGTCAGAGGGACGAATTGTGTGAATTATTGATATCACAGAGTGATGTTTTTAGTGACCGGCCTGGTAGAACACATCTTTACGAACACAAATTTATGTTCATGATAACTTTTGTAGGACCGAAATATCCCATTCCGTTAAAATACTCTAGCGCTGTTGAAGAGCAGATTGACATTATGCTAGATTATAATATAATTGAACCATCATGTAGTCCTAATTTGAATCCACTTGTTATTATACCTAAGAAGGATAACACGGTAAGATTGTGCATGATAATTTTTGTAAGACTAAATTGGATGAATTTGAACTTGGTGACAAGGTTTTACTCAGAGTGCCACTCCCGTCATCAGCAGAAGCTGGTCAATTTTCTAAGTTTTTCTTGTTATATCAGGGATACTTCACCGTAGTGAAACGGATTGGGAAATGTGCTTATTCATTAGAAAACAAGGAAGGAAATATCGTAGGCACATATAATATAAGAAATCTTAAGAAATATACCATGTGAGTTTGTTGATTAATTTTCATTATTATGTTAATTCACCATATTTTATGAAGCTGGCATTGCGAACAGGACTTCAGTGAAATTAGCGTGTGTTGTGATAATAAGTGAAGCACGGCAGTGCAATAAACTCCAGTGCTTGGAGACAGTGTATATAATGAAATGTCTTCGAGAATTACTTTTGAACACTCAATGAACGTTTGAAACGACAGAAGTGAGAAAGAAATGTAATCTATATGTAAATAATACTGTATAATCAAAGTGAAAATGATAATTGATCAATGTTTTAGATGTGTAACAACGAACATCCAGATGGATGATACTATGTACCCAATTTGTAAAGGGCATTTTTATACATGTATCTATGGTGTACTCGATTTCAGGTGATTATGTATATATTTCATGAATCAATCGATTCATTTAATCGATTATTTCATGAGGGAGGCGTTCTGTAACCGTACAACAGGGTTACAGATTCCATTCAGTATTTATTATTATTATTATTATTATTATTATTATTAACCCGATTCATTAGATTTTATATATTCTGTTTCTCATCATTTAGACTGTAATAATTAGGTATCGCGTATATTATTGTATTTAATCATAGGTTAAGTGAAATTTATTTGTAATTATTCTGTATTGTAGTAAGTGAGATTTGTTGGTTTCATATTGTCATGCTGTGGCTTGTAACTCTGGCTGGATGAGCTGGCATAGTATTTTGCAATCGAGGCTATGTTTAACTGTGCAAGTAGATTTTCCGGTGACGCATTCAGCTTAGTCATTCTCAAGCCGCTTGGGTACGCTTAGACAACACTTGAATGATGACATCAGTGCGTGGGCACGTGATTGCGACCAAGTGTCAGTATTCGCCAGCTACTGTATGTTGAAGTGGAAGGGATGAACAATGAGTAAGGAGATGAGTCGTCATCGCGAGGTGATATAAGTCAAGGCGACGGTGGGGAGAGGTATTCTGTTCATAGTACTCAGTTCATAGTACTCAGTTCATATCTACTCAGTTCATATTATAGAGATCATATTGTGCAGATCATATGAAACAGTCAGATGTATCAAATGGAAGAAGTGGTCTTAGTGTGATGGTCAGAGCTAAGAGTTGTGTTTTCAAGAGGTCTTGTAATCATCGAGGAGGTCTACAAGTGGTGGTTGTATCCGAGCAGAGACGGGTACTATGCTGATAAAGAAACATAATCTTCTTGTGAGGATGGACTTCACAAGATGTTTCAATAATATTTTCCAATTTCTTATAATATATTGAATGGACGTAATTACATTGGAGCTCCCTACACGCGTACATGGTATGTAGGCCAACTCCTTGTTATATAAGAAGATAATCAGCAGACGGCTCCCGACTTCAGCTCAGAGGTTTTCCCAAGAATTTCAAGTTCAACAGCGGTGTATGCCGACATCAGGTAATTAAAGCATCAGACATGTTATGCATTCATAACATGAAGAAGAATGTAATCAGCGGCGATATCACATCTCACTTCAAGTTCATGCCAATAGCTTTTTTTGTTTAGATTAAATTTTCCTTTTATTAGTACCGCAAATCTCAATATATATTTCTTTTGTTAAATTAAAAGACGTCAATGATTGTTCATTGTGACGTAAATTATAGTCATAAACTCAGTTTTATTTTAATTATAATAAGTGATTCCAGTTCCATGTACAATCCTCAATTGTGGAAATGCAACAGTAATTTAATATTGTCCTGATCCATATCCCTGTATATTGCCAGATATGTGAGTTTATCACCTCACGCCTTGAGATAATTGATATAAGAGGTATGCTCTACCGAATTTTGTTGTTTTTCTTAAAAAAGCAACTGGCGCTCAAACAAATGTTATTTATATAGTGTGGAAGATATGAAGGTATAAGAGTAGTGGTTGGAGTAGCCACAATAATTTTGTGTTTTCCCGGGCTGATTGGTTCAGACGGTTGAGGAGCTGGCCTTCTGACCCGAACTTGGTAGGTTCGATCCTGGCTCAGTCCGTTAGTTTTTGGATGTGCTCAAATACGTCAGCCTCGTGTCGGTAGATATACTGGTACGTAAAAGAATTCCTGTGGAACTAAATTCCGGCACCTCGGCGTCTCCGAAAACCGTAAAAGTAGTTAGTGGGACGTAAAGAAAATAACATTATTATTTATAATTTTGTGTTTAGCTCTTTTATTGGCAGTATAGATAAAATTTTATGGTAGTTCCACGGGCAATGAAGAAAGTGTATACACGAAACACAACAATTAATTTCATTATTATTATTATTATTATTATTATTATTATTATTATTATTATTATCTATATGTTAAAACAGTTTATTAAAACAGCTTTGTCCAGTCCTCCCGGCCGATCTACTGGACCGATTTGCTTCATTCTTTTTTTAATTATCTCCGGAATTACCTACCGGCGAATCATCGGGCACTGGCAGGTCAAAAAGTACAGTCAACTCTGAGTAATCCTAACAGTAAATCACTAAATGACTGTACTAAGCGGGATGCGCACAGTTATTTTTTTTGCTAGTTGTTTTACGTCGCACCGACACAGATAGGTCTTACCGCGACGATGGGACAGAAAAGGGCTAGGAGTGGGAAGGAAGCGGCCGTGGCCTTAATTAAGGCACAGCCCCAGCATTTGCCTGGTGTGAAAATGGGAAACCACGGAAAACCATTTTCAGGGCTGCCGACAGTGGAGTTCGAACCTACTATCTCCCGAATACCGGATACTGGCCGCACTTAAGCGACTGCAGCTATCGAGCTCGGTGCGCACAGTTAAAGATCACTATATTTCTGCAAACATGTCGGCGAAGCTAAACGATTAAAAAAGACAGGCGTCTATACGGAAACTGGCAATTTCAACTAAACTTGGCACCACATATGACTTAATACCATCTGAAGAGAAATGCTAGCACCCCTACGGTTGGGGGTTGCGAGGGACATGCAAAAATAATAAAATACGACCAATATTAGTGTCGAATCCATAGTTTTCGGAGTCGGCGAGAAGAATAGTGACACTCCGGATGCCGTTTAAGTCCAAGTTCAGCCTCCATTGGCATGTGAGTTCGAAGGGTTGTAAAAGAAAATATCCAGAATGACCGAAATTAGTGTTTAATCCACACTTCTAGGGTTCCCTAGGCGAATTTGCTACAGTCCCAGTGATAGCTGGAATAATGTACACCATATCTACGCGAAACTATAAAATAGTTCGTAAAATAACAATCAACGCCACAATAAAGACATCTACAAACATCACTTGACATATACTTAACAAAAACCAAAACAAAACAAAACAAAAACAAAAACAAAAACAAAAACAAAAACAAAACAAAACAAAACAAAACAAAACAAAACAAAACAAAACAAAACAAAACAAAACAAAACAAAACAAAACAAAACAAAACAAAACAAAACAAAACAAAACAAAACAAAACAAAACAAAAACAAAAACAAAAACAAAACAAAACAAAACCATGGCCCAACAGCCCCAAAGGATCATGTCCTACCAAGCAACCGCTGCTCAGCCCGAAGGCCTGCAGATTATGAGGAGCCGTGTGGTCAGCACGCCGAATCTCCTCGGCCGTTATTATTGGCTTTCTAGACTGGGCTCGCCATGTCACCGTCAGATAATTCCTCAATTTTAAGCAAGTAAGCTGAGTGGACCTCGAACCAGCCCTCAGATCCAGGTAAGAATCCCTGACCTGGCCGGGAATCGAACCCGGAGCCTCCGGGTAAGAGGCAGGCCCCTACACCTCGGGGCCGGCAACGACACATACTTAACAGGTAATATAAATCGTAAAAGGAAAACATTAAAAAAATCCTGGGCAATTCATGGAACAATTTCATATCAAGACACGTTATTTGACCTGCTTACAACGAATGCTGCGGATCCTCTAGTCTATATGTTAAAAGAGTTTACCAAAAACAGCTTTGGCAAATCCGTCCGTCCGTCCGGTCTACTGGACCGATTTGCTTCAGTTTGGTTTTATTCCCTCCGGAATTATCTGACAGTGAATCATGAGACATTAATAGGTCTCTAAGTTCAGCTAACTTTGAGTAATCATAACATCCAATCATTAAATGACTACTTCAATAATTGCAGGCGAAGGCTACATTCTATATTTAGCAGGTTGCTAAGCGACTAACACTTTCAACCGTTTATTGCGTGAATTATTTTTCGTTATCGTTTGGTGAAGAAAATTTCTTACGTTCAGTGTTTTAGATTTACCAGCAATTCTTAACAGGGGCTAATAGCTTAACACTCGTATGTGATGTAGATTGCTACAACGGGGTATATATACGATTTTTCACGATTTTACGCTAAGCTTTTAACATTCAAAGACCGAACATTACTGCCTACTGGCCATGGGTACGTATTGCAGGGCGCAAGTACAACTTGCACGACCGTAGGTCGGTAATGTAATGCCTTTGAGGGTGAGCCAGAGGTACTCCTGAAGCTTGTGGTAATGTGATGGGGAGGGCCCACGTAAAATAAACGGTGGTTGGTACGCGTGGATGTTGATGGGGTGGTAGGGGTACCTTTGGTTGTAGGGCTGTTTTGTCATATGTTATGTAAAATACAAGGCGTCACTGGTATATGTGTTTAATTGACTGTACAGATGAAGGTGTGCCGTAAAACTACCTCTGTCCACAATCCACAGGTGAAAAGTTATCTGTTCCCTGAGGGCAATAGTATGCAGTAAAGGGTTAATATTCCGATATTTGTGATTTTCATCCTTAGCAATGTCATTGCATGCAGCCATGTTTGATTACAATCTGTCAAGTAAGAGATTGGAAGAATACTATTCCCTGCTAGATACTCTTTGATTCTCTAACCTTTCCCAGCTTCCAAATATATATAACTTAAATGCTGTTAAGAGAAAAGAATTTCTACGTACAAACAGACCCCATCATGACGTATGCGTTTGACATTATCTGGGAACACCTACTCAGCTTCATTAGAAATAGTGAAGGCCCCGTATCTTAAAAAGTTATCTGCCTGACTAAAACCCTCTTTGGAGAGTAGCCTATCAGTTCACAAGAAAACCATTCTACATAGAAGAACTGCGATTAAAAATACCATAACCTTCTACGACACAATACCAAGCTTTACATAAAAAACTGCAGGATAAAAAGTGAATATATGGATCAATTTTTACCAAATAGAAGGCATGATGACGTCAGAGTGAATGAATTTTGACTACGTACTGCGGTATACCATAACACGCTTCTTATTTAATGTTCATAAAACCATTGAAAAGGGCAGGCAGACAATATGACTACGAGAGACATATCAAGACGAGTTACCTGACCTATTTACAACAAATCCTACGGAGCAGCACGGGTCCTCTAGTTATTATTATTATTATTATTATTATTATTATTATTATTATTATACTCTTATTTGTTAGGCGGATCTTCCGATGAGCGAAATAAATTTGCGTCCGTGTATTCTTGCATAGTCTAGCGACGACTATGATTTCATCTAGAGATTGTCAGCATACTGTTATCTACTTAATGCGAGCAGAACTTGTTCTGCGGAGACATCCGTTCTACCCTTCACTTCGGAAAGGTCGTAGCATTTCCAATGCAATAGGGGTGAATTTAGTAGGCTTTGTCCTAATCGGCAAGGTGGATGTTTGACACAAATGCCTGATAATATTACCGTGTCTGATATGCATTCTTTCGGTAATTTTCCTCCAGGATATGACACACTTTACCCGGCAAAGGGTGCTTACGATCGGGAGATGTTTCAAGAAAGTGATGCAGCCTCACCCTGTACGTTACCTAAATCTTTCAACATGCGACTATCACACTTAAGCCCCTCTAAAACCCTCCGCAAACATTATCCCTCCGGGTGGGATGAGGATGTAAGAGACACACACAGTGTAGTTCTATCTAGCATGAGAATTTCTACCGCAGAAGTATCCATATATAATAAAGTGCTTGCCTTCAGTGGCGTTAATGAAGTAGAAATATCCAAAAGAAATGTTACTTATTGTTTGAGTCGGATACTTCTCGAAACTGACTTTTAACCGTAGAATTTTCAGCACATTTACATTTAGAAATCGAAATGAGACCGCTTCATTATTAATAATGTTATTGATTTTTAAGTCCCATTGATTACTCTTACGGTTTCGGAGATACAGAAGTGCCGAAATGTTGTCCCGGATGCGATCTTTTACGTTCTGGTAAATATACTGCCGCAAGACTGGCCTATTTGAGCATCTTCAAATACCACCGGACTGAGCAGAGATCGAACCCGCCTACTTGAGATCAGAAAGCCAGCGCTTCTACCATCTAAACTACACTGGTTGGCCTGTTTCACTGTATTAGTGTGAGAGATGAGCTGTGGTCACTCAGGAAAGTACGAAGGTAAAACCACATTTGTCTTTACTTCACCCCTTGTCCTTTCCCTTTGCGTAATAACAAATAATGACGTATGGCCTCGGGAGAGGCCTGGTGCGGGTCTTTTTCTCGTAGACGGCTTATTAGGCGACCTGCATGTCTATGAAGATGAGGGCCCTACCTAGGATGATTTCTAATGCTGAATACGCCACACACACCCAGCCCTCGAGCCATTGGAATTAACCAATTACGTTTTAAATCCCCGACCCGTCCTGGAATCAAACCCGAGACCCTCTGGACCAAAGACCAGCACGCTAACCATTTAGCCTTTTCGTAATACGATGTCTGAAGGAGCCAGGCAAACGTAACTAATGTAAATTAAATACATTTCTTATATTTTTATACCATTTTTACACTTCACCTTTTGTAGGCTTAAATTCTCCGCGGCGCGTCTATCAATTCATCCGTTTCATTTCTCTGGGCAGCAAGTTCGTCATAACTTCCAGCTAAACTGGCTGTTAACTCTGCGCCGTGCATAGAGCAGCTCGTAAAACAGAGCCATGAATGTTACAAGCACGTTCTATATCCAGGAGAGAACTTCAAGTTGTGTTCCTTCAATGAGCCCTGCTTTAAATAGGACGCATCTTAACTTTCAAAGGAATGTGTACAGTCTTTGCAAATAATAATTAATCACACTTGTACTTTCTTCTGACTACGAAAGGCCCCGTTTCGTCAGTTTAGGTAGCCAAACTTCAATTTGTCTTCCCTGGCTGTATCCTGAAGAGGTAGCAGCATCTACAGAGGAAGAGTTCCTCGCATAGTACGAGACTAATGTAGAACTTGAGGACAAAAATACGCTCTTTTCTTTGTAACTGAGAACGATAAAAAAATTCCACGATAATTCTAAAAATGATATCGTTAAAAGATCTTGAGATTCAAATACCGGCCCTGATAATGACTCTCCCCGTCGTAATTTGTCTCCAATATTCCTCAGTTACTATCTGTCTTAGCAGTCTGCATCCCCGGTGTGGAACTATGTGTGACAGCGTATGGCAATGCATGATCTGACAAGCACTCTCATACATACAGTAGGCCTACATGTCACATGGTCCAAGCGAGATTTGAACGCAGGGCTACATGAATAATGACAAGATACCAAAAGAAAGCTTTTCACTATGCGGAGAGTTAAGGGGTGACATAAAAAGAGAACAAAGTTTCTCACTGTGCTGAGAACAAACTGTTAGACATCGGCCTTTCAACGCTGCATTCCAGTTTAAGATTTTCACCTCAAGGAGATGCTTGCATCTCAAGGACCAAGGGAGAAGTTTTCATTCCCCTTCCCGAGGGGAAGGGGCGGGCCACCTAGAAGGTAACGCCTTCTCTCTGGCCAGGAGATTCGGCGGGTTTGGGGGATTGCTGGAGTTGGAAAAGAGGGACGGAGCTTTGTATTGGTGAAGGAGTTGGAAGGGGGTCTCGACCTCTCGGCTAAGTATTTATTGATCTTTCAGTATATACAGTATTTTACAATATTTTACAATTTGGGATATTTATAATTTGATTTTTACTTTTGGTTTTTACAATGGTGGTTGTTCTTGCTCTTGTCTTCCTCTTCTTTCCTGTCTGGTTGTATGCTAATTACAAGATGGATTTGTATTTTGAGGGATATCCTTAACCCCCGTTTTTTTGGTTTTTTTTGGGTTGCATCTCAATGTCTTGCGAAGGGACTGAGGTGCTAAAAAATGTAGTGTACGATAGGTTCAACTCACACACAGCAGACTTCTAGGCAGAGTGTATAAACAACGCTTGCCCCACAGTACTAAAATTGATCGGTAAATAATGGCGACTACATCGAAAAATGAAGTGGTTATACCTGTGTTTGCAACCAATAATTAATTCATGCTGCAGTTCTTTTCTTGTTGAATATGAGCGATAGGCCTTGTTTTAAACATAATCCTTATGAAGACCCCGGTATAGAAAGCCAAGGATAACGGCCGAAGATATTCGTCGTGCGGACCACACGACACCTCATAATCTGCAGGCCTACGGACTGAGCAGGCGTCACTTCATAGGCCATGGCTCTTCGGGACTGTTGCGCCATGGGGTTTGGGTTTGGTTCTTATCAAGACATACATTGAGAATTTTATAGTCTGTACTTCCTTACAGTAGGTATACATTTTAAAACAGAACATACATTTCAACCGAGGCTTGTTTATATAACGTACCCCACGACTATTAAGTTCACGGATTACATACTAAGTTTACCGAGCTCGATAGCCGCAGTCGCTTAAGTGCGGCCAGTATCCAGTATTCGGAAGATAGTAGGTTCGAATCCCACTGTCGGCAGCCCTGAAGATGGTTTTCCGTGGTTTCCCATTTTCACACCAGGCAAATGCTGGGGCTGTACCTTAATTGAGGCCACGGCCGCTTCCTTCCCACTCCTAGCCCTTCCCTGTCCCATCGTCGCCATAGGACCTATCTGTGTCGGTGCGACGTAAAAAAAAAAAAAAAAAAAATACTAAGTTAGGCAACCGGCACAGCTGTCTTCAGTCAACTTGTATGTCGTGCACACTGCATTTCAGAAAACACGTAGGCGTTCTCTTTCATTCTGTAAGAAATTGCTAGCATCTATATATTGGCCAGGGAATATCCGATCAAGGAAGTAAACTGCTTCTTACCAGTCGTTCCTTAGTTATTGATGGTTGTTGATAGCGATTTATTTATTTATTTATTTATTTATTTATTTATTTATTTATTTATTTATTTATTTACTTATTTATTTATTTATTGTGCTTCAGACAGGTATAAACCTAATGATGTGAAATACATATAGCCTACTATTACATTGAATACAAACAAATATCAACTTAAGATTATATTATCTCCTATGGAAGTCCTTGTAAATATTGAAGTCATATATAAAATAACAAATCACTTTTCTTCAGTAGCATATCTTACAAATATTCAGTTATATACGCACATAATGTAACAAAGTATTTAAAATATAAAAATTATTTAGTAACGGCTTGTATTATTACTGTAGTGTATCTATACAAGATGGTAGTGATGTTATCGAAGATAATAATAATAATAATAATAATAATAATAATAATAATAAGGTGGATTGTATTACTAGAAACCAGAAAGTTAACTAAACTATGAAGTTAACAATAAAAGTCAGCAAAGTGGGATTTTAATTTAGAACAGAGCACAATTAGGTTGTTTGTTTACATTGTTTTACTATGGAAGAGTATGTAGTTGCAAATATATCTAGTCTGTACTCATTGTTATATATATTAAATATTTTCATTAAGACTAGTGAATTACTATGTGGTTGGGTTCTTGATCTTGAGCAGTAGAAGGTAATATGTTTTGGGCATGTAGATGGATTAGGGACAGACAAGTTGACAAGTTATAGACAAACAGAAGAACTGCAGTTACTCGTATTTTTGCTAAGGACTTATAGCCAAGTTGTTTCATAAGTCGTCATAAGAATCAAATTTAGGGTAATTATTAGTTATTTTGTACGTAAGGTATCTAAGAAATTTGTTTTGCACCATTTCAACTTTGTTTTAAAGCCGGGATTCCAAATGAACGATGCATATTCCAGCAGAATTCTTACAAAGGAGTTGTGTAATCACTTCATTGCCTCGGGATTTGTGAAATCACGTGTGTATCTCTTAATAAATCCTAACACTCTGTAAGTAGGCCTATCTGCAATAACTTCCTTGAAGTGTACAGAGAACGTCAGTTTAGCGTCAAAATGCACACCCATGACAGAATTCACTAATGACAAATTAATATTCAAAATATTATACGAGTGACTAATTTATTTTTTATTCCTGGAAAATACCATTAAATTACACTTGTTTATGTTAAAATAGAACTTGTTAATAACGCTCCAATGTGATATACTATTGAGGTCTTCCTGAGGAAATATGCAGTCCTCCTGTGACCAAATGGCTTTGAACATTTTTATATCGTCTGCGAATAGCAATGCGTTTGAATACTGTACGCATTTAGGAAGATCATTAATAAGTAGTAGAAAGAGTAATGGTCCAAGATTTGAACCCTTATTTGAGGTTCGAATTTTTGGCAAGTGCCATGGAACTTGGAACTAAAGTAGTGAGATTAGAGTAAAACGTTCTGGGATCAACCTCATTAAGGATAGCCACTGTTAGCGCCTATATTTTAACCTACAAACCTACCTACGGAGCTAAAAACCGTGCCGCTTCTCAGGCAGATTAAGCCGCTCGGCAGCGAAGGTGGTTATTATTCGTTTAATAGAAGTTTCTCCTCATCAGAAGTCTGGCCACGTCGTTTCCGACATTTATTACACGCATCTGAACAGACAGAATAGTGTTACGAATAAAACACCGTCTGTTTTATCTCTCTGATTCAATTGTAAGATGACCCAATAAATGAACAATTCTGTTCATGCAGGAATGACCACACTCACTAATTGCTGCCTATTTAAATGTTTCGGTCCACTTCACAATAGGCTCATTGACATTACCTGGTAATATGCAATATGCAATCCTGATTGACAGGTCTTTTACTTTCGCTCCTGCAAGCTCAGTCACTTTACACAGTACAGCTTCTGGCCACCACAATAAACAATGACTATTGCTTGGATCAACTCCAGAGACAGTCCAGTAATTCACACAGTCAGAGACAGTGAACATCTTAACACTGACAACTAAGCAGCAACAGGTCAACAGTGCTAGGACAATACTCCTCACAATAACGAACATTAATACTGTTTCGATTACATTCACGACAGCTGCTCCACACGTTGACTTCATGAGGGCCCTCATTTCATAGTAATACACATTATACTCCAGGCAGTACGAAACGAGTACTCTGCTCAATACAGACGATACTCTGACTCCGGTGGGGCACAGACGTCAACGAGGAACTTCTGCCGTCAAGCTCCAATCACTCACTCCAAGTTGGTACACTCAAAGGCAGTACACATACCAAACTCCACTCAAATACTCTGACACCGGTGAGACATTGGCGGAAGCCAAAAGCGCTGTCGCCCCAGTCCGACGACTGAACTCGAACACTGACTGGTGGAACACAAACCACTCACTCGACCCTCCAACACTAAAACCACACCTTGTTCGCGGCGGCCTTGTATTTATATCTTGACGATGGGTTACTAGAATATTCAGGGGTCGGCGGAACATTCTCGTTTCTTGTTCCAGAAGGTGCATGGTAAAAACCAGGCGAAGAGAACAATACATGGAGAGGCCGGCCATGACCTCAGGCTGGAGCTCCCAGTTGACTCACTAGCCCCTTCTAGGAAGTGCCGAAGGGGACTACAAGAGGCCTGGCACGTAACAATAGTAAATCAAGATTATCAAATTAACTCACAGGTACATACTCAGTTCTGCCGACCATGATGGCCCAAGAAATGAAGTGATGATGATGTTGATAATAAAATAAAAATAAAAAATAGAATACTCTCTTCCCCTCGTTCTGAATTACCAGAAACAAAGGAGAGAGGATTAGTTTGTTGTAATTCAAATTGTTTTGGAGAAGGTACTCAAGTAATTTACTCGCGCTCTATTGTGCACGCATGTGAACAATCAGTCCATCGTTGCTCACCTCGACGAAATGAACGTGATACATGAAGTCAGTCCTGTTCATATTGCTGCTGTAAATGAGAGTTGGCTCCGTATTTCGATCGCCTCATGTATGGTTGATATCACGGGCTGTGATATTCACAGACATGATAGGACGAACAGACGAGGTTGTGGGGGTTGCCCTATATTGGAACTCTGTGCTTAAGAGTAGAGTTGTACGCACGTCTACTTCTGCCACAAAACTGCTCCTGAATGTAGACTATGTTTGTAGAGGTGATTGTCAATACCGTAAAAATACTGATAGGTGTGGTATATAGACCTCCTGACTTCCACGACTTAGAAGACAGCTTACTGAGACTGCTACCATCATACGAGCACGTGATTCTTCTTTGAGACCTCAGGACAAATTTATTAACCCAGAGCAGCGACGCCTTACGACTACAAAATAATTTTAAATCCTGTGACATGATTATATTGCCCCTAAAACCCACTCACCACGTCTATACTTCCACTATTTCTGCTGATACATTCATAAACTTAGTAAATAACAAATAACATCCAAAAACTCCTTCACCACGGTCAAGTATCTGTTCCTGACATATCTAAACATGATCTCATATATGCTTCGCGTGCCTAAATACCGACCGAAATATGTAACGTTTAGAGACTTTAAAAGCATGAAATTAACACAATTGAGACAAGATACACAAGACTGCCCCTGGTATGACATAGTGATAAAGAGCGACATTGATGAGAAAATGGAAATCTTTAATTCATTTATACATAAATTGTATAACAAACATGTCCCCAAGTATAATGTGAGGGTAATACGTCCGCCTTGTCCTTAACTGACTACTGATGTTGATGGGTTATCACTCACTGACGAGCATGATTGTCTTCTTCAAAACTCAGTTATCGTGGGTTCTCAGATGATTGTAGAGGCCAATCTTGGAGCCACAGATTCAGCCGCACTGCTGACATATATTTGGTCTGGCGGGGGCTGGCTGTATAGTGTTGGTTTTCTTCAAAAGTTCCCGTCGTTTCCTAGCATTGCGCTTGTCAGTTTCTATTTTCTGACGTTGTTGCTAAAAGCGCCTTCCAAGATATTACGACGCTGTACTGGACGATCGAGTACAGATCTTCCCAAGTGGCGGTTTTAATCTAACATTTCTTCATGTAGGTCTTTAGTGTATCTCTGTATCACTTCTGTGGTCCTCTGTGTCGTCTTTGACCATCCTTTAGCTGGGAATAAAGAATTCGTTTTGGCAGATGGAATTCAGGCATACGAACAATGTCGCCTGTCCAACGGAGTTGGTGCTTGAAAATCATGGCTTCAATACTAGTGGAGTTTCCTTCTTCTAGAACACTAATGTTAGTGCGCCGATCTTGTCATTTCGCTCCAGGATCCTTCTCATGCAGCGCTGGTGATACTTTCCCGAGCATCGTATGTGCCTTCTGTAGGTAGTCCATGTTTCACACCCATATGTAAGACTGTTCACCGTAAGTAAATCTACCACCTCGAGACTGAAGTATTTGAGCACTTACAAATACCAACGAACTGATCTGCGATCAAACCCCTCTACTTGAGCTCAGAAGGCCAGCGCTCCAATATCAAGTCTTGAGGTGAAAATTTAAAGAAAGACTGGCTCCTTTTAAGGCAACGACCAATTCTTTCACAATCTATCCTTCGGTCTCTGTTTCATCATTCACAATGAAGAGACACGACGTTTGTCCGCCAAGAGATCGCTTCCTCCAGTAGTATTTCTAACCTAGAGACATGTAGTATACCATAGGATGGAAAGCAAACACGGAGTGAAGAGAGAATACATCTCGATTTCAAAACTAGCGCGCCTTTTCCTTTTTCATTTCATTTTCATACAGAATGTTTCTATCCTTCGGAAGAAAGTGTTTTTGAGATTCGATTACAGCATCTCAAGAACATGTCGCCTCAACCAACCGACCGACCGACCGACCGACCGACCGACCGACCGACCGACCGACCGACCGACCGACCGACCGACCGAGCCTAATTCTCTTTGGACGGCCGCACACCAAAGAAATGTGAATTGTAAAAACAAATCAAAAATATTGCAAAGAAAAGAAACATTATTAGAAATGGAATCATTCCAGTTTTTGTTGTGTTTTCATTGGAACATGCAACGTAGAGCAAAAAGGACTGTCTACAACCTGCATAATTAATCAGAAACAGCATGACAAGTGACTGAGTAAATCCAAGGGGCAGATTTCAAGAATATTCTGAAATTAGTATGTTTCCGTCTACAGTAACCTGAGGATCCACTATGGAAACTAACCTTGGGTATGTCCGCAAATACATTTTATAGAATAAAATATGGAAGGATGTTAATTTAATTCCTTTGCGTTCAAGTAAGAACTATACTTAAGTTTCTATCATTGTATGGTGTGCAGCTTACCTTTCAGCTTCATAACTGTTTCTGACATCTTCGAACGATTGCCAAAGTTCACGGGCTACGTCTGGAATAAACGCCAGTTCATTAGGTAACCAGCATAGGACGGTATTCACAACAAATGCCATTTCAGTCACGTGGAAGCAATGTGCTCTGTATGCTGCAAATATTCCATAACTTTTTCCTGACAACATTTAACTCATATATATTTATATACCATATGTGTATTTCTATTGATTTTAACAGTGGAGTTTACATGCACATATTAATAGTTACATTATTCGAAACATGAAGTATAGCACAGTGAGAGTATGTTATTCTTGTTTATAACTTTATAAGCAGTTTTTAATGTTGATGTTGTATTTCGTGGGCCTAAATGAATAAGTTTTAACTCAATATGATTTATTGTATGGTAACACTCGCATACTTGGAGGTAAACTAATTATCCTCAACATTCAGAGTATAGTGAGAGGTAACAAAGTGAATAAATGTATCAACAATGAAGAACGCACCCAGAAGGGATATCATTATTTCTAAGTCCATGCCGTTGACAGCTAGAGGTTCATCCACCTTTAGGGGCAGTTTCTCATCCCAAGGGCGTGAGGGTGCCATGGACCTCTACTCGCTCATCCACCTCCTAAGAGGCGCTGGTACTTGGTAGAAAGGATCTCCTTATACTGGAGATAACAATGGTTGCAGTGACAAGCAGCGATGCAGTTGATCTAAATTCGTGAACATTTCCATAACTGTAGCTCGTTGGTAAAATGTGTCAGATATAGAAGATTTGGGTTTTCTATATTTTTTATGTATACGTTTTATATAAAACCAATATTTCTGGAGTTAAGTTGGAAATTTTTGGAAGTCGTAATAATCACGAATATCTCCGTCATTATTCGTCGTAGCGGTCAAAACATATGAAAATAAAGGATAGCACAACTTTTATAACTTATAAGTATTTTAGTCTGTCGAAACACGAAACAAGCAGGTATGATATGGTGTTCTAAGTGTTATACTTCATGTTTCTACATACTAAAAAACTTATAAGTTCTATTAACTGAGTCGATACTGAAGAAGAAGGTTCCTTCTTAACAATCAACCTCTATTATGCGCTGTTACAGCTAATATTAACGGAGAAATTTGGCAGTTCCTGTTTTAGCCCCGCAATAATCCCGCGCTACTACATGTTACTTAAATAATGCATAATCTATACCCGTAACGTTGAAAGAAGCATTCTGACAGATAGGGCTGGAGGGAGGAGCATTGTACGTGCCGTCACACGGTGTTGCCACATTCCTGCATCCCTTTCTCCTTCCCCTCGTTTACGGCTCACTTGGTCATTCGTTCACACTGCTGTGTTTGTACACAACTCAGAAGTGATAGGTTTGGCAACTCCAAGCAACACGAGCCGGTCAGCAGGCTTATCTCCATGCCACAACTCCCTTCTCCCCACCGAGGCAGGTAGTAAACGGACCTGCCTCTAAGAACTGTCAGAATGCTTCTTTCAGTATTACGACCTTAGCGCATAACCCGGCTATCTCTGAACTTAATGCCAAGTTTCGATTAATTGTGTTAAGCCGTTTTCCCGCGATTTAAAATCAATCAATCAATCAATCAATCAATCAATCAATCAATCAATCAATCAATCAATCAATCAATCAATCAATCAATCAATCAATCAATCAATCAATCAATCAATCAATCAATCAATCAATCAATCAATCAATCAATCAATCAATCAATCAATCAATCAATCAATCAATCAATCAATCAATCAATCAATCAATCAATCAATCAATCAATCAATCAATCAATCAATCAATCAATCAATCAATCAATCAATCAATCACTCACTCAATCAATCAATCAATCAATCAATCAATCAATCAATCAATCAATCAATCAATCAATCAATCAATCAATCAAGAGTTAACCTACTTTCAACTTTGTAATGTACTGTGTATCAGTCTAATCCGAGATATAAACGAAGAAGGCAGAATTAAAAGTGCACGAAGTTGCAATTTTATTTGCATACGCATAGATGTCTTCGCCTGCTAAAATTAGCGGTCGATAAAACGGAAAAATGGTCAGTATAAAATGGCTATCTTCAAGTATGTTTCATAGTGCATCTTCATTAGTTTTTCAACAAGTGATTAATCGCGAGGTTTTAAGTAGGAAGTTACATTCAAGAAATTCCTGGGTTGCTTATAAAGGATAAATGAAAGATCATTAAATTCCGTCACTTGACATCCACTTTCGTAAAGAAAAGAAAAGAAAAGAAAAGAAAAGAAAAGAAAAGAAAAGAAAAGAAAAGAAAAGAAAAGAAAAGAAAGTGATGTTGAGATATAATCGCGGGGTCATAACGCGGATACTGAGCAGTTAAAAGTTAACAGCTGGAGGAGCAGAGAGGGTTCTGGGAGAATATTGTGTCATAACGACGTAAAAGACAGGCAGCTGCTGGCTTGGCTAATGGAGAGCACGAGGCCTAAATATAGCGTTTTTCAAAATGTGTAGACGTGTTCAGACTAGCAGAATGCTCATATTTTTAAAGTCGTCCAAACTAAGTAACAAGGTTAATATTACTTTATTCATACATAATAACATTATCTAGTGAATTCAAATAGAATGGCTCTTAACAAGAAGGAAATTTCAACCAAATTACAATCTACTGACTGGCAGATAATATCCTATTTTCTATTAATTTCAATTTTCTTAACTGTATTACTTTCTTCCTTAATTATTCTGTATGCATGCGAGTGCTAATCCCGAAATATGGACACTTTTCTTTGAAGATAAATTCAAAGCTGTTCAAATGTATAACTTTAGGCCCCGGAAAATATCGACGTATGGATACAATTTTAATGACGGTGCAGACCTTCGTTTGGGGATAATTGGTGGCTAAACGGTGAGTCGTATCTCAAAACAGATAGCACAATCGCCGTTCAATTTGGAGAGATCTACAGCTTTGCTCCTATGACTTATTGTCGTATCTCGATTGTTGATACGTTAGATAGCGCTGCATTTCTTGATTATAATCAAATCTCTCCAGTTCGAATGTGACTGGCATTAGGAAAAGGGGCCTGTCTTTATAATGAAAACTCGCCATCTCTATTGTGAATGGCAGTCGCCAAGTGAGCCTGCCGTTACGTTAGAAACTCCCGAACTCGATTGTGATTGGCAGTAGGAAATGTGGCCTGCCATTATCCTCAAAACTTCCCTAATGCCTACCTTACATCCATGTTTTGTTTCCCGGATAGCGCTAAGAGACATGCAATTTAATATAGTCTTACTCAGTGCTTTTGCAGTAATTTTCGGAGAAATGCGTACACAATCTAGAATACTGTAGCGAAGTACGGGTACATTTCCTAGTTGATCATAAACCATCCTTTTAAATACACATCGTAAATAAGACGCGATTGTGAAATACGTTTTTATAAAACTTCACAGGAAATTTAAGAGTTTGTGTCTGCAGCAAGTATAATTAAGTAACACAGAATACCCTGTTTGTATGAAATATTCACAAAACGCTAGAATTTAGCCTCAATATCAAATTAATAAATGGGCCGATGACCTTCGATGTTAGGCCCCTTTAAAAAACAAGCAAGAACATTAATAAATAAGGATGAAAATTTGTCGATCTTAATTATGGAATTTAGACATTGCGAACCATGAAAATTTCAATGAGATGGGTGTTTCTGTATGGCCTGACAGAGTTTTCTGATGTGTCGTAGTCCAGGTGAAACTTTCAAGTGAAGCGTGGCTCCATATATCGATATATAACTTTCTTATTTATTTCCATATTTCAATTTTTCTTCATTTCTTTCCCTGAAGGCTGCTTGCGTACCCCCACTACCTCAGGCTTACCCCTAGGGGGATGCGTACCACACTTTGAGAATCACTGTCATAGAGGATGGATTTTATTTTCAAAACGATCCAGCATAACATCTTGAAAGTTTTAAACCCCTGGCTTGATGGAATGTAGGCCTATCCAATTTCATAAATCGACGTTCTCTTCAGATTCCCACATTAATGTGCGATAAAATACAACATTTATAGAGAAACATAAAGAAACAGAAGTTGGCGAAATAAGTTATGACTTATTCGGGAGAAACAATAAAAAGGCTTTCATGAGATTGTAACTCTTGATCTCACGCGGAGGAAGGTTTCACAACGGTGAACATAAAAATGTTGAGCGACGGAGGCGTTACCAATTCACAAGCTCATTTTAGTGAGATTAACAACGTAAACTAGCGGATGATACTCTGCCGTACAAAGACAAGCTTAATTCTATTAGGCTCGGAGCAATCAGTTAATGTACACAAGCAGTGCTTATAACACGCTATGGTGCACAGATACCGACGTGAAAGGGAAAAAGACGGAACGCTAACCATACGTAGCTGAGAGCCTTGATAGACTTGTAGAGAGCATCCTACCATTGCGAGAGATTGTTACATTGCGATTAAAGTAAAGATTCTTGTAAATGAGAGATTCTCAAGTTGTGGCACGCGAGACCATAGGAAAGACAAGCCATTAAACGGAATTTAATAATAGGGGTAAATGCTGCCTTAAGGGGGAAATTATTTGTCTTAAGAATTATCATAAAGGATGAGTCATGACCCCAGGAGTTCTTTTAAGTGCCAGTAACTCTATCGATACAAGGCCGAATATTTCCGTACTTTCAAATACCACCAGGCTGAGCAAGGAACGAACCCGCCAAATTAGGGCTCAAAATGACCGCCCGAGCCACTCAGGCCGGCAGGAAAGTTGACAAGAAGAGTCCGGATCAAGTAAGTGGACATGATATCAGGCCCCGTGATTGCCATGTACAGTAACCTACCTATCGTAAGCTCCTGGGGAAGTAAACTGGGCTAGGATCGGGCCGACAGAAGAAACGGCTCAGTGACGGGGCAGTTAGCAAGGAACAATGGACCGGGCGAGTTGGTCGTGCGGTTAGGGGAGCGCGACTGTGAATTTGCATCCGGGAGAAAGTGGGTTCGAATCCCACAGTCGGCAGCCCTGAAGATGGTTTTCCGTGGTTTCCCATTTTCACACCAGCAAATGCTGGGACTGTACCTTAATTAAGGCCACGGCCGCTTCCTTTCAGCTCTTAGGCCTTTCCTGTCCCATCGTCGCCATTGGACCTATCTGTGTCGGTGCGACGTAAAGCCACTGGCAAAAAAGCAAAAAAGAACAATGAAAAAATACTAACATTTTAGCTTTGCTAAAAGGACCTTCGTAAGAAAGTCTAAAATATATTCTATTGATCAATATGAAGAAAGATATACAATATTGTTTCAATCATTCAATTTCACGACGCTGTACGTCAATTATTCAAACGTTCTATCACGTAAGACGAAGGACACACTCATTTTGACTGATATCCACCACAGCTTTAGCAATAGGATACGAGCGATGCACAATGGTAGTACATACATTTTATTTTACAAGTTGCTTTACGTCGCACCGACACAGGCAGGTCTTATGGCTACGATGGGATAGGAAATGCCTAGGAGTGGGAAGGAAGCGGCCGTGACCTTAATTACGGTACAGCCCCAGCATTTGCCTGGTGTGAAAATGGGAAACCACGGAAAACCATACCAAGGGCTGCAACCGACTATCTCCCGAATGCAAGCTCACCGCTGCGCGCTCCTAAACATACGGCCAACTCGCTCGGTGGTAGCACATGCTGACAATTATGTTTCCTTCTATAGAGCGTTCCAACCTTAAATTGCAGTACAGCAGTAATGGGATAATTCCGTCTCTTTCCTTCTCCCGTGTTTTGCGGGTAGCGCTGTCCTACTCTAATGCAGCGGGTTTGCCAAATATCCGTAAATCAGAATGTTATCGTTTAAAATGGGTGAAAATCGTGTTGTGTACAGAATTTCAAGGCGCATTTGATGCCGTTAACAAAAAAAATGTAAACAAATAATTTAGTGTGAAAATGGCAATATAATGGAAAGTTTCGCCAAATGCAAAATCTTCATTGCATAGAACTTATCATGTCATAACTCCTATTTTATATTCATAATTTTCCTAATTTTTTCACTGCTGGTAAAGAAACATTTCAGCTCGATGTAGATAAGTTTATTTTTACATTTAAAAAATAACAAAATGCAGTTATATGCGTTTATTTTCAGTCATGTTCCGGGAATTTTATGTGCAGGTACGAAAAAGTCAGTCGCTGGCCAGCGCCTTTCCTATTGAATTTACATGGGGGGTCAAAGCGAGGCAAATGGTCTTCAGATATGGAAGTTATTTTTAAAACAATCCCGAAGTTCTTATCTTGCTTAGTTCTTAATTTGTGATAGGAAGAATATATCCTTGAATTTTGGTTTCGCGCGTGACTCGACTGGCTGGCTGTCTGGCTGGCTGGCTGAAGTACGGTAATGATCTCCCAAATATGCGCTTTTAACATTTCCAGACAGTCGCATGCAGTGCAGTGCTCAGTTCGTCAGTAGTATGTATAATAGTGATTAAATACATATCAGTGACATATATACAATTCTTGAGGGCAAGTGTATTTCGTTTGTGTGGTTCGTGAGTTCGTGCTCGTGCGTGGGGATCTAATTTCTAAGAAAAAGTGCAGAAGGATCATGGCGTGGTTAAAGCAAAGCAAACGGTCTTCGGATATGGAAGTTATTTTTAAATCATACCTCAAGTCTTTATCTCGTTATCTCTTAATTTATGACGGGGAGAACGTCTCGTTTGTTTACGTTTCACGAGTGACTCGGCTGGCTGAGCTTTTAAATATACGGACAGCCGTGTGCAGTGGTGTTCATTTTATCAGTATTATAAGATTGATTATATAAAGATCAGTGATATATATAATATTTAATGGCATGTGGCCTCCGAGGAGGCCGAGTGCAGGTCTTTCGAGTTGACGCCACATAGGCGACCTGCGCGTCTATAAGAATGTGGCCTTACCTGTGATGAATTCTAATGCTGAAGACGGCACACACACCCAGCCCCCGAGCCATTGGAATTAACCAATGAAGGTTAAAATCCCCGACCCGGGCGAAAATCGAACCCGGGGCCCTCTGGACCAAAGGCGAGCACGTTAATCATTTAAGCCATGGGGCCGGACAAGATCAGTAATAAATGTATAGTTCTTGAGGACAAGTGGATTGTGTTTGTTGTGTTTGTGTAGTCTGTGTAGTTGTCAGTTTGTGCTCTTGCGGGGGGTTATTAGTTCGAAGAAAAAGTGCAGAAGGATGTACAATGGATCGTCAAATTAAAAAGAAAGCAATATTATAATGAGTGTCCTAGATTATTTTTTAAAGACTATGACTATGAGCAGCGCAGTCAGTGAAACAGCTAAAGCTACAGGTTGTTCCGAAAGAACAATCTATGCTATAAGGAAGGAACACACACACATGGTCCTTTGCGAACTACCGCAAAAAAAGCAAAAAAAGAGAAGGACGACAGAAAAATGCAAGGAAAATGCGGGTAATGAACATGGTTTTGTTCATAATGCTGAACTAACATTTTTATGCCATAAAAAATAAGACAATTGGGCAAACTACGTGAACGAAGTAAAGAAAAATGAAAGAGATTTGTGGAAAGCAGACGAATTACAGGACGATGTCGACGATGAAAATTTTTTAATACGACTTTCTTCATCGTCCGTATCATCCTCAAGTTCATCTCCCGAAGCCGGTTCATCCAACGCGGGAACATCAGGCCTTGAAGAAAGGATAGAAGGTGTACGTCCAATGTCTGAGAGCAACGCCAGTGATTAAGGTACGTTGTATTTATTTTACCACCCTACAAATATTAATTTATGAATGAATGAAGTTAAAATTACAAAATTACAAACGAAAAATGTGGAACTGTAACGCTCTGTTTGAGTCACACTCGAGCGTGATCTTCACGAGTCGATTTCGCAACAGCGCGCTCCATCTACGCTGTACTGCAATTTAAGGTTGGAACGCTCTATAGGTCTGATCCACCGCGCCACCTTCCTAGTACAATAATACTATTTATAATTTCTTACCAGCAACATTTCTCTCCACTATTAGAGCTATAATCTTCATTTGCACGAAGTGGAGTTGTTTGTGGAGTACATTAGCGAAAGGATAAAATCATTAAAGTCGCCATACCTGTAGCAATGACGAATCGATGTTGCCATCTTTTTGCTCATATAATTCATACACCACCTTTCTACACATTGGGTGTTGTCCACAGCAAAGTCACACCATTATCGAGTGGCTTTTAATCTGGATCATTAATTCCACATTCGCACTTTCTTTTTTTGCTAGGGGCTTTACGTCGCACCGACACAGATATGTCTTATGGCGACGATGGGATAGGAAAGGCCTAGGAGTTGAAAGGAAGCGGCCGTGGCCTTAATTACAGCCCGAGCATTTGCCTGGTGTGAAAATGGGAAACCACGGAAAACCATTTTCAGGGCTGCCGATAGTGGGATTCGAACCTACTATCTCCCGGATGCAAGCTCACAGCCGCGCGCCTCTACGCGCACGGCCAACTCGCCCGGTAGACCACATCCGCACTATTAGAGCCTTCGGTTGCCACCCCATTTATTTAAATCGATTGGGACCTCTAGGAAGAAATCTTTGTCGAGTGTCGGGTAAATTAAAGGGGCTCGTCTTTGCATGGACAAAGTATATGAGTGTCAGTTTAACATTCTTTTAAACTCCGCATACACCTGTGAGAAGTCAGGTTTAGATGCTTCTTCTTCTCCTTCTTATTCCTATTATCAATATTATATGTTTGCGAGTAAGTCCATTAGGACTACGCAGAGTACTTAGAGGGGGTCGATGACCTTAGATGTTACGCCCCTTTAAACAACAAGCAATAGTATTTAGATGAATGCATTTACCTACCTCTGTGTCCAAATTTCTTTCATTCTTTTACTGTGGTCTTCCTTTCAGTCTTCAGAACCAGGTTGTTCCGGTTTTCTTCTTCAACTTGCCATTTGTGACTTTTGGATCTGAGCACTACCCGTTTTTGGGCATCTGCTGGTGTAATTTCTGCCAGTTTCAGATCAGTTTTGATTTCGCCAATCCGTTTCAATATTATTATTGAGTTCGTTTGCGCCACCTGTTGCTCTTTTGCGCTTCTGGTGTTAGTGTTGGGTTGGTACCTTGAGCTTTTGTGTTGGCTCAGTATTCCTTCATTTTCTTGATGAACACTACACTGCCGAAAAGAAAAATCATGCAGCATCCTCAAGGACTGTGTTCACTGTCACCAGAGTATAATAATATGTGCATATTGAAAGGTTGTTGTGTTAGTGATTCATTTGTCACGGACATCGGCGATCAGATGGCGCTCATGAGGCCTGTCCGTGCGCACTCTGTCTTAACTCTTCAGGCAGTAACTGTGCTGAGGTTAGAGGTGAACAGTGTTTACAATATTCATTCTAGGGTACAACAATACCCAGCCCACGAGTACGTGCTCCTGTTGAACAACTACATCCATTTGAACGGGGTCGACTTGTGGACCTCCGGGAAGCTGGATGGACGGATTGATTCACATGTTGGGAACAGTGCATCGGTGGTGTGTCGCTGTTTTCGGCAGTGGTCTGTGGAACATTCCCACACCCATAGACCAGGCTCCGAACGTCCGCGTAGTACAGACGCACGTCAAGACCGATAAATTGTGCGAGCAGCGGTGCCCGACCAAACATCACTCAGGAATAAATAAATAATAATAATAATAATAATAATAATAATAATCGTATGGCCTCAGCTACCGTCTGCAGACATTTCAATTTGACGCCATCTGGCTGTCTGCTCGTCAATTTCGACGTTCCGTTTTACTCTAGGCCCCCACTAGACGGCAGACCGAGTAAACCGAAACTCTCTTGGGCGTCTATGGCTGAGATTTAATGAATTTTGTCGGGTAAACACCAAATTTGTCACCAGAGATCTTTTACATGCCGACATCGTACGACATGGAGTGTCGAATGGACTTTTTTCCGCCCTTCAAAAATCCGACTACCTCTGCCGGGTTTGAACCCGCTATCTTGGGATGCGGAGGCCGACACTCTACCGCTGATCCACAGAGGCAGCTATCATTCAGGAATGAAATCAAGTCACATATTGCACTTGCTGTGTCACCGAGGACTACTGGGAACCGTCTGCTTGCAGCAGGATTACTATCATGTGTACCTCTGGCCAGGCTACCACGACACCGCCAAGCACGGCTACTCTGGTGTCGTGAAAGAGTTGTCTGGAGAGGGGAACGGAGCTCTGTTGTCTTCAGTGACGAGAGTACGGTCTGTCTGTATACAAGTGATGGACGTACACGTGTACGGTGTAGACACGATGAGCGGCCTATTCCAGAGTGCATTCGCCCACCCCAGGCTTCGGGGCCATCAGTTACAACTCGCGGTCACAGTTGGTGTTTCTGCAGGGTAACGTACACAGTGCCCTCTACATTGCACAGAGTCTTTTTGACCCCATGCTACTGCCATTCCTTCGATAGGAAGGTGATGTGCTTTTTCAGCAGGACGGTGTAAAACAACTGCCCTGGCCAGCAAGATCACCGGATCTCTAGGAAATTGAACATATAGAGGACGTAATGAAGCGGAAACTCACGCGTTCTCCAGAGCCTGCAAGAACAATTGTCGAATTGCATCAAACGGTGCAAGATGCTTGGGAAAATTTATCGCAGAATACCATTCGGTACCTTTATGATCGTTTGTATGCGCGAATACACGCCAGCATTGCTGCCAGAGGGGGTACATTGTGTACTGATGCGACTGTTTGGGCATCCTTTACTGTGACACGTGTGTTTCATTTCATCTGAATGTGTAATCATATACTCCTGCACCTTCCCTGCGAACCGTGTGACCTTGCCGCGGTGGGGAGGCTTGCGTGTCTTCATGAAGCAGATATCCAAGCCGCAGGTGCAACCATATCGGATGGGTATTTGTTGAGAGACCAGACTAACGAATGGTTCATCGAAAGCGGAGTAGCAGCCTTTCGGAAGTTGCAAGGGTGGCAGTATAGATGATTGACTGATATGGCCTTGTAATAATACTCAACATGGCTTAGCTGTGTTGATACTTCTACATGGCTGAAAGCGACGGGAAACTACAGCCTTACTAATTCCCAAGGGCATGCAGCTCTCTCTGTATGAATGATACACTGACTATGGATTCCTCCCGGGTAAAATATTTCGGAGGTAAAATAATTCCCCATTCGGATTTGCGGGTGGGGACTACACGAGGGCGGTATCATCAGGAAGATGGATAATGACATTAAGCGAGTCGGAGCGTGGAATGTTAGAAGTTTGAATCGTTGTGGTAGGTTAGATAATCTGAAAAGAGGGATGGCTAGACTAAAGTTAGATGTAGTTGGTATAAGTGAAGTAAGTTAGCAGGGAGATCAGGGTTTTTGGTCAGGCGATTACAGAATTATCAACACAAAATCAAACAGGGGAAATGCAAGAGTTGGTTTAATAATTAGTACGAACATAAGGCAGCGGGTAAGCTACTACGACCAGCATAGTGAAATAATTATTGTCGTCAAGATAGACACCAAACTAATGCCCACCACAATAGTGCAGGTCTGTATGCCCACTAGTTCAGTGGATGATGAGGAAATCGAAAGAATATATGAAGAGATAGAATATTTAATACAATATGTAAAAGGTGACTAGAATCTACACTGACTTAGCAAATGTCATGGGATAGTCACCTAATAGCGTGTGGGGCCTCCTCTGGCCCTGCGAACTGCAGTGAGACGCCGTGGAAATGTCGATAAGTCCCTGGTAGTCCTCTGGACACAGCTGACACCAAATCGTTTGCAGAGCGGCCGCCAATGCTGGTCTGTTCGTGGGTGCAGGATCCATGGCACGGAGCCTGCGTTCCAGAACATCCCAGATATGCTCGATAGGGTTCATATCGGGGTTCCTGAGTGGCCATGGCAGTCGTTGGACCTCCGCTGCATGTTTCTGGAACAATTTCCGGGCGACGTGGGAGCGATGTGGCGACGCGTTATCATCTTGAAACACCACAGAACCATCTGGGCGCTGGAAGGCCAAAAATGGGTGGAGATGGTCTCCGAGCAGCTCAACATACCGCGTACCATTCAAAGTCTCTTCCAGAACAACTAGGGGGCCCATTCCATACCAGAAAAATGCACCCCAGACCATAACAGAAACACCAGCGCCCTGGTCCACACCTTCCAGGCAGGCGGGATCCATCGCTTCATGTGGTCTGCGCCATACACGGTGCCTCCCATCGGCAGGGAGCAGTTGAAATCTTGATTCGTCCGACCATATCACGTTACGCCATTGTTCCAGTGTCCATCCATGGTGACTGGCGACAAATGCGCGTCGTTGTGCCCAATGGCGTTGGGTTAACAGTGGCACCCATGTGCGACGCCAGCTCCCATACCCCATAGAATCCATGTTCCTACGGACTGTCTACTGGGAGACGTGTCTAGCACGGCCTGTGTTGAATTGAGCCGTGATTTGTTGCACGGTTGCCCGTCTGTCACTATTGACAATCCAGCTCAGATGTCGCCGGTCACGGTAATCGAGGGTGGCTAGACGGCCGGTCGTTCGTCTGTTGTGAACGGTGACACCCGCATTCAACCATTCACGATACACCCTGGACACGGTTGATCGTGTGAAGCCGAATTCCCACACCACTTCCGAAATCGCACTTCCCATCAGGCAGGCACCGACCACCATACCCAGTTCGAACGGTGTCAGTTCACGGCGACGTTCCATGTTATACTTGTCACATGCACAGTCACTGCTCACAAGGTCTCCTATGCAACTGCCACAGGCACAGGGGGCGTGTGGTGCGCAGACAACACACCTGCCCATCAGTGCTTCGCTATCCCATGTCATTTACTCAGTCAGTGTAATTGTGATGGGAGACTGGAATGCGGTGGTAGGCCAAGGAAGAGGGGGTAATACATGGGGAGAATTCGGATTGGAACAGGAAAAGAAAGAGGAAGTCGGCTGGTTGAATTCTGCACTGATCATAATTTAGTCTGTGCTAATACTTGGTTCAGACACCATAAACGACGGATGTATTCGCGGACGAGGCCTGGAGACACTGGAAGGTATCAACTAGACTTCATTATGATTAGGCAGAGATTAAGAAACGAGGTGTTGGATTGCAAAACTTTTCCAGGAGCAGATGTGGACTCTGACCACAACTTGTTTGTCATGAAATACCATCTGAAGTTGAAGAAATGAAGGAATGCAAGGAGATGGGATCTAGACAAGTTGAAAGAAAAGAGTGTGAGCGATTGTTTCAAGGAACATATTGCACAAGGACTAAATGGAAAGGCAGAAGGAAATACAATAGATTAAGAGTGGATAGTCATGAATGATGAAGCCAGTAGGGCTGATGAAGAAATGTTAGGAAGGAAGAAAAGATCAACTAAAAATTAGTGAATAACGCAGGAGATACTAGACCTGATTGATGAACGACGAAAATAAGAATTCTAAAAATGAAGAGGGTAGAAAAGAATACAGGCGATTAAAGAATGAAGTGGAATTAAAGTGCAAAGTAGCTAAGGAAGAATGACTGAAGGAGAAGTGCAAGGATGTTGAAGGTTGCATGGTAATAGGAAAGTTAGACGCAGCATACAGGATAATCAAGGAAACCCTTGGAGAAAGGAAATCTAGGTGTATGGACATTAAGAGCTCAGATGGCAAGGCACTTCTTGGGAAAGAAGACAAAGTAGAAATATGGCAGGAACATATCCAACAGTTGTATCAAGGTAAAGACGTAGATGATTTGGTTCTGGAATAAGAAGAGGCTGTTAATGCTGATGAAATGGGAGACCCACTATTGAGGTCAGAGTTTGACAGAGCTGTGAGCGACCTAAATAGGAACAAGGCACCTGGAATTGATGACATTACTGACTGCCTTAGGATAAACACGCATGGCAAGGTTATTCCATCTAGTGTATAAGATGTATGAGACAGGAGAAGTGCCATGCGATTTTCGGAAGAATGTTATTATACCTATTCCCCAAAAAGCCGGTGTTAACAAGTGTGAAAACTACCGAACCATTAGTTTAGTATCTCATTCCTGCAAAATTTTAACACGTAATACTTACAGAAGAATGGAGAGACAAGTTGAAGTTGAGTTGGGAGAAGATCAATTTGGTTTCAGAAGAAATGTAGGAACAAGGAAGCAACCCTGATTTTACGTCTGATCTTAGAGGATCGAATTAAGAAGATTAAGCCCACGTACGTGGCGTTCGTAGATCTAGAAAAAGCATTCGATAATTGTGATTGGACCAAACTGTTTAAGATTCTGAAAGTGACTGGGAACAGATACCGAGAACGAAGAATTATCTACAATCTGTATAAAAATCAGTCTGCAGTGATAAGAATCGGGGGCTTTGAAAAAGAAGTAGCAATCTAGAAAGGGCTGAGGCAAAGATTGCAGTCTATCCCTCCTCATTCTCAATGTTTACATAGAACAGGCAGTAAAGGAAATCAATGGGGAATTTGGAAAGGGAATCACAGTCCAAGGAGAGGAAGTCAAAACCTTGAGATTTGCCGATGGTATTGTTATTTTATCCGAGACTGCAGAAGATCTCGAGAATCTGCTGAATGGTATGGACGAAGTCTTGGGTAAGAAGTACAAGATGAAAATAAATAAGTCCAAAACAAAAGTAATGGTGTACAGTCGAACGAAGGCAGGTGATGCAGGTAATATTAGATTTTGAAATGAAGTCTTAACGGATGTAAATGAATATTGTTACTTGGGTAGTAAAATAACTAATGATGGCTGAAGTAAGGAGGCAATAAAATGCAGACTAGCACTAGAAAGGACGAGCTTTCTTAAGGAAAGAAATTTGCTCACTTCAAACATTGATATAGGAATTAGAAAGGTGTTTCTGAAGACCTGAAGCCACTCACTGAGGATTTGATCGCGGAATTCCACCAAATTGCGGGGATACTGATGCCGACGTTTTACCCGCTGTTCAAACCGGTCCCACAGATATTCAATGGTGTTCAAGTCAGGTAATTTTTCAGGCCAATCAAGATGTAACAGGATTGGAGAGTGTTCATAAAAAACGGTCACATATGCGTCCAGCCCGATGAACTTTGCTGTTGTCATCTTGAAAAATCGGGCTATCAATAGCCTACTCATCATGCAGATGTTGACTGAAAGACAACACCCGATTAATTAATTTCGTGTGGCCATTTCTAGCCGAGTACAGCCCTTGTAAGGCAGACCCTTCAATGAGGGTGGGCGGCATCTGCCATGTATAGGAAACTGCGTGCTATTGTAGTGGAGGATATTGTTATATGTGGTGTGTGAGTTGCAGGGATGTTGGGGACAGCACAAACACCCAGCCCCCGTGCCATTATAATTAACCAGTGAAGGTTAAAATCCCCGACCCGGCCGGGAATCGAACCCGGGACCCTCTGAACCGAAGGTCAGTACGCTGATCATTCAGCCAACGAGTCGGACAACACCCGATCACCCAGAAAGTTTAAATATATTCGCTGGTTCATATTAGTGATCACGTCAGTGAGCGGACTCAATCCATGATAAGAAAACAGCTCCATAACATCACAGACCCATCTACAGCTTGAACCTGACCTTGCACACATCCAGGATGAAATGCTTCATTTGGCCTTCGGTGCACTTGACGACATGCGTCATTGGAATACATGCAAAAACGTGATTCGCCAGACCACATTACGTTCCGCACGTCAGCTACTCTCCACATTCAGTGATTTCCAGCCCATTGCAGACGTGCATGTTTTATATGCCTGTGTGAGCAATGGCCTCCTGCGAGGTGATCGACTCCAAATGTTCATTGCATTCAGTTCCCGTCGCAATGTTCTCTCGCTAACAGATTAAGATGAACCTTCATTCACTGACCGAAGCAATTCCTGTCTGGTTTGGAAACGATGTTGATTCAAACGTCCTGAAACGCATCTCCGGTCCATGTCAAGATCTTTTTCCGAACACAATTCTAACGTCGTGTTACGTGGCCATGTGTAGTACACCACTACTTGTAGACACATTGAACAGTCCTCTGCGAAACACCAACAAATCCAGCAACTTCACACACCGTATGGCCATGGCATGGCCAAACACGATTGCTCCTTTTTGCCACTCTGTCGTATCCTTACATCTACCCTATTGACCTACACTGTCTGCTTGAAACATCAATATCACACTGATCGCTACTGCCTTATACCCACGTAGAGGCAGTGCGTGTGCGGTTGAGCACGGGCCTCGTAGCTGCGCCATCTGTACAGGCTTAACGATCCATCTGTGCATGTGCGCTAGGGTGACTAATTCTTGTCCAGTGAGCTTACAGTATGTATGTATGTATTCATGTATGGATGTATGCATTGTAACCGTTCATCACCATGCCATAGGCATGTTAGGAGGTCTAGTCAATTATATATGCCGTTTTCCGCAACATTCTGTGACATATTATGTAGTAATTAGCAGTCTACATGCCGAACCGGGGTGTGATTTGCGATACACCAGCCCGAAGGGAGCAGTTTTCTGCGCTGTAACGAGAAAAGGATAGCGCAGTACCGCTGAACCTTGAAATCGCGCTCTCTTTCCGAGGAAGCGAGAAGGGAAGATGACGCTACGCGTGGAGATGTAGGTTGTCGGAGAGTGGGCTGAGTTAAGGTGTGTTAACCCCTGAGAAATAAATGTCCTCTACTAATTCAACACCGCATTCACTGGTGCCACTTCACTATAATTTACTTAAAAGAGGAAGAATAAGAACACCTTCGTCAGAAATAATTTTTGGAAAATTATGAGTCAGGTCTCATTCGAACCGATGTATTTAATGCTAATTGTCGATGCATATAAATGCAATACTTGAATAGTGGATCAGTAATGACGCTTGTCATATAGCAGTACGCAGAGTAAAGACGACTGCTGAAATCTGACAACGTGTGGAAAAAAGTGGGAGATCTTGCGTGATGAACCATGACGCGTGATCTTCTAAAAGGACGCTTTTGAGATTGTGAATGACCCACTGATCGCTTTAGTTTTATATGCGACCAGTAAAAAGTAGAGGCCACAAGCTACAATTTGAGTGTTTTCACGTCGCTGAAAGATTCCGATTACCGGACCTTCAAATTCAGCAGGAGCATAATTTACCTCCCCCTGATCATTTTGTTCGGAGGCTATAAGTAGAGCCAGGACCTAGATACAGTATCTCATTGTCATTTGTGTAGCTGCGGTACTAACACGTTAGAAGTGAACTTGGATATCAGTTTATGAAGAGTTGTGTCATAGAAGAAAAACACATCAGTGCGATGAAAGATATCGCGGAATAAGCCGTGTGGTACCTGACAATATACATTATTGGGGAATAGAAGCCTTATTTTGATATTTAACATTTAATTGTTAACAACAGTCGGTTGCAGCTCATGGTGCAATCACCAATAAAAGGGCAAATGCGCCAGATTGTTTAGAGGTAGTGAGACAGTTAATTATATACAATAATCAGTAATAACCGATCCAAAGCATTTTACGAGTGAGTGACATTCAATAAAATTAGATAACTGTTCCTGACAAATTTTAGCGTTTGCATACTCCATGGACACTCGTGATGATAGAGTGTGATTAATGGGGAAATGAACAGTGATCTCTACAAACTTGCCACTATTTGCAATGATCTATTTAAAATCATAGATGTATCGTGCCAACAGTAGATCCCTTCTGAAAGTACATAAACAGTGTTCAATAACTAATTTCCCATTTTTGCCTTATGTTCGTGAGTGATCGTCGAACCCAAGATTTGGAGCCTACAAGAGTCGCGCCTAAGTGCCTGCAATCATTTCTACAGGGAACGTCCAGAGACTCAACTAAGAAGACCACAGTTCGTGACTTGGATCGTGGTAGTATGGAGAGGAACCAAGGACAATCAGAGCGAAGACCGCTCATCATGAAAGAGTAAAAATCCAAGATGTACCTCGAGATGACGGCAAACCATACCCAGCATGTGATAAGTACATATTTTGAATATATAAACCACGAGATTTGCATGCCAGTAGCAGTTTTTATTTTGTAAATATTAAAAATGTATAATAATCATTAAAAATGTAGGGAACACCATACGTGTGTGACTAGGAATAATTTATTATTTTAGTTAGGATTTTAAAATGATTTAAAAATAATCATTGGTATTTAGCAGGTCTATTTACATGAATCATTATATAGATCCCATTAAATTCGTAGTGTATATGAAGCACGTGTTTGGGAAGAATAGCGATTTAGCTAAACTTATAATTTATTCGTAATGTTATTATCTGGTAAATATTTTTATAGTAGTTTGAATATAAACTGTATGTTCGCTTCAGGATGGTTCAGGTCTTATAAATCCTGTATTATAATAGTTGATCGTTAAAGATATCCCAGACCGAGGTATTTTGCAAATTATAGATATGCGAGAAGAATTAAATAACCTGTAATAATGGAGTCTTCTCTGTGAATTAATAAATCGGATTTTGAGATGCGGTGGTATGATATGGAAGGGTGAAGCTGTAACATGTTATGTTGTTGGAATGATAAGGATAATAATAATAATTGTGGCTGTTGTGATTTATTGAGTTGGGCTGAATATATAGCCAAATAATGAATAATAAGAATTAATGGCTCTCAAATGAATACGTACTTGAGAATAAGCCGAGATGATATATAAAAGAAAGAAAAAGAAAAAGAAAGAAAGAAAGAAAGAAAGAAAGAAAGAAAGAAAGAAAGAAAGAAAGAACGACGATCTCCTGTTTGTAGCCAGAGAGCTGGTCACACAGCTGTTGTCATGATTGACAGGTTTATTTGGGTGGACTTAGGGTCGGAGTAATGCTTGTCGTTTTCCAGCAGGCTAATGTTTACTGGCGAGAACCTTTTCATTCACCAGAGCAGTCTCAATTCCATTCTATTGATACGTTTTAAGTTACGCGGATAATTTTCTGATTTTGCGAAGGATAAATCCCTCCCCATGTTATGCATTGAATTAATTCGTGATTGGAGTTAAATTTTTTTTACCCTGGAAGCTGAAGTACCTGTGTTCGACACATGTTGGAGCGAAGAATTTAACCAGATACCATGGCTTGGTTAAGCCATAATCTTCGAGATTTATTGTGTGATATAAGTTTGCTATGTTTTATGTAATGTGTTTATGTGTTTTATTATTTCCCAAAGTGTTCTATGGTGATGGGTTCGATTCCAGCGTTGGCTGATTTGTTTTTGAATTTAATTTGTTAGGTAAACCCAGGATACACGTATGTGTTCAGTGTAAATATATAATTGTTGTTGTCAAATGGACCATGTGTTTGATATACGGCGATGTAATCTCGTGTTTTAAATAAACGTACTTATATATTTTTTAACCATGACAAGAATGTAATAGAATAATTTGAGGTATGCCGAGGACTAACTACAACTATGAATAAACTACAAGGACACGAAAGCATACTATATATATAAAATTGCATTATTCTTGACTGTTTCTTGTTTATATGTTGTAGTATGGCACCATCTCGTGTTATTTATCAGTATAAATAAAATGTTTAGCAAATAAGATTTGAACGAATAATCTTCTCATTTAATAAATTTAGTGTATTCCTCTCACGTGATAGAATCCTACTTTTGTTATATTTTATCTAGTGCCTATTTTTCTTTTTCGAACATTCCATTGCCCGTATGCTATGAGTTCAGCCGGTGATGAAATGAAAGTAGGGAGGACGAGACTTCAAACCTGGTAAGTGCCTTTTGGAGGTTCTCATCCACATTTGTTAGTGAAACCAAATTATGTAACAGTTGCCCTAAATGACCCAGTATGGATACAGTATGTATGTATGTATGTATGTATGTATGTATGTATGTATGTATGTATGTATGTATGTATGTATGTATGTATGTATGTATGTATGTATGTATGTATGTATGTATTTAAGTAATCATTTCTTGATGTCCGTCGTGGAGGTGCTTGTTACCTACACTGCATACTACACTCAGTCCTTCAGCGTCTTGTCTTCTGAGTTCGAACGTCTCTTTATTTTGCTATTCCAGAATGAAGGAAGAACAAAACAAAAAATCTTCCTTCATTTCGTGTGCGAGGTCAATAACAAATTATCTGCTAGGCAATGGGGGTAAATCTGACTTTAATGCACAGTTTTTAATCTTTTAGCAAGGTAAGCAGTTCATGACGGATGAAATGTAAAGTGTGTGAATCTGGAGCGCAGTCTTATAGGGAACGATACAGCAGCCAACGTAAACAGGGAAGGGAACGGTCGAAACGTGCTACTTTTTAGCCTGTTAGCAATATTGGCAGGAGAGAAAAGGTTGTAATACTGTAGTTTATTAAGATATTAGATTAGTTCGATTTACATCACCTTGTACTCACAATGTGCAAAGTCTGTCAAATATCATGTTTTTGTTGCAGGTAAGATTGTATTTTTTATAATAATAATAATAATAATAATAATAATAATAATAATAATAATAATAATAATAATAATATTGTTTACAGTTGCTGTATGTCGCACCGACACAGACACGTCTTATGGCGACGATGGGACAAGGAGATTCTAGGAGTGGGTAGGAAACAGCCTTGGCCTTAATTAAGGTACATGCGTAAAATGGGAAACCACGGAAAACCGTCTTCGGGGATGCCGACTATCCCCAGAATACTGGGTACTGGCCGCACTTAAGCGACTGCATCTATCGAGCTCGGTAATAATAATAATATTGGTCTAACGTCCCACTAACTATTTTCATGGTTTTCGGAATCGTTAAGCAACTGGAATTTTGTCCCACTGGAGTTCTTTCACATGACGATAAATGAACCGATACGAAGCTGGCGTATTCGAGTACCTCCAAATACCACTGGACGATGCCAGGATGATCACCCGACATGTGGTCAGAAGAGAAGCGCTCTGCTGTCTGAACTACTCACCACGACATTTGTAGTTAATGGGGATATCATTCTGACTGAAAAGGCTGTTCCCACATTTTAAGTAGTATCCAGACATTCAGTATAGATGAAGTAGCAAACCACGGCCGAGTGTGGGGTTTTAATTCACATCTCTTCTCAGCTTTCTTCTCGAGGATGAAAACAGGAGAGTCTCGGCTAATTCTGCAGTAAACGAAATAAAACTTGCTTGTGGCTTTTCCCCAGCGTGAGGGGAAGGTCTGTTTGGCTTATTGCGTCTTCTAAACATCTTGTATTCTGTTGTAAACTGTGCAGTGGTCTACAGTATTTACACTGTTTACTCCATATGGAAGGAATGGTGAGTACATAGTGTTACCGTGTTTTGGTGGATCAGCAGAGGTGAAAGAACGTGCGGGCTTGAATGGGTCTAACTACAAGTCCGAAAGATTAATTTAAAATTTAAATAAAAGTTATATTTTCAACTGATAACAAGATTTAACAATTTTCACTAGGTGAAATAACAAAGAAAAATCAGGTACAATGCAACTTTACAAACGAAAACACAAGTTAGGGGGTCTTTACAAATTCTGGGCTACGAGCCCCAAAGTTTAACAATTTCTGAGCTCTCAGCTTACAACCACAAATTACCAAAGGGCAGAAAACCCCTAATTACATGGAGCACTTGCTCCAACCTCGTAATGTCAAGCCTCCTAGAGGCACCTTTCAAAAATACCAGAAAGAGCTGACCCGCTCTCAATTGTCCAAGCCTATTAAAGGCAATAACAGATTATTACACTACCCTGCCATCAAGGCACAACTTACAATGGAACAGGGGTACCTCGTACCCAATCTACTGGGCCTTCGCCGGAAGGAAAACAAAACGGGTTAAGTTAATGGCCCAAAATACAAAGCAGAATGGAGGCGAGTACTTGCACTCCTACATGAAAGCTAGTTAAAACCTAAGTGGCACTAAGCCGATACACATGGGCCATTCCCAAACTATAGAGGTGACTCGTATAAGAAAAATAATTTAACACATTAATGAAGAGAAGAAAATCGGTTATGAAAACGTAGTAACCTCAAATCCAAATTGAAGGGGAGCTCGAGAGGGTGAGGCACTCTCTATCCCCGATTTACAGTTAAAGTAATAAGAAAATGTTTACATAAGCCGGCACTAAGTTACATTTTGAACAGGTAGGATACTTTGAAAAGGTTTCGAACCTTCCCCGGGGGTTAACTGCTGAGCAAGAAAGAAATAAAGATGTTAAAAGGCCATTACCTTTGCTGAAGAGCTGCTGCTCGAAGAAAGAGGCGCAACCCGCCCCCTGCTATATTTCCATACACTAAGCTAGATGTGGTTGAAGTGGCGAAGAGCCGAGAAAATCAGCAGTTTTTAAACCCTCGTGGAAGATTCGAGACCTTTCATGAATAATAAAGACACACCCACTCAACTTTATTGGGTAGCTAAGAGTTACACATGGAAATTCGAAGAAGAAACCTCTGATAGGTGGAAAATTAATTACAGAAATTACTGATGGGCAAAGTTCAAAACAGGCGAAAAGAAAGCTTAATATTTCCAACTCACAAATGAAAGAACAAAATTTAGTAAAGACCAAAACTTATAAATACAAAATTTCTTCAACCAAAGTTCCTTCACTTCGCACCAGGGTGCATGATCATAATTTTTTGGGTAGAGACATCTGTTAGCGAATGTCCACAATTCTTGATCCATAGAAAACAAAACACGTTGAAATCCACACAGTATAGACAACTTTGTAATCCCAAAATTTATAGTAGAGACCTCTTCTGAGAAAACTCATGAATTAATACAGTTCTAAAAGTTCACAGTTTCTCCGGTAGAGGAGGATTTATTGGCGGAAGATTTAAATTTGCGGCGTAGAGGTGTACCGCCCGGTACACATAGGTAAATCTTTATTATAGACTGTTATGCCTTTCAGCGTTCAGTCTGCGAGCCTCTGTGAATTTACTAAACGCCGCCACAATCCTCTATCTGTACTTAGTTCAGTGGCCTCGTTTAGTTCTGAACCTCTTTTCTTTAAATCGTTGGAAACTGAGTTATCCATCGCCGTCTTCGTCTCCCTCTACTTCTCATACCCTCCATAATTGAGTCCATTATTCTCCTAGGTAACCTATCACCCCCATTTGCCTCACATGACCCCACCACTCAAGCCGGTTTATGCGTACAGCTACATCCATCGATTTCGTTCCTGATTTAGCCTTTATCCTTTCATTCCGAGTACTCTCCTGTCATTGATCCCACCTGTTTATACCAGCAATCATTCTCGCTACTTTCATTTTTGTTATTTCTAGCTTACGAATAAGATATCCTGAGTCCACCCGGCTTTCACTCTCAATGAGCAAAGTTGGTCTGAAAAGAGACCGATGTAGAGATAGTTTCGTCCGAGAGCCGACTTCCTTCTTCCAGAATACTGTTGATCGCAACTGCAAGCTCACTGCGTTACTTTACTGCACCTTGATTCAATCTCAGTATATTAACATCCTGGGAGAACACACATTCTAAATACTTAAAATTATCTACCTCTTCCAGCTTTGTATCACCAATCTGACATTCATTTCTCTTGGGATTCTTACCTACTGACATCAGTTTAGTCTTGGGAAGGCTTTCATACCGTACTCATTGCACCTATTTTCAAGTTCCAAGATAACAGACTGTAGGCTTTCGGCATTAAGACCAAGTCGTTAGCATAGGAAGGATGAGTACTTCTAAACTATTCATTACTATTTTCAAATATTTGCAGTGTTATTGCTGAGTATTTAGATGAAGTATGACAGTTACTGAGTGAGTTAGGCTTGCAGTGAAATGAATTAATGACGTATGGCTTTTAGTGCCGGGAGGGTGCGAGGACATGCTCGGCTAGCCAGGTGCAGGTCTTTTGATTTAACGCCCGTAGACGACCTGCGCATCGTGATGAGGATGAAATGATGAAGACGACACATACACCTAGCCCCTGTGCCAGCGAAATTAAACAATTCTGGTTAAAATTCCCGACCCTACCGGGAATCGAACCCGGGACCCCTGTGACCAAAGGCCAGCACGCTAACCATTTAGCCACGGAGCCGGACAGGCTTGCAGTTAAGGGTGCGTAGCTGTGAGCTTGCATTAAGGACAGGGTGGGTTCGAATTCTACCGTTGGCAGCCCTGAAGATGGTGTTCCGTGATTTCCAATTTTCACACCAGGCAAATGTTGGGCTGTAACTAAACTAAGGCCACGACCACCATCTTCTCAATCCTAGACATTTCCTATCCTTGTGTCACCGAAAACCTTCGATGATTTGGTGCGACATTAAACCACTAGCAAAAAAAAAAAAAAAAAAAAAAAAAGAGTTCAGTGAATTAATGTAAAACATACTGTAAATTATAATATTACTAGAGGACCCGCGCTGCCCCGCAGCATTCGTTATAAATAGGTCAGACAGTTCGTCTTGATACGCCTGTCGTAGTCACATTGTTTTGCCTGTCCTTTTCAATGGTTTTATGAACATTTAATAAGAAGCGCGTTATGGTATTCCGTAATTCGTAGTCAGATTTCATCCATTCTGTTAGGCAAAAAATCTATCCATATATTCGCTTTTTATCCTGCAGTTCTTGATGTAAAGCTTGGTATTGTGTCGTAGAAGGCAATGATATTTTAAATCGCAGTTCTTCTATGTAGAACGTTTGTTTTTCGAGCTCATGGGTTAGTCTCAAAGGAGCGTTCTTTGCCGGGCAGAAAACATGTTTAAAGATACATGGCCTGCACTCTTTCTAGTGTAGCTAGGTTATCCTTCGATAAGTGTTCTCAGATAATATTTAAGGCATATGTAATTATATGGTCTGTTCGTACGTAGACTTTTTCCTCTTAGCAGCATGTACGTTATTCGGAACGCTCTGCGATCTGTTGAATATATTTGGAATCTGGGAAAGGTTAGGAAATCAAAGAGTATCTAGCTGAGAAGTATTCTGCCGTGATCAGAGGAAGTGTATACTCTCTGGCTTGACAGGTAGTTAAACTTGGCATTACTGAGGATGGAAATCACATATGTATCAGAATATTAATGAAAGTGCTAGTTGCTTAGCGCCGGCCCCGTGGTGTAGGGGTAGCGTGCCTGCCTCTTACCTGGAGGTCCCGGGTTCAATTCCCGGACAGGTCAGGGATTTTTACCTGAACCTGAGGGCTGGTTCGAGGTCCACTCAGCCTACGTGGTTAGAATTGTGGAGCTATCTGACGGTGAGATAGCGGCCCCGGTCTAGAAAGCCAAGAATAACGGCCGAGAGGATTCGTCGTGCTGACCACACGGCACCTCGTAATCTGCAGGCCTTCGGGCTGAGCAGCGGTCGCTTGGTAGGTCAAGACCCTTCAAGGGCTGTAGTGCCATGGAGTTTAGGCGGGTTAGTTGCTTAGCAACCTGCTAAGTACAGAATGTATTGCGGGTTAGGGTAAGTCTTCGCCTGCAATTATTGGAGTGATCATTTTAATGATTTTATTTTATGACTACTCAATGTTGGCTTAACTTAGAGACCTATCAATGTCTCATAATTCGCCGGCCGGTAATTCCGGAGAGAATGAAACAAAAATGAAGCTGCCCAGTAGAACGGGCGGATGGATTTGCCAAAGCTGTTTTTACTAAACTCTTTAAAATATAGACTGTGAAGTACTAAATAAATATGTCACAATTACTGTTCCAGTGTATAAATATTATGTTGATAATCGTCCTCAAAATGCGTCATACTTCCAATTTTGACTTAATATAGCAAATTTAGCCGAGTCTTCTTCACCGTGTTGCAATATCGTGGTAGACGTGGGTATCGCAGTCGATCCATACTATGTTATTCTCTGGACTTATGATAATAATAATAATAATAATAATAATAATAATAATAATAATAATAATAATAATAATAATAATAATAATATAGAACACAAGCAGAATAGCGGACGGAGGGAGGAAAGAAGACAAGCTGGCAGAGAGAGAGAGAGAGAGAGAGAGAGAGAGAGAGAATGCAGTGATTCTGGGCTGCAAGAAAAGGCTTCCAGAAATGTATTACCAGTTATTTGACGTCATTTCTAATGAACCTAAACGAAATAGACATAATGGTAATAATGATATTACCCAGTTCAATATCGAGGCCTTTCGTTCAGAGCATCTTGAGTTCAATTCCAGATCAGGTCGAGAAGCTTAACAGCGTCTGTTTAATTCCTCTTTTCTTTTATTTCAAGTTGTTTTATGTCGCACCGACACAGACAGGTCTTATGGCGACGATGGGATAGGAAAGGGATATGAGTGCGAAGGAAGCGACCGTGGCCTTAATAACTTACAGCTCCTGCATTTTCCTGGTGTGAAAATGGGAAACCATGGAAAACCATCTTCAGGGCTTACGACAGTGGTGTTCGAACCCACTATCTCCCGAATGTCGAAATACTGTCAGAGGTTCCACGTCTCTTCGTTTCCCTTCCATCTTACTTTCTATAATCAGTTGTATCAGGATGTATTTTTATTTCAGAAGGCGTGACTCATGTCCTGCGTTTTGGGAGTGGAAAATAATGAAATAATAAAAAATGATCGAAAGGAAAGCGGCACGATTTGTTCTGGGCAATTACAGACAAACGAGTAGTGTTACGAAAATGTTGTTCTCAAGTAAGGAGACGAAGAGCTCGACTATGCGGTATGTTCCGGGCTGTTAGTGGAGATATGGTATGGAATGACATTAGTAGACCAATAAGCCCGAGTGAAGTTTTTAAAAGTAGAAAAAGTCTTAATATGAAGATAAAGTTGGAATTGAAGAGGGCAAATTAGGGAAGTATTTGTTCGTAGGAAGAAGAATTAGGGATTGGAATAATTTACAAGGAAGAAGTTCGACACATTTCGAAGTTCTTTGAAATTATTTAAGAAAACAAGAAGTCAATATTTGGTAGGGAATCTGGCACCTGGACGACAGTTCTAAATGCAGATAAGTTATAAATATAAATTTCTTATATTCTGTATTAATGGGAAAAACAATCAACTGTGGCAAAGAACTTACCATCCAGAAGAGAGTCTCGTTGGCTGAATCGGAATAATTCTCTATCGTCGACAATACGCTGAAGATGAGGCACACGAGAACCAGCATGAACCTGAAAAAAAAAAACAATAGGGTCAAGGAACAATATTTCACAGACTCAGCATACACTTTATGGACTACTATTACATTTTTCGATTCTTAATAAATAATTCACCTACGAAGTCTGGTGATTTACGTCACCTACGATGAGAGATGTACAAGGCTATGTCGAGTTGTTCAAATCAGACCAAAGAACTCAGCCTGTTCGATGGGCTTTGTTCATTCATTCCAGAAATTTTTGGGGCACTCTGTACAGTTCCAGAGCACATCCCAAAAAACACCACAGCTGAGTTAACAAACACACAGCACAAACAAAGCTCCAGATTTCATTCACGTAGTAAGTACGCAGAACTGATTATCGAGATATCCACACTCCCTACATTAAAAAAAAAAAAACGAAGTATGCTATTCCCTCTTCCCCAAGACCAGACGAAATGAAATAAAAATATATTTCATTTTGTTTATTAATACATAATTGCCCAAACGCCTGAAATTCAGCAATCGACAGTGTATTAATTTCACAGAACAGTTGTGATAGTGTAGCAGGCATGTTTACCACAATATTTGCATTGAACTGTTTGTAAACATTTGAATTACAATATTTTGAAACAATTTTGTAATGAATGCAGCTATCTAGCAGGAAGGTATAAGAAAACATTGACACTCATAACAGGCAAAAATGCATTGAAAAACATTTAAACTCACTCGAAGGTACGTATGTCTGTCCACCGTCCTGATATTACAATATTTCCTTCAAGTATGCCGTTGCTCTAATATAATATAGATTTCATGTACTTAGGAATTCAAAAATATGTTCCTATTATCACATTTCGGTAGATATAAAGAGCTACTGACCAAAAATTAGTAATTTGAGGTGCACATTTCTGTCCGTAAGGTCTGAAGAGGATAATGTAACGGCAATAGCCTAGGAAATTTCAGCCAAAATGATGTCAATAATTTAAGGGGAGTTATGACTGAAATATTGCGATTTTTGACGAAAAATCGAATTCAGTTTTAACCTTAAAATAAACCCAGTTCTTCCTCTTTCCAGTCCCGTTATCAGTTTTTCCCTAACACCATTTTGAATTAACTGAATGGCGCATTTAAAGGATAGCGGTTTGGCGTATATAGAGCAAGCCTACGTCCTTTTATCTCACACTGTCAGACAAAATTACCTTCAAAGTTCTTTCGGACTACCATTTCAGTAAATCGCTCGAATAAATTTGTAGTAGGCCTACGCTGTGCGTAAGAGAAAGACATCTCAAGGAGTAATTTACAGTCCAGGGTAGTTTCAAAGCAAGTATGGAAATCCAAAGCCTGTTTCCAGTCATTCGACCGGGTCAGGGATGGAATGAATGAAGCCGCATCTAGCGGCGAGAATACGAATTGTGCCGGCTGCTGAAGCCTGTCGCATTCCTCTGGGGCAATGATTAATGAATGACAGATGAAATGAAATGTTATTGGAGAGTGTTGCTGGAATTAAAGATGACAGGGAAAACCGGAGTACCCGGAGAAAAACCTGTCCCGCCTCCGCTCTGTTCAGCACAAATCTGACATGGAGTGACCGGGATTTGAACCACGGAATCCAGCGGTGAGAAGCTGGTGTGCTGCCACCTGAGTCACGGAGGCTATTCAAAGCAAGTATGCTTCTTAAAATTTTCAATTGCTTTTATCTATCTTAAACCTTTTTCAGCTGTTTGCCATGCATAAATGCATCTTGAGGCAGAGTTCTTATCGGATTTACCGGAAATTTTCATAGAATGTTTGAATATGTTCAGGAATTAAAAGTAGTTCTGCATTAATTATCAGATGAATATTACTTTCATATTTTTACTCCTGAAATAGCATTAATTTTTGCCTATTGAATGAATAATGACAGCTTATCCCCAACACTCTTCAACGTGGTTCTAGATAAGGTCATGAAAACACTGTGGAAACATAATGACTCAGGTGCTATAATAGGTAGTAAAAATAAACATGTCAAACCCAAGTGTTTGGCCTTTGCTGATGATTTGGCACTCTTCGCTGAGACAGAACAGGAAGCAATAACACAGATAAATGAACTACAGGAGATAGCCGAGAAAACAGGTTTAAAAATCTCCTTCACGAAAACAGAGATGATGAGCACGGACAGGAATTATGTGAAGAGAACAATGAAGACGAAATATGGCGAAGTGAAGGTCACAAAGCAGTTTAAATACCTGGGAGAAATTATCAGCAGCAACGGGATGGATAAAGAGGCCATGGAAAATAGAAGACTTAAGTTGGAAAGGCTAAACATTGCCACCAAAGCCATTTACAACAAAAATAATCTTTCCATCAATGCGAAACTAAGACATTATGATGCTGTGGTAAAACCAGTGATTCTGTATGGGGTGGAAACAGCAACACTAACAAACCTGGAAAAACTACTAAAGATTGAAAGGAGAATATTGAGGAGGATTTACGGCCCAAGGGTGGTAGAGGGAAACTACAGATTACGCTCAAATAAGGAGATATACAAAAGAACAGAAGACCTGAAACAACAATAAGGAAAAGACGGCTGCTATTCTACGGACACATGGTCAGAATGGATCCAACAAGGTTAAATAAACAAATTTTTAATAAAATATACTACTTGAAGAGCCAGGGGGGATATGCCAAGCAGATGAAGGAAGAACTCAAGAGGTTACGAATTGCAGATGAGGAATGTCGTGATAGAGACCAATTCAGGAAAAGACTTTCCAACATAAAAGTTCTGGTTGAAGAAAAGAAAGGGCGCAGAGGGGGAAGATGGACTGAAGAGAGAAGAGCGCAACATTCTGAAAGAATGAAGGCACTGTGGAGAAAGAGGAAGGAAGAAGGGATGATTAGAAGGAAGTGAAGTGGTATTGGCGTGGTCCTAAGTTTGGCCGGTTCGCAAGAAAGAAAGAAAGAAAGAAAGAATGAAAAACTGAAAAAAATATATATATCTCCAATAGTTTACACCTGACTGAAAAACCCGGAATTTTTCTTAAATATATGAGTATTTTTGTCAAGCCTGCCAAATTATAACCCAAAAAGAAATGGAAACTGTGACGCAAGGATCATTTTCCATACAAAGTATAAAAATATGCATTATTTGTTAATAAATTTACAACCAATTAACTATAATCCATTCTATGCTTTGCGTGAAGTTATATCTTATGAATATGTGCTTGTGTTTCAAATTTGGTTATGATAAGTGGTAAATTGTAGTTAAAAATATCAGTGATGACTCCCCTTAAGTGTTCCCCAATAAGATAGAGGATTCTGTATCTTGAAAACATGTTTTATATTTTCCTTCCATGAACTAGGATAACTATTACTCGTACTATTAAAATAATAAATAAGGCACGTAAATCAGCGAATGATGTGGGTAGATTTGGCAGTTGGAGGAATTAGGACGGGAATGGTTTCAGTGTATTCACTATCTGAATAGGATTAAGTTGACAAGTTTTATAAAGCATTGAGTGACATCGTAGTCAGGGTGAACAGCAAGGATAGGATAGTGCAAATGGGCGATTTCAATGCGAGAGTTGGAAATAGAACTGAAGGATACGAAAGGGTGATTGGTAAAAGTGAAGAAGATATGGAAGCTAATGGGAATGGTAAACGTTTGCTGGACTTCTGTGAAAGTATTGGTTTTGCAGTTACGAATACATTCTTCAAGCATTAGGCTATTCACCGCTACACATGGCAGGCTAGGGGTACCAGATCCATAATAGAGTATATCTTAACCGACTTCGAATTCAGGAAGTCTGTTAGGAATGTACGTGTTTTCGGGGATTTTTCTATGATACACTATCTGATCTGAGATGAACTAAGTATCTCTAGGGTAGAGAAAGTGAAATCTGTCTGCAAACGAATAAGAGTAGAAAATCTCCAGGACGAGGAAATTAGACAAAAGTACATGGGTATGATTAGAGAGAAGTTTCGAACAGTGGGCAGTAAGCAGGTACAGGATATAGAAAGAGAATGGGTGGCATACAGGGATGCTGTAGTAGAAACAGCAAGGGAATGCCTAGGAACGACTGTGTGTAGAGACGAGAAAAAGCTAATATCTTGGTGGAATGATGAACTGAGAGCAGCTTGTGAACGTAAAAAGAAGACTTATCAGAAATAGCTCCAAACCAGGACAGATGCAGACAGGGAATTGTACGTAGATGAAAGAAACAGAGCGAAACAAATAGCCGTTGAATCCAAAAAGAAGTCATGGGAAGATTTTGGTAATAACCTGGAAAGGCTAGGCCAAGCAGCAGGGAAACCTTTCTGGACAGTAATAAAGAATCTTAGGAGGAGGAGGGGGGGGGGAAGGAAAATAACAGTGTTTTGGGTAATTCAGGTGAACTCATAATAGATCCCAGGGAATCACTGGACAGGTGGAGGGAATATTTTGAAAATCTTCTCAACGTGACAGGAAATCTTCTTGGTGGTGTCACGAACAACCAAGCTCATGGGGAGGAGGAAAATTATATTGGTGAAATTAAGCTTGAGGAATTGGAAAGGATGGTAAATAAACTCCATTGTCATAAAGAAGCAGGAATAGATGAAATTACACCTGAAACGGCGAAATATAGTGGGAAGGCAGGGATGAAATGGATTCATAGAGTAGTAAGATTAGCATGGAATGTTGCTAAGGTACCTTCAGATTGGACAAAAGCAGTAATTGCACCTATCCATAAACAAGGGAACAGGAAGGATTGCAACAACTATTGAGGTATCTCATTGATTAGTATACCAGGCAAAGTATTCACTGCCATCTTGGAAGGGAGGGTGCGATCAGTCGTTGAGAGGAAGTTGGATGAAAACCAGTGTGGTTTCAGACCACAGAGGGGCTGTCACGATCACATTTTCAGTATGCGCCAGGTAACTGAAAAATGTTACGAGAGGAATAGGCAGTTGTGTTTATGTTTCGTAGATCTAGAGAAAACATATGACAGGGTACCGAGGGAAAATATGTTCACTGTACTGGGGGACTCTGGAATTAAGGGTAGATTATTGAAATAAATCAAAGGCATTTATGTTGACAATTGGACTACAGTGAGAACCGATGGTAGAATGAGTTCTTGGTTCAGGGTACTTACAGGGGTTAGACAAGGTCTTTCACCTTTACTGTTCGTAGTTTACATTTATCATCTGCTGAAAGGTATACAACGGCAGGGAGGGATTCAGTTAGATGGAAATGTAGTAAGCAGTCTGGCCTATGCTGAATAGACTTGGTCTTAATGGCACATTGTGTCAAAAGCCTGCAGTCTAATAATCTTGGAACTTACAAATAGGTGCAATGAGTATGGTACGAACATTAAACTTCCGAAGACTAAATTGATACGGTATCAGTAGGTAAGAAATTCAACAGAATTGAATGTCATACTGGTGATAAAAAGCTAGAACAGGTAAATCATTTTTAATTATTTAGGTTGTGTGTTCTCCCAGGATGGTAATATAGTAAGTGAGATTGAATCAAGGTGTCGTAAAGCTAATGCAGTGAGCTCGCATTTGCGATCAACAGTATTCTGTAAGAAGGAAGTCAGCTCCCGGACGAAACTATCTTTACATCGCTTTGTTTTCAGACCAACTTTGCTTTACGGGAGCGAAAGCTGGGTGGACTCAGGATATCTTATTAATAGTTAGAAGTAAGAGACATGAAAGTAGCGGAAGGTACAAACAGGTAGGAGCAATGGCAGGAGGGTACTCGGAATGAGGAAATAAAGGCCAAGTTAGGAATGAACTTGATGGATGAAGCTATACGCATAAACCGGCTTCGGTGGTGGGATCAAGTGAGGCGAATGGAGAAGAATAGGTTACCTAGGAGAATAATGGACTCTATTATGGAGGGTAAGAGAAGTAGAGGGAGACCAAGACGACGGTGGTTAGACTCAGTTTCTAACGATTTAAAGATAAGAGGTATAGAACTAAATGAGGCCACAGCACTAGTTGCAAATAGAGGGTTGTGGCGACGTTTAGTAATTTCACAGAGGCTTGCAGACTGAACGCTGAATTGCCTAATGGTCTATAATGATATATTATTATTATTATTATTATTATTATTATTATTATTATTATCATCATCATTATTATTAAAGTGTGCTAACTAACGTCTGTAAGACTCTCGGATAACCTGGATTACCATCGTATCTGCATATGTATGTGCATTTATCTAGTAATGTTTCGAAATGACTTGTGCTTACCGGAATTTAGCATCGAAATGGTTTGTGTGTGTGTGTGTGTGTGTGTGGGTGTGTGTGTGTCAGTTTCTGTCATTAAACCCCCCTCATATTCCAACAGTGTGACTACTCAATTCCACAATCTTGGGTAGGCCTACAGGCGACTAGCTCTCGCTCACAGTCAGTTACACCTGATATTGATTGACAACTTTCTCTCTCTTTTCGCAGCCATTCGATTTTATTTAGATTCAATTAACCTATTTTACTCACACAGACACAATAATAGAAGAATGTCTAAAAGCTCTGTATTTTTCCCCACAAATAAAAAAAATGAGTATACGCACCTCCTGCCTTGACTACCTATATGTCTTACTATTGCTGTCAACAACAGACAGGAAGCGATTGCATCCATTGAAAAACTCCATGAAATTGCATCCAGAACAGAGCTCCAGATCTCATACCGGAAAACCCACTACATGTAAGGATCTCTTCGGTACCTAGATGGATAACCAATGAAAACCCAGTTTGACGAAATATCTCAAGTGTGTGAATTGAAATACCTGGGAGAAGTCATCCAGCCTTCAGGACTGTATCGTGAAGTAAACAAAGAAAGGATCTCTAGACTACAAAGAGCGTACAGACTCACTTGGAACAATTAATCCATATCCCAATATGCAAAACTAAAGCATTACAACACTGTAATCAAGCTTGAAGCAGTATATACATCTGACATAGTGAGCATTTGGGGCAGATAATTCATTGAAGATGTAGAAAAGCAAGAAAGAAAAATCTTAAGATTTTTTGACCAGTCTGTACAAGATAATAAAGATGATTTATACCAACACTCTGGAAAAGACGTTTGAAATTTTACGGACATATTCTCAGAATGAGTAATCATTTAAAAAAATGCTATTTGTTCGTGGCGTCTACCTATAGAGATCTTTTGCCCCTACTTGCACCATATAACATGAAGCTGCGTGTAATTGGAATTGCGGAAGTGTAGAGTGTTGAATGTGAGGAAAGGAGCGTTAAGGACGGCCCAAACACATAGTCCCCAGGTCAGGGATATTAATCATTTACAATTAAAAACCCCTGATCCGGCCGGAATCGAACCCGGGGCCGCCCGGTGACAGGCGGACGCGTTGCCCCCTACACCGTGGGGCCGGACTTACAAAATCTGGTCATAAGATTGCAAGAAAAGCCACAGCAAGAAGATGAAGAGATTTTGGGAGAAGAAAAAGGCAACGACATCAAATAAATCAGTTCAATTGCGTTCCTTAGTTGGGCATAACGAAGAAGAATACGAAATTAAATTATGAAACAAAGAACTTCTCTGCGGCTGAAGCAAAACGTTCTTATTTTCCAGGAAGGTAGATATTCTGTATCATAATACCCAATTATTTTTAATGATTGTAGTAGGATGAGTCTAATGGTTTAAATTTAATTAATGTTATATTCCACATGCTGAGAATCAGATTCCATGGGAAGGGAAACTGGAAACAAATTGACCTGTTTTCAGTTAGAGACAGCTACAGTTAAATCCCGTGCAATATACACTTAGCATAAGAACCACTGGTGATTAGAGGGACATAGCAATGTGAAATTAAGGGCAGATGATGTTATAGATACCGAAAATGAACAGCAGTGGCGAAGTACCGATCCCTAGAATATGGCTTCAGACACAGGAAAGCTATTCCTACAGTATGCTGCACCAGACCAGTGGTGTTTGACTTTACAATTTTGACCCAATCGCTGCTTCCTTCAGGAATATAGATATACCATATTGACTAGTCAAGCACAGGTTCAAAGACCTTTCTTAAAATTAAGGAAGGCTGTGAAGTGACCACTTCTGATCTCGATATTTTCCCATCAAAAACTATTTTTTGCTATTTGCTTTACGTCACTCCGACGCAGATAGATCTTATGGCGATGATGGGACAGAAAAGGCCTAGGAATAGGAAGGAAGCGGCCGTGGCCTTAAGTAAGGTACAGCCCCAGCATTTGCCTGGTATGAAAATGGGAAACCAAGGAAAACTATCTTCATGGCTGCCGGCAGTGGGATTCGAACCCAATATCTCCCGGATGCGAGCTCACAGCTGCGCTCCCCTAACCGCACGGCCAACTGTCCCGGTCCATCAAAATCTAAAAGCAATATAATGTATAAACACATGCCATTAGAATGTTTTACTGAAGACCTGAAGTCACTGTAGCTCAAGCGTCAGGAATTGTACGCGTAAAAAACAACGATAAACTGTGTCAGGAAGGAGAAATTCAATATACACTGACTGACAGAGCAAATGCAACACCAAGAAGGAGTGGTCAGAACTTTATGCCAATTGCAGGGTAGACTGACGTCACTGAGGTATGCTCATGATGTGAAATGCGCCGCTGTGCTGCGCACGTAGCGAACGATAAATGGGACACGGCGTTGGCGAATGGCCCACTTCGTACCGTGATTTCTCAGCCGACAGTCATTGTAGAACGTGTTGTCGTGTGCCACAGGACACGTGTATAGCTAAGAATGCCAGGCCGCCGTCAACGGAGGCATTTCCAGCAGACAGACGACTTTACGAGGGGTATGGTGATCGGGCTGAGAAGGGCAGCTTGGTCGCTTCGTCAAATCGCAGCCGATACCCGTAGGGATGTGTCCACGGTGCAGCGCCTGTGGCGAAGATGGTTGGCGCAGGGACATGTGGCACGTGCGAGGGGTCCAGGCGCAGCCCGAGTGACGTCAGCACGCGAGGATCGGCGCATCCGCCACCAAGCGGTGGCAGCCCCGCACGCCACGTCAACCGCCATTCTTCAGCATGTGCAAGACACCCTGGCTGTTCCAATATCGACCAGAACAATTTCCCGTCGATTGGTTGAAGGAGGCCTGCACTCCCGGCGTTCGCTCAGAAGACTACCATTGACTCCACAGCATAGACGTGCACGCCTGGCATGGTGCCGGGCTAGAGCGACTTGGATGAGGGAATGGCGGAACATCGTGTTCTCCGATGAGTCACGCTTCTGTTCTGTCAGTGATAGTCACCGCAGACGAGTGTGGCGTCGGCGTGGAGAAAGGTCAAATCCAGCAGTAACTGTGGAGCGCCCTACCGCTAGACAACGCGGCATCATGGTTTGGGGCGCTATTGCGTATGATTCCACGTCACCTCTAGTGCGTCTTCAAGGCACGTTAAATGCCCACCGCTACGTGCAGCATGTGCTGCGGCCGGTGGCACTCCCGTACCTTCAGGGGCTGCCCAATGCTCTGTTTCAGCAGGATAATGCCCACCCACACACTGCTCGCATCTCCCAACAGGCTGTACGAGGTGTACAGATGCTTCCGTGGCCAGCGTACTCTCCGGATCTCTCACCAATCGAACACGTGTGGGATCTCATTGGACGCCGTTTGCAAACTCTGCCCCAGCCTCGTACGGACGACCAACTGTGGCAAATGGTTGACAGAGAATGGAGAACCATCCCTCAGGGCACCATCCGCACTCTTATTGACTCTGTACCTCGACGTGTTTCTGCGTGCATCGCCGCTCGCGGTGGTCCTACATCCTACTGAGTCGATGCCGTGCGCATTGTGTAACCTGCATATCGGTTTGAAATAAACATCAATTATTCATCCGTGCCGTCTCTGTTTTTTCCCCAACTTTCATCCCTTTCGAACCACTCCTCGTTGGTGTTGCATTGTCACTGTCAGTCAGTGTATAAAGTGTTAGGTGGTGAGTATGCTTTAACTGGGCCAAATATATTTTCCCTTCGTAGGAGGAAAGTTCTCACTTCTGGAAGAACAGGCCTGTGGGTATAGAATAATAATAATAATAATAATAATAATAATAATAATAATAATAATAATAATAATAATAATAATACCATCCTCACATATAGGAGTCGAGTGGACACCTCTGGGTAGCCATTATGGTTGATTTTTAAAAGGCATACGATAGACAGACCCTTTTCTCTACCCTGCGGGAACTAGGCCTAGATGAGAAGACCAAGCTACCTTGACGAACATCACCACCAAAGTCAAGTTCAGGGGTGAGCTCTCTGAGAGCTTTCCCATCCAGACAGGAGTCAGACAGGGAGATGGTCTCTCTCGCATTCTCTTCAACTGTGTACTAGAGAAGATCATCAGTGAGTGGACTGCCACATTGTCATCAGAAGCAGGATTGAAGCTTGGGTACAAGAAATACAACCTCAGTGTACCCTGCCTAGCCTTTGCTGATGATCTCACCTTACTGGCCAACAGCATGGAAGAGGCTACTCACCAACTACAGAGCCTCTGCAGTATTGCAGCAAAAACCGGCTTGAGGGTTAACCTATAAAAGACGGAGTTTATCACTAACATAAAGCAAGCTCCTTTACAATCCCACTAGGAAACAATACCATAAGTAAAATTCCTGCAGTCAAATATTTAGGAGAATGGATCTCAGCAAGCGAGGGCGAAACTTTGGTCATAGACACCAGGTGCACCAAGTTAGAGAGAGTCTATAATTCCTGTAAAAGCATCCACACCCCCAGGTACCTCTCCAAGAACCTAAAGCTGAAGCACAGCAACTCAGTAGTAAGACCCTCTGTACCTTACGCCTCTGAGTGCTTCATGATGAATCGAAAGGGCCCACTCAGGAAACTAGAACTTAAAGAGAGGAAGATCTTGAATAGGATACTAGGACCCACAGCAGAAGAGGATGGCACCTTCAGGATCAGGCAAAACGATGAGCTCTACGAACATCAGGAAGACATAGTCACATGTATGAGGAAACGGCATCTGAGCTTCTACGGACACATGAGCCGCCTGGAACCCAGCAGGCTCACCAACAGAACCCTCACAGCGACAAGTAGGGGAAATGCTTACAAGATCAAGTGAATCACCTCAGTAAAATCAAACCTAGAGGAACTGCAGACCCCATCAGAGACCAAAGAGAACCGATCTCAGTACTGACAGGCCATCCTACAGGGAGTCTTAACAGTCCCTCACAAGATAGGGACCACCAGACCTAAGTGGACGGATGGAAGGAAGCAGGCACAAAGCCAGAAAATGAAAGCGTACTGGGCCAAAAAGAAGCAGAAGACTATAGCTAAGAGTTAAGACGATCCCCGTGATCCATAGTAGGCAAAAAAAATAAATCTTTGTACTCAGTTTTGATGTAGACTGAGTGAACCTCAGGGCTATATGCGTTCCAAAAGTGGAAATCTCGTTTCTTGAATTGCTTGACGGGGAATCAAACCCACGTCCTTCCCGATGAACCTAGCAAACCTTGAATGCTTCGACTAGAGAGACCCAATAATAATAATAATAATAATAATAATAATACCTTAATATACCGGAGTGCTTTGTTGACAGCCGTAAAGTGATAAGAGTTGTAATGCATTTCTTTTAAATCATAAACAGAGTGACTCGTATTGTTCGGTCTCTCTGCTCATCGAGTCGGAATGAAAACACGTGAAGTTCCTTTTGTTACACCTGAACGAGTTTCCCTCCTGGAGAGAGCCAATACCACGTTTGAGAAGCTGGAGGCCGCTGTCAGAGAGTGTAGCTTGCCTTCTGTTATTCGCTTATCAAAGAAAGACTGGAAGCGGAGTTCTTTGTTCTAAATGCATAATATTTTTGTCATAAATATGAAAGTATCTTCTTGGAAATTATAAGTGAAGTGCGTGAGACGAACGTGCTTAACAGAGCTTAGCATTTGACAATGAAAATGTTTGCTTTAAGATCTAGGCCTATGTTTTCATGTAGAGTAAAGTCGTCAATTTTTTTTTTTCAGTGTCCATGCAGTATGGTGCAATGTTCAGTGCAATATGCTGTGCAGCGCAGGGAAGGTCGACTCTGTTAGGGAAGTGGTGGATCGCAGATTTCTGGCGTGTGCACTAGAGCTGATCTCTCTGAGTGGTCAGAATAGGGTGGACCTTCGACTCCAGTATTTAATATTGAATGAAAGGAAATATTCCTTTTTACCGAATTTAACAATGTAGAAAAGTGTTTAGCATGCTACAAAATTCTAACCGCGGTTAAACGTTTGAATTTACATCGACACTAATCTTCGTATCATCCTCAAGAATTTGACAAATACAATGAAGATGAAAGAAATAGTGGAAATTTTTTTAAACCTCTCCTTTGGAAGAAAGTACCTACTTTGTAAACTGTGTGCCATTACAATCAAGACCATCAAGGCAATTTGTTCGTTACATATTTTACACAATATATCTGTAATTTTCTTCGTGTTTAAAACCATCTTTTACGCACCTGCAGAAAATGTGATATTTAAACCGAAGTACATAAATTAATAATGGATAACGTAGAAACTACTTGTACAATATAAATATCTAATCGAATCATCCTATTCAATACATTATAATTTACTTCATCTATGAAGATGTAATTTTTACATTACTATACATGTTTCGAACCGTATTTCGAGTCATCTTTAGTGGATTTATATCTTAAAATACATAACTTACAATTCAGTAATATTATGAATATTTTTCTATTTTGCTTTACGTCGCACTGACACAGATAGGTCTTATGGCGACGATGGGACAGGAAAGGCCTAGGAATTGGAAGGAAGCGGCCGTGGCCTTAATTAAGGTACAGCCCCGGCATTTGCCTGGTGTGAAAATGGGAAACCACGGAAAACCATCTTCAGGGCTGCCGACAGTGGGGCTCGAACCCACTATCTAATATTATGAATGAAGTTATTGAACATTAGTGTAATGGGTCTCATTTGAACCCTAATTTATATGCAAGTAAAACAGAGTTTGAATATTGATTGAAATATAATCTCTTGTCATGAAATTTTAAAATCTTGCTGAGTAATATAATAATAATAATAATAATAATAATAATAATAATAATAATAATAATAATAATAATAATAATACACTGATATAGAAGATCGTTCCAAATTTTGTGCTATGGTACAGTCTTGGACCCCACCACCTAGAGTCCCTAGAAGTCGGAAGCCCCTTTCACAGGAGAGAAAGGAGAAATTATCAGCAGGGCTCAAGATATATTGGGAACGAAGAAGAGCAACGGGGAAGAACTAGTCATCAGCGCTCCTTAGTGGGCTTAGATCAATAATAAATAATACCTTCCATATCTTTACGTACTGTTAACTGTTACGTCTTGTACAAATATAGTGTTATGTTCTACGAGAGTGTGGAATACTCCAGAAGAAAACCACACTCTGTGCATCCACATCATCACAAGTTATTACAGAGAAAGGTAGTGAGAAGTTACCGCACTATGCAGGGGATGTCTGGGGAACCGATTGCTAGACTCACCGGTAAGCTGCAGCAGCGCCGGTGAGAGTTATTATTTTTTTGTTTGCTATTTCCTTTACGTCGCACCGACACAGATATGTCTTACGGCGACGATGGGATAGGAAAGGCCTAGGAATTGGAAGGAAGCGGCCGTGGCCTTAATTAAGGTACAGCCCCAGCATTTGCCTGGTGTGAAAATGGGAAACCACGGAAAACCATCTTCAGGGCTGCCAACAGTGGGACTCGAACCCACTATCTCCCGATTACTGGATACTGGCCGCACTTAAGCGACTGCAGCTATCGAGCTCGGTCCGGTGAGAGTTAAGAGTTATTAATGAGTGAAGATGAAAACTAATGTAGACCTTACCTTGCATCAAAGCAGCTGTTGAAAATTTTGTCCATCGTTCTCGATACAAACGTTGCATCGGAGCAAATAATTTCGAAATAGGCTACCTGTTGTATCCCCGCAACTAAAATTTCACGTATTCCTTGTCTGATTTCAGTCCCCAGGGCTTCAAGCGTGAATTTTTCTTGCACAATTCCTGTTTTAAAGTTCTCTACAAATAAAAATCACGGATAATTAAATCGAGGGAACGATGGGGCCTAAGTCCACGACTAAGTATTCACTCATCGAACACTTGTTCTATTGAATGCGGTATATTGCTTTTCTTCCTCAGTCAAGTTAGCTGCATCATAAAAGAAAATAGGGCTAATTATTCTGCGTGCAGTAATGTCACACCAAAAACCGACTTTCTGATCGTAAAGAGGAATTTCATGCACTACATGAGGATTGTCGGTGTACCAATACTTTCAGTTCTCAGAAATCACATGCCCACTTAAATGGATACAACTTCGCCCGTCATAATGAAAAGAGACGTATCGACAATACCATCATGGGCAGATTGTAGCATCTACCGACAGAAATATACGTGGACAGCTGGATCCCATGGTCTTAATTGATGAACCGCTGACACTTTGTAATGATAAAGTGTAGCCCCCGTAATGCCGATCTTTGTGAAATATTACACTCCTGCCCTAAACGGCGTAAAGATTTTCTCAGGCTGACATCCATTCTTGCCCGAATATCTGCAAGCATCTCTCCTGTTAATGTCCTCTTCTGCAGTCCCCTCTCTTTTGTTTAAAACAGACATTTGATGAATACATTGGTTGTGTATTGTCTGGGAGGCATTGAAGACGTAGAAATTTGCGAACGGTTCTGTCATGATTTCTTCTTTAGGAGAAATGTTTCAACTAGAAATATTCATTGTCAAATACTACACGACACTATACTGGAAGCGAACAAATAACGTGGCTTAGTAACGCAGGGCCCTTTAGGGCTGGTGATCCGTAAGGTTCGTTTTTATGCTGATGACTGGTAGTAGAATAAACATAGGTAAGAGGATGGATAAAAAATAAACGCAAAGGATAGACGCAACATTTATACAGTATATGCAACGCGGACAGAAGATAACTCGACTGGCACATTGTATAGTAATTCAGTTAGAAAGATAAGTCTTTACTTGGCCAGTATATACAAGCTCTCTCACCTAACTCTGCGAACTAAAATATTTTCGAAATGAAACAAAATGTGAACATTCTTGTGGGGCAGGAATGTACCCATGCCAGGGGCTCACACAATGGGAAGGTATGAACCATACAGAAAATTAAACACTTTCAACACAAAGTCATGTTTATTAAATGGAACATGTATGCTGTTTCTAGCGAACTGAAAACTAGAGATAAAATTGGTGATAACAGACTTGGTTTCACTTTTCTAAACCTCATACCTTCTAAAATATGTAGACTTTTAATTAATGTTATTGGCTTTTTACTACTTTTACGATGTTTGGAAACGCCGTAGTGCAGGAATTTAGTCCCGCAGGAGTTCTTTTAAGTGCCAATAAATCTACCTACGCGAGGCTGACGTATTTGAGCTCCTTCAAATACCACGGCACTGAACCAGGATCGAACCTGCCAAGTAACGTAATGCAACGTGTGTAGTACTATGCTCAGAGCAAGGGTTGCTAGCAAAATCCCTAAAGCCTGCAGTAAACAAATCAATATCCGTATTTTAATGTAATATGGCCTCCGGAGAAGCCTGGTGCAGCTCTTTTGAATTCACGCCTATAGGTGACCTGCATGTCAAAGACGACACACATACACAGTCCTCGAGCCAGAGGAATTGACCAACTAACGTTAAAATTCCCAACTTAAGCGTGAATCGAACCTGTGACCCCTGAGACCAATGGCTAGCACTCCAATCATTCAGCCACGGAGGCGGACACCAATATCACTAGAGCATGTTCTACTGATCAGTCTACACGCATGCACAGAAATGGTGTCTCGATATAAACAGAGCATCGCGTCCCCCAGCCTCCTTACTTGACGCATTGCTGCAAGTAGACAGCCCACTACAAGACCTTTGTATCCGAGAGATAGTGGGTTCGAACCTCACTGTCGGCAGCCCTGAAGATGGTTTTCAGTGGGCCGGGCTGAATGGCTCAGACGGTTCAGGCGCTGGCCTTCTGACCCCAACTTGGCAGGTTGGATCCTGGCTCAGTCCGGTGGTATTTGAAGGTGCTCAAATACGTCAGCCTCGTGTCGGTAGATTTACTGACACGTAAAAGAACTCCTGCGGGACAAAATTCCGGCACCTCGGGGTCTCCGAAAACTGTAGAAGTAGTTAGTGGGACGTAAAACAAATAAGATTATTATTATTATTATTATTATTATTATTATTATTATTATTATTATTATTATTATTATTATTGGTTTTCAGTGGTTTCCGATTTTCACATTTGACGCCATTAGACTTCCTTCTTTGGGGTGCAGTGAAATATAGGGTGTATCAGAGACCCCCAACGACACCAACCTATTACTACGGCATGTGTGGCAATATTTATTTGTAGTAACACTACAATCTGTGCAACGTTCTCTTGTTCGCCGTCTCCAAAAGTGTATCGACACAAACGGTGGTCATGTTGAACATTTTCTGAAGTAACACAGTTTCATCAGATAAGGCGTTACTAATTATTTGTGAGAGCGTTTTCCGTGCTGGGTGTAATTTACAAACACGACGTTTCTGCGAGCAATAGGTCACTAGTAATTCTGTTTAGGAAAGTAGAACAAAGTCTGTTATCACTAACTGTACTTTTAGTTTTCAGTTATCTAGACAAAACATACATCTTCCGTTTGGAAATGTAGCTTTGTGTGAGAAAGTGCTATGTTTTTAATTTTCTGGATTGTGCATTCCTTCCCATTGTGTGAGCCCCTGACATGGAAACATTTCTGCGCAGCTAGATTTTCGCATTTTGTTTCATTTCGAAAATATTTCAGATCGCAGATTTACATTAGGTGGGATATCCTATATAGCCTCTCTATATATGTTCTGTCAGAACTTCCAAGAAGTAGTTCCTCATGAAGTTCAGTAGTGTCCGACTCGTTGGCTGAACGGTCAGCGTACTGGCCTTCGGTTCAGAGGGTCCCGGGTTCGATTCCCGGCCGGGTCGGCGATTTTAACCTTAATTGGTTAATTCCAATGGCACGGGGGCTGGGTGTATGTGTTGTCTTCATCATCATTTCATCCTCATCACGACGCGCAGGTCACCTACGGGTGTCAATTAGAAAGACCTGCCCCTGGCGAGCCGAACCCGTCCTGGGATATCCCGGCACTAAAAGCCATAAAAGTTCAGTAGTAATTGTCAGATTCACGTAATGGCTACTGATATGAAGTGAGCTATCTGTTCTGACATTGCTTTTACAGTACTTTGCTCACAATCTACCCGAATGCACCCAACACCGCTCCGCCATAAACAGAAGAATTTCACTTCAATATATGTTCTTGTAGGTCGTAAACCGAGCGTCTGATGGAAAGCGTTTGCAAGAATGGGAATGCGGAGGCTGAAATGCAGGAGAAAAAGAACACTGCACTTATTTTATACGATGGATGGAAAGGTTACTGTTGTCGTATCTCGGCAACTGGACTTGTATTTGAAAAAAAAAAGTGCCTTTTCTTGGAGTAACAAATCAGTGAAATGAAATGGCATATGGCTTTTAGTGCCGGGAGTGTCCGAGTACATGTTCGGCTCGCCAGGTGCAGGTCTTTTGATTTGACTCCCGTAGGCGACCTGCGCGTCGTGATGAGGATGAAACGATGATAAAGACGACACATATATCCAGTCCCCGTGCCAGAGAAATTAACCAATGATGGTAAATATTCCCGACCCTGCCTGGAATCGAACCCGAGACCCCTGTGACCAAAGGCCAGCACGCTAACCATTTAGCTATGGAGCCGTACAACAAATCAGTAACGTCTTAGCATAGCTCATACAAAAATTGGACTTATTCTTAAATTGTGTTCTAACCTGTATCCTTTTCTTGGATGAGAAGACTGAATTTGAGGTGAATGAACGAGCAATCTTAGTCAAAACCATGTGAACATCTTCTTCTTTTCTTTTTTTACCGGAAGAGTTAGCCGTGCGGTTAGGGTCACGCAGCTGTGAGCTTGCATTCGGAAGATAGTGGGTTCGAACCCCACTGTCAGCAGCCCTGAAGATGGTTTTCCGTGGTTTCCAATTTTCACACAAGGCTGTTCCTTAATTAAGGTCACAGCCGCTTCCTTCCCACTCCTAGTCCTTTCCTGTCCCACTGTCGCTGTAAGACCTGTCTATCTGTGTCGGTGCGATGTAAAGAAAATTGTAGAAAAAGAAAACTCGCTCCAGCCCAAATTATTTGACAGGCGAAACAAACACAGTTCTATACAACTTATTTTCTGCAAGATACACGTACAGTATATCATTCTCTTAAAAAACGATCTCTCTGTCCTTTTGTGCAGGTACGGTTGCGGTAATATAGGGCAGACATCACACGCTCTACCAGTACGTTTACGGTAATATAGGACAGACATCACACGCTCTACCAGTACGTTTACGGTAATATAGGGCAGACATCACACGCTCTACCAGTACGTTTACGGTAATATAGGACAGACATCACACGCTATACCAGTACGTTTACGGTAATATAGGGCAGACATCACACGCTCTACCAGTACGTTTACGGTAATATAGGACAGACATCACACGCTCTACCAGTACGTTTACGGTAATATAGGACAGACTTCACACGCTATACCAGTACGTTTACGGTAATATAGGACATACATCACACGCTCTACCAGTACGTTTACGGTAATATAGGAGAGACATCACACGCTCTACCAGTACGTTTACGGTAATATAGGGCAGACATCACACGCTCTACCAGTACGTTTACGGTAATATAGGAGATACATCACACGCTCTACCAGTACGTTTACGGTAATATAGGACAGACATCACACGCTCTACCAGTACGTTTACGGTAATATATGACAGACATCACACGCTATACCAGTACGTTTACGGTAATATAGGACATGTATCACACGCTCTGCCAGTACGTTTACGGTAATGTAGGACAGACATCACACGCTCTACCAGTACGTTTACGGTAATGTAGGACAGACATCACACGCTATACCAGTACGTTTACGACAATATAGGAAAGACATCACACGCTCTACCAGTACGTTTACGGTAATATAGGAGAGACATCACACGCTCTACTAGTACGTTTACGGTAATATAGGACAGACAGCACACGCTCTACCAGTACGTTTACGGTAATGTAGGACAGACATCACACGCTATACCAGTACGTTTACGGTAATATAGGACAGACATCACACGCTCTACCAGTACGTTTACGGTAATATATGACAGACATCACACGCTATACCAGTACGTTTACGGTAATATAGGACATGTATCACACGCTCTGCCAGTACGTTTACGGTAATGTAGGACAGACATCACACGCTCTACCAGTACGTTTACGGTAATGTAGGACAGACATCACACGCTATACCAGTACGTTTACGACAATATAGGAAAGACATCACACGCTCTACCAGTACGTTTACGGTAATATAGGAGAGACATCACACGCTCTACTAGTACGTTTACGGTACAGACATCACACGCTCTACCAGTACGTTTACGGTAATATAGGAGAGACATCACACGCTCTACTAGTACGTTTACGGTAATATAGGACAGACAGCACACGCTCTACCAGTACGTTTACGGTACAGACATCACACGCTCTACCAGTACGTTTACGGTAATATAGGACAGACATCACACGCTCTACCAATACGTTTACGGTAATATAGGACAGACATCACACGCTATACCAGTACGTTTACGGTAATATAGGACAGACATCACACGCTCTATCGGTACGTTTATGAATACGAATGGGTTTTAAGGACTAACGATGACTATTTTAAAACATTGGCTAGGGTGACTTTTAGTTATGGATTTTTTATCAAATGATGTTTGTCGTTACTGACTCACCTTAGGGACATCGCTGTTAGTATCCCAGTATGCTCAGTGCACATGAAGTTATCTGTTAACTTGTTTGGCTGTACTGGCGACACAGACGAGTGTATTTAAATTCAATTAATTGAGGTTAAGGTTAGAGAGGTGTAATTGCGGCGTGCTTGTCAAGTATTAACTTATTACCTGAAGTAGGTAACAAGAGAAATACACTTCTGAGGGATGGATCGTGTTAGTTGAGTCTCATTGCTATCGGCTTCTCACCAAAGCGCCTCCAGTTCGAATCTTTGCCAATGCATTTATGAGATTCCTGAAATTAAAAATCACGTCCTAGTGGTTTCGTATCTAAGAAAAGCTAGTGAGCACGATATAAACATTGACGTAAAGCTGCCTAGGTAGATCAGTGGTAGGGTGTCCGAGTCCTAATCCCAAGTTCGTAGGTTCGGTATGGGCAGTGGTAGTCGATTTTTGGAGAGCCCTCGAAAATCTTAGCCCTCCATGACACTCCATGAGGTGTGCCATCCAATAAAAGTAAATTCTCAGCCATAAGAACTGTCAAGTAGAATTCTGCTTTCGTGCAGTGCAAACAATCGCCTAGATGGCTCCGTTTCAGCAGGTATCCACCTCGACAGCTGAGGCCATACGAGTCTATCTAACACGTAAATGTACAAGCTCGGTTGTTTCCTAAGCCGCTTGTAAGATAGTCGATTGTGGTGATTTGGTGTGAAAAGACCACGGGATTATCAGAAGAAAAGTTCAGATTCCTTGAGGAATTACGGTATCAGCTAAAGAACGGAAAGAGCGCGGAGAGAGAGAAATGGAAGGCTCTCTAGGCCTTACAAACCTCAAACGTTTGTTAGTAACACATATTATATTAGTAAATAAATTATAAAAATTCATAATGCAAAACTGCCTGTAAATTCTAAAGCTGTAATGCTTTATAACAACAGAATAATTTTGGTGACTTTGTTCACCCGAAAATTTCATTCCCTAGAGGCCGTAAAGGATGTAATGTTAATTTCTCTTTATAAGGGTGTGTATCGAAGGACTATATGCTGAGGCACTTTGAACATAGTATCTTCTATAATTTGCACAAAAATCGAAGTCAATATGTTGGCATAATTTTTTAAAAATACTTCTAAACAAAGGCATATAAATATAGCCACACAAGAAGCACTGTTTATTTTCACTCTCAACTTATAAATTTATTCCCCATTAAGAAAATACTATTTTTCACATCTTCTACATAAAATTTCATAAATCCTGATATTAATTTTAAAGACGAGACGAGACGAGAGCATTTATTCCTTGCTACAGACAGGTTTAATGTTCAATGAATTGTTAGTTCATAAAATCTTGAAAGACAGGATGAAGTTTGTATTGGTGACTTTATTCACCCGACAATTTCATTCCCTAGAGGCCCTAAAGGATGTGATGTTAATTTCTCTTTATAAGGGAGTGTATTTCTAGAGTATTTCTAGAGATCATGCAATTTTATAAGGATAAATAACTTATGGTCATTCTACAACCATGTATTAAACAGTTGTCTCTCCAGATTATGGTATTTTATTGGGTCTGTCTGTATTTTGGCTCCTGAAAACCTCTTAAAGCTTAGGTAATGCTAATTAAGCTTGCTCTTGTAATAGAATTCCCTCGACTTCAGCTACTTTGTTGGGAGCTATTCTCTTAATTAAATGACTGCACCTAACACAATATCTAGATGCTTAACACTGAGCGAGTCACTCCCAATTAACAGAATACGCCAGAATGTTACAAGAACGCTGTCTGTGCCTTTACCGAGCACTTGTTTCTCTTAGTCAGGATGTGCTATTCAGATTTCCTTTTTAGTTGTGAATGTGGCGCACCCATTGCATCTTACCGAGCTCGATAGCTGCAGTCTCTTAAGTGCGGCCAGTATCCAGTATTCGGGATATAGTGGGTTCGAACCCCAGTGTCGGCAGCCCTGAAGATGGTTTTTCCATGGTTTCCCATTTTCACACCAGGAAAATGCTGGGCCTGTACCTTAATTAAGGCCACGGCCGCTTCCTTCCCACTCCTAGCCCGTTCCTGTCCCATCGTCGCCATAAGACCTATCTGTGTCTGTGTGACGTAAAAAAGGACAAGATGCCATTGAATCTTCTGCCTAACTTAAACATCTCTTGCATTAACACATGCTCAGTATTAGTATACTAGGGATGTGACAGACATCTGGATCCACACTTGCAATTAAGGAGAATCTGCATAATTATTAAGACTTACATATGAATCTAATACGGATGGTTTTTCTGGCAATACGTGGCTTTATTTATGTCTGAATTGTTTGGACTGCAGCGTTCGAGTTTCCTATTATGATACGATTCTGAAATCACAGGTGAAAAGCTATTGTAATGAAACAATGACCAGTGTTTTACGAAGTCCCCTAAATTAGTGGCAACATAATTCCAAGAAATACGAGTGCTTTTCCGCTTTCTCGTAGATTCCTGTCATCTGCATTGAGCGGTATTCCAAGCAAACAACTTCTCAACGATGCAGGTTTAATTTGTAGCTCTCTATGACACCGATTATACGCCAAAAAGCTGCAAAACTATAGTTTTGTTTTATAATTCCTTTACGTCGTACCGACACAAAATAGGTCTTATGGTGATGATGGGATAGGAAAGGGCTAGGAGTGCGAAGGAAGCGACCGTAGCCTGCATTTGCCTGGTGTGAAAATGGGAAAACCACGGAAAGCCATCTTCAGGGCTGCCGACAGTGGAGTTTGAACCCATTATCTACCGACTGCTAGCTGAGAGCTATGTGACCCAAACCGCGCAGCCACGTACTCGGTTTTTGAAATATAATTTGTCAGTTTTTAAATTCTCAATGAAGGAAACGACCATTGTCATTTAATTCCTTCTGTTTGTGATTGCTATTCAAAACCCCTAAAGATACATATATTTTATTGTATGTATGTATGTTTAGTCATCAGCCCGAAGGCTGGTTGGATCCTCAACAGTTCCGCCATGAGCTGTCATAGATGGCCTAGGCATCACTGAAGAGGCGTACTAGGGAAATGAGGAGTGAGGTAGTTTCCCGTTGCTTTCCTCACCGAGCCAGAAGTTGCTATTACAAATCAGTCTGCCAAGCCCACTGAAATGCATACACCAACCGACCCTATGAGCAATATTTTCACACCATTCGTAGCAGGGACTGGCTGCGTAAGGAATGGCATTACTAGCATCGCTCATACCTCAGTCACTTTCATTTTGTCAAAGCCAAGGATAAGACAGAGACAAATCTATGAAAGTAACAAAATTGCTCTAGCCTATACCAGAAGACTTAGTGCACTGTAAACACTAGGTCCCGCCAGCAAAGGCATTATATTTTATTATAGAATAGTAATATGAGTATGTTTTAACACCTAATTTATGCATGTGTTGACTTTATGAATCCTCATCCGTATCTGTAGTTGTCACAGAAAAATACATCTGTAACATCATCCCATTGTGGGTCTTACTTAAGGCGACTAAAAGGGAAATATCAAGGGGCTTTTAACTTGGAAGTATGGGTTGGTGGTTATGAAGCCCTAGCTGAGTCTCTCATTGTTTCTACTTACTTGTATCAGGCTCTTCACTTTCACCCCACCTATCTGATCTCCCTTGATCAGCACCTGTTCTCTTCTAACCTGAATGGTATCAGTTTCGCGAGGCCTTGGGAGTCCATGATTTTCACGTCGAATTCTAACTTGTGTATTTATGCACAATAATACTGATTAACAAATACTTGAACTGCCTGACGCCTTAGCCTTTTATTCAGAGGGTCTCAGGGTGAAATCCCGTTCAGACCACATCTTATTAATTCCTTTGGCTTACGAACTGGCAACATTTCATATACATAATATAACACAACACATTATCAACCTCCGCAGAGATACATAATAGTGAATACATCAGTCCACATAGGGTTGCGTCGGGAAGGGCATCCAGCCGTAAAGCTAAATCAAATAGATATGAAGTGCCGACCCCAAATAACTATAAAAAGAAGTTGGGTACTTGAACTAAAATATAATGCCAGAATTTTACGGAATTCGCGATAATCTACATTCAGAATAGATATTGCCACGTGCCAGGAATCGAACCCCGAATCTCCGACAGGAAGTCTCGAATCACGATGTGTGAATTAACATGCACCACTACAAAAATGAGCCATTACTGATGAACAATATATATCAAAGAGGGAGAATTCTCCCATTATTGAGAACTCACTGGCCTAAACGTTCAGAACTGGTGTCCATCGGGTCTACTAAGATAATGCCGAAGATTAAAGTAGGCAGCATAGATGAAAGGAAAATAGAAGCCGCAAAAGTCAGAGATTTGGACTTTGGAGTACTTGTAAAAGTACTGGCATCATCAGTCCATAGATTTAATAACAGTGATCCTCTCTTCTTTCGGTACAATGCAGCTCGTGAACGGTAATTCTTATGTTGGAGAGTGAACTGTTTGAATCGGAAATGAATCGAAGTAGCATATACAATTTTTTTTTTTTCGAAGGCCAAGACAGGTACTGAAAGGTTCTACGCAACCTAATTCAAAACTACAAACCCCACCACCGCTAACTTACTGTCTCTCAGTTCGAGCATGGAGGCGTTCTGCTGATATTGTTGGCTACCTTCCTTACGGATTACGTGGCGGTGATCATTGTCATAGGAGGAAGTATACAACTAGGCAACCATCCTCTATATAACACCAATCAGAGAGAAATAATGGAAGGGGTCCGACGCTTCGAAAAATGCAGTTATAGGTCAAACAAAGCCAAGAGCATCGGAGTCGGAAAAGAACAAGAGCTGACCAAGGGAGGTCGGATAGGATAGATGAAAGTGAGGAGCCTGGCACAAGTAAGTGGAAGCAATGCAATGCCACGACTCAGCTAAACGGCCCCGTTGTCACCTTACGGATTCAACATACATGGAACTTTATAATAGACTGTTATACCTCTGTGAATTTAATGAACGCTTCCACAATCCTCTCAACTAGCACTGTGGCCCGGTTTAGTTCCACAATTATTATTATTATTATTATTATTATTATTATTATTATTATTATTATTATTATTATTATTATTATTATTTTGCAATTGGCTTTACGTCGCACCGACACAGATAGGTCTTATGGCGATGAAGGGATAGGAAAGGCCTAGGATTGGGAAGAAAGCGGCCGTGGCTTTAATTAAGGTACAGCCTCAGCATTTGGCTGGTATGAAAATGGGAAACCACGGAAAACCATCTTCAGGGCTGCTGACAGTGGGGTTCGAACCCACTATCTCCTGGGCGCAAGCTCACAGCCGCGCGCCCCTAACCGCACAGCCAACTCGCCCGGTCACACTTATTATCAAATCGTTAGAAACTGAGTCTAATCATCGTCGTATTGGTCTCCCTCTACTTCTCATACTCTCTATGACCGAGTCCTTTATTCTCCTAAGTATCCTATCCTCCTCCATTCGCCTCAGATGACCCCCCTCACCGAAGCCGGCTTATGTGTACAGTTTCATCAATTGAGTTCATTCCTTACGTAGACTTTATCTCTTCATTCCGAGTATCCCCCTGCCATTGTTCCCACCTCTTTTGACCAGCGATCATTCTCGCTACTTTCATATCTGTCACTATATAACTTATGAACAAGATATCACGTGTTCAAGGTTTTACTCTTGTGCAGCAAAGTAGGTCTGAAAACAGACCGGTGTAAATATAGTTTCGGCTGGGAGCTGACTTCTTGTCCGCCTCTATGGTGTAGTGGTTAGTGTGATTAGCTGCCACTCCCGTAGGCCCGTGTTCGATTCCCGGCTTTGCCACGACATTTGAAAAGTGGTACTAGGGCTGGAATGAAGTCTACTTAGACTCAGAAGGTCAACTGAGTAGAGTGGGGTTCGATTCCCTCCTCAGCCATCCTGGAAGTGGTTTTCCGTGGTTTCCCAGTTCTCCTCCAGGCAAATGCCGGGATGGTACCTAACTTAAGGCCACGGCCGCTACCTTCCCTCTTCCTTGTCTATCCCTCCCAATCTTCCCATCCACTGCAAGGCCCCTGTTCAGCATAGCAGGTGAGGCCGCCTGGGCGAGGTACTGGTCATTCTCCCCAGTTGTATCTCCCGACCCAAAGTCTGAAGCTCCAGGACACTGCCCTTGAGGCGGTAGAGGTGGGATATCTCGCTGAGTCCGAGGGAAAAACCAACCCTGGAGGGTAAGCAGATTAATAATAATAATAATAATAATAATAATAATAATAATAATAATAATAATAATAATAATAATAATAATAAGCTGACTTCTTTCTTACAGAATACTATAGATTACAACAGTGAGCCCACTATTCGCTTTGCTGCAGCTTGATAATGTACAGCACTACCAACCTGGGAGAATACAAATCTTAAATACCTGAAATGATCTACCTGTTCCAGTTTAGTATTCCCAACCTGACATTCAGTTCTCTCAGGTTTCTTCCCTACTAAGACGACTTTAGTCTTGGAAAGACTTGAACACATGATATCTTTTTCATAAGTTATAAGTGACAGACATGAAAGTAGCGAGAATGATCGCTGGTCAAAAGTGGTGGGAACAATGGCAGGGGGATACTCGGAATGAAGAGATAAAGTCTACGTAAGGAATGAACTCAATTGATCATATCATATACTCATTGCACCTATTTTCAAGTTTCAGGATTGCAAGCTTCAGCACAGTCTGTCATTAGGACCAAGTCATCCGCACAGGCCAAACTTCCACCTAATTGAATCCCTCCCTGCTACTTCATACTTTTCAATAGATGATCCATTTAAATTATGAACAGCAAAGATGATGGATTACAGCCTTGTCTAACCCCGCAAGTACGTTGAATCAAGAATTCAGTGTTTAGTTCCACTTCTCACTGCACTACGGATTAAAAATAAAATCAATTTAAGTTAACGATATTTTGTCATTTATGTTTGATTAGGTTTAGTTTTGTTTAAGTCGTATCTTGTTCAGTCTTGTTGAACTTATTTTTCTTTCCCATAGCTGGCAGTATACAGAGAATTTGATCTTCTACGATTCCATCATACATTCATTCCATCAACAACGAGAAGAGATACCTTCTATCGCACTACTAAATTTATCAGAGCCTTCCTTTGTGCAGCATGGAACCTCTTTTACACCTCCTCTCGGCTTCCAAACATTGCATCTCACATCACTCTCCGTCGACCGGGTAGATCATTGAATTTTAATCCAGCGATACAGCTTGTTACAGCAGATGAATAACGAGGATTTTTCCTAATTTACATCACAAATAAACTAATTTAAAATTTAAAAATGTTTTGAATATTGTTCTTCATATTCAGCTACGTAGGATGTGATTGTACACCGCTTGCACACTTACTGTTAAACAGTTACAGACAAATACATTACGACATGCGTAAGGGAAATTTATAATTTGCAATTATATCAAATTCGAATTCAGTTTTTATCTCGTCACAGTCAGAAATCTTATCTAGTTCTAGGTAGTTGCTTTTACGTCGCACCGACACAGATAGGTCTTATGGCGACGATGGGACAGGAAAGGGCTAGGAGTGGGAAGGAAGCGGCCGTGACCTTAATTAAGGTACAGCCCCAGCATTTGCCTGGTGTGAAAATGGGAAACCACGGAAAACCATTTTCAGGGCAGCCGACAGTGGGGTTCGAACCTACTATCTCCCGAATACTGGATACTGGCCGCACTTAAGCGACTGCAGCTATCGAGCTCGGTCAGAAATCTTATAGTTGATTTAAATGTTTAAATGTGTCTCTAACAAATCAACTACAACTTTACAATTAATTGCTGTTGTTAACACGATACATTTAGCATTCTATATGGTATTATTTTCCTTACTACCGAACAAGTAGCTGCGCGATTTGCGTCACGTAGCTGTCACCTTGCATTCGGGAGATAATGGGTTCGAACCCGACTGTCAGCGACCCTGAAGATGGTTTTCCGTAGATTCCCATTTTCACACCAGGCAATGTTGGGACTGTATCTTAATTAAGCCACGGCAGTTTCCTTTCCACTCATAACCCTATGCTATTCCATCGTCCCCATAGAACCTGTCTATGTCGGTGCGACGTACAGTAAAGTAATTTGTATGAAAATGGGAAACCACAGAAAACCATCTTCAGGGCTGCCAACAGTGGGGTTCGAACCCACTATCTACCGAATGCAAGCTCACAGCTGCACGCCCCTAACCGCATAGTCAACTCGCTCAGTGTAATACTTCATTTTGTACAGATCGTGTTATATTGAGAGTAAATCGTTATGACCGTGTTATACCACGAGTAAATCGGTGTGATATTGGAGTGGCATTTTATACAGTATTGTGTAGCAGGTCCGCCTCTGTGGTGTAGTGGTTAGTGTGATTAGCTGCCATCCCCGGAGGACCGGGTTCGATTCCCGGTTCTGCCACGAAATTTGAAAAGTGGTTTGAGGGCTGGAACGGAGTCCATTCAGCCTCGGGAGGTCAACTGAGTAGAGGTGGGTTCGATTGAACCTCAGCCATCCTGGAAGTGGTTTCCCGTGGTTTCCCACTTCTCCTCCAGGTAAATGTCGGAATGGTACCTAACTTAAGGCCACGGCCGCTTCCTTCCCTCTTTCTTGTCTATCCCTTCCAATCTTCCCACCACCCCGCAAGGCCCCTGTTCAGCATAGCAGGTGAGGTTGCCGGGGCAAGGTTCTGGTCATCCTCCCCAGTTGTATCCCCCGACTGAGAGTCTAAAGCTCCCGGACACTGCCCTTGAGGCGGTAGAGGTGGGATCCCTCGCTGAGTGCGAGAGAAAAACCAACCCTGGAGGGTAAACAGATTAAGAAGAAGATTGTGTAGCAGGATATTAGGCTAAACATTCTGCAATCTAATGAAAAAACCTACAACCTGTTTTCCAGTCATTGACCGGGTCAGGGATGTAATGAATGAAACTTATATAGGCTGTTATTACAATGGGGTCGCCACTCCCAAGGTGAGTTGTTAATGAGTGACAAATGCTATGAAATGATAATGGAGGTGAGAACTAGTATATCTTCAGCTTTAAGATCTATGCGATGGAGGAACCGTGAAGAATTACACTGCGAATACTCCAATGGACCTTTCAGCAGATGTTATATTGCTTCAGTTAACTGGCGCGAGATGAAAGCTGCAGTACTTGACCCGACATTGATCTTTTTCGATATTAACATCAGGCTTCCCAGATCCATCTCTGGTGAGATTCAGTGTTCAGAGTGCATCCTGGTATGAGCTATAACAAGTTCGTTACTTTCATTTTTCTGTATCAGTCTTTTCTTTGGCTTTGATGAAACGAAACGGACTGGTATAAGTATTAATAGTAATACACACCGGGCGAGTTGGCCGTGCGGTTAGGGGCGCGTGGCTGTGAGCTTGCATCCGGGAGATAGTGGGTTCGAATCCCACTGTCGGCAGTCCTGAAGATGGTTTTCCGTGTTCTCCCCATTTTCACAGCAGCCACATGCTGGGGTTGTACCTTAATTAAGGGCACGGTAGCTTCCTTCCAACTCGTAGGCCTTTCCTGTCCCATCGTCGCCATAAGACCTATCTGTGTCGGTGTGACCTAAAGCCACTAGCGAAAAGAAAGTAGAAATACAATTCCTTATGCAGACAGTCCCTGTGATGAACGGTGTGGAAGTGTTGCATATAGCGTCGGTTCGTGTGAATTACAGTGGGCTTGGCAAGCTGATATGTACAGCACCTTCCGGTTCAGTGAGGAAAGCAACGGGAAACTACTTCACTTATTTCCCCACTATTCCTCATAAGTGACGCCAGGCTGCCTGTGACAGCTGACGGCGGATATGACGATGATTTGCCGGGCGTCTCCAAAAACCGTTACAGTAGTTCGAGGGACGTAAAAAGAATATCATTAATTAGTTATTGACGATGATTCAACCAGCCTTTGGGCTGAGGACTCAACAAACGTACGTACATAGGCCTACATACATAGGATATATATAATAACTTGTCCTGACTGACTGACTGACTGACTGACTGACTGACTGACAGATTCATCATCGCCCAGCCACAACTACTGGACATAAAGAAATGAAATTTTGGGGATACATTCATATTAACATATAGGTGCTCGCTAAGGAAGGATTCTTGGATATTCCGTCGTTAAGGGGGTGAAAAGGAGGGTGAATTTTTAAAATGAGTATATCTATATCTCAAAAACTTACAAGTTTACAGACGTAAAAATTGGTATTTGGAATCTCCTTTAAAAATAAAGAAACACGTATTTTTTGTTTTCGGAAATTCACATTAAGGGAGATGAAAAAAAAAGGGGGAAACGGGTTGAACACCCTTAATGTGGAGACTTATATCTCAAAAACTGAAATGTTACAGACATGAAAATTGAAATTTGGAATCTCCTTTGAAAATAAAAAACACGTATTTTTGAGTTTTTAGATAATCCGACGAATAGGGGGTGAACAGGAGTGACAAACGGGGTGAAATTTTAAAAAGACTACCTGTATATCGGCAAATTATCTCATCACGTAACATATTACAGATTTGAAAACTGGTATTTGTAATTTCCTGTAAAGGTAAAGAAACTATTTTTTCGAAAAATCCACTTAAGGGGAACTGAAAAAGGGGGGATTTTAAAATTTGGCGTATCTACAGTATAACTCAAAAACTTAACATGTTGCAGACATGATAATTGGTATTTGGAATCTCCTTTTAAAATAAGGAAACACGTATTCTTTGGTTTTCGGGAAAACACCTTCACGGGGGGGGGGGGTGGCGGAGTGAAAGAAGTGAAAAATTAGTTGAATTATTTGTATGAGAATGTATATGTATACCAAAAAACTAAAGATATTACAAACGTGAAAACTGGTATTTGGAATTTCCTTTAAAAGTCAAGAAATACGCATTTGCTGGGGGATCAACTTTGGTAGAGGGGGGGCCGGGGGGGGTGTATGAAAACGGAGATGATTTCCTTTTACGAGGATACATATATCTCATAAACTGAAGATGTTACAGACATGAAAATTTGTATTTGTATTTTTCTTTCAAAGTAAAGAAACACGTAATCTTTTGTCTTCGGAAAATCCACCTAAGGGGGGTGAATTAATTGAAAAATTAGTTGAATACTTTGTATGAGGTTACTTATATCTCAAAAACTAAATATGTTACAGACGTGAAAATTAGTATTTAGAATCTCCTTTAAAAATAAAGAGACACGCATTTTTTTGGAGTAATCAACTTGGGAGTGGGGGCGGTGAAAAAAGAGTTTAATACCTTTTCATGAGGAAACATATGCCCCATAACTGAATATGTCTCAGTAGTGATAATTGGCATTTGGAAGCTCTTTTATAAATAAAGAAACAAGTATTTTTGTTTGGTTTTCAGAAAATTCACTTAAGTTGGGAGGGTGAAAGGAAGTGAAAGAAATTAATTCTTTTCGGGGAGAAACTTAGATCTCAAAGACTTAAAGTTACACACGTGAAATTTGTATTTGGAATATCCTTTAAAAATAATGTAACTCGCACTTTTGGGGAGGGGGAATCAACTTACGGGCTGGGGTGAAAAAGGAGCTGAATTATTTTTATAAGGATACTTATATCTCGAAAGTTAAGATGTTAAAGACGTAAAAATTGGTATTTGGAATCTCCTTTAAAAATAAACACGCACTATTGGGGGCAATCAACTTAACGGGAAGGAAAAGGGGGAGGGGGGTTGAAAAAGGAGTTGTATTACTCTTGTGAGTATAGGCACCTACTTATATCTCAAAAACTGAAGATGATACAGACGTGAAAATTAATATTTGGAGTCTCCTTTAAAAATGAAGAAACACGCATTTGTTTTTTCGGAAAATCGACGTAAGGGATGTGGGGTTCATAATAAGTAAATAAGGAGTTAAAATATGTTTATGAGGATACCTTATCTTAAAAACTGAAGCTGATAGAGACATGAAAGTTGGTATTTTGAATTTCCTTTCAAAATAAAGAAACACGTAATGTTTGTTTTCGGAAAGTCCACTTAAGGTGGGGTTGAAGTGGAAAGAAGTGAAGAAGAAGAAGAGGAAGAGGAATAATAATAATAATAATAATAATAATAATAATAAGTAGAAGAAGAAGTTGAATTATTCTTATGAGTATACATTTATCTCAAAAACTGAAGGTATTACAGACGTACAGACACGAAAACTGTTATTTGGTATCTCCTTTAAAAATAATGAAATACTTACTTTTCTGTATTCTGAAAATACAGTTAAGGGGCTGAAAAGAATTTGAAAAGCGGGCGAATTTTTAAAATGAGTACCGGTATATCTACAATATATGTTAGAGACAAGAAACTTGGTATTTGGAAAGTCCTTTAAAAATACAGGATCATGTACCTTTTTGTTTTCGGAGAAGGCACTTACCGGGGGGTGAAAAGAAGTGAAAAATAGTTGTCTTAATTTTTATGACGATACTTATATCTTAAAAACTGAAGATGTTACAGGCGTGAAAGTTGGTATTTGGAATCTCCTCTAAAAATAAAGAAACATATATTTTTGTTTTAGGAAAATACACTTAGATGGGAGTGGATACATGGGAAGGACTGATCAAGGGGTTGAATTATTTTTATGGGGATACTTATGTATATCTCAAAAACTGAACATGTTACAGATGCGGCAATAGGTATTTGGAATCTCCTTTAAAAATAAAGAAACATGTATTTATTTTTTCGACGTGAGAGAAGACTGTTTCTCACATGTAGAGTTCTATGTCGCATGGTCTTTTTAGCCCCAAACGGTAATACCATAAACATGTTGTTTCTTTGAATATTGAATTTTCACGACCACATTGTAATCGAAACAGACTTTCAACGTATTAGGTCGTGTTACGTACATGTAGTACGTGTTGAAGAGATGTTAAGTACAGAACAAAAATGGGCAGCCGGACACCAGTGGGATCCGAACCCACAACCTCCCGACGTGAAGAAGCGGGAAACCACCTGAAACCACTTCAAGAATAGCTGAGGTGGGAATCGAACCTCCCTCTGTTCAATTGACCTCCCGAGACTGAGTGGACCCTGTTCCAGTTCTCGTACCACTTTTCAAATTTCGTGGCGGAGCCGGGAATCGAACCCGGGCCTCCGGGGGTGGCAGCTAATCACACTAACTTCTAGACCACACAGGCGCACTCTCATGTTACTTAAAGTTGTACTTATGTTTATTAGAATCTTCGGTACTCAATAGGAGAACATGAATTACCACAGACGACGAACAATATTGCGTTGTGTGAGCTGTGAGATTCTTAATGGTAGTTGCTCTCTCTTACTCCTTTGTTAGATAAAGATGTTTTATTTGAGAATATTTCAGAATTTCAGAAGTGTTCCTAAGAGATGTATTCATATTCAAAGTAGGCTGTGAGAGGTACACTTGCCACTGTTTAAGAGGACCTAGAGTGGACGGCCTGCCGAGAGCTCTCTAGGCTCACTACAAGAGCACCAAGTGGGGAATTAAAAATTCTCTCGACTAACATCGGGCGCCGAGTGTGCTTACCTTCCACTCGGCTAAGGGCGCTAGTTACGGGGCTGCACAGTTCATCTTCCATGGGAATCAGACTTCGAACCAAAAGTCAGATACTCCTGAAGAAGAAAATACAGGATTATTTTCTCAATTAAACTGTCCGCCTCATTGGCTGAATAGTCAGAGTTGAGGCCTTAGTTCAGAGGATCCCGGATTCGATTCCCGGCCGGATCAGGGATTTTAATCGCTTCTGATTAATTCTTCTAACCCGGGGTCTGGGTGTTTGTTCCAACACTCTCCTCTTCATATTCAGACAACACATTACACTACCAACCACCACAGAAACACGCAGTCGTGATTACATCCCTCCATACCAGGTTGACGTGAAGAAGGGCATCCGGCCGTAAAACAGGGCATATGCGGCACACTTCGCACCCGTGACCCCACATATTTGGGAAAAGCGGTAGCATTAGATTTCCGCAATTAAACTCAGCTCGCAGTTTTCCCATTTTGTAGACCTTATTCAGTGAACAAATGAATCAAACTGCTTTTATAATTGTTTATATTTTAGAGAGACGGTTATACATGATGAAAAATAGCTTGTGTTTCGCAGTAGCAAGAAGTGTTGTTGTTTGAGTCATCAGTCCATAGATTGGTTTGATGCAGCCATCCATGCCACCCTATCGTGTTAACCTTTTCATTTCTACATAAATGCTGGATCCTCCATCTGCTCTAATCTGTTTGTCGTATTCATACCTCGGTCTGCCCTTACCGTTCTTACCTCCTACACTTTCCTCAAAAACCAACTGAACAAGTCTTGAGTGTCTTAAGATGTGTCCTATCATTCTATCTCTTCTTCTCGTCAAATTTTGCCAAAACGATATCCTCTCACCAAATCGATTCAGTATCTCTTCGTTCGTGATCTCACATTCAGCATTCTTCTGTAACACCATAATTCAAAAGCTTCTATTCTCTTTATTTCTGCTTTACTTATCGTCCATGTTTCACTTCCATACAATGCCACGCTCCAGACGAAAGTCTTAAACAAATCTTTCTAATTCCTACATCAGTGGTCGAACAGAGCAAATTTCTTTTTTTTAAGAAAGCTCTTCCTTGTTTGTCCTACCCTGCAATTTATGCCCTTCTTACTTCTGCCATCGTTAATTATTTTACTACCCAAGTAACAATATTCATCTACTTCCTTTAAGATTTCATTTCCTAATCTAATGTTACCTGCATCACCTGACTTCCTACGTCTGGACTCCATTACTTTTGGACTTATTTATTTTCATTTTGTCATCTTGTACTCGTTACCCAAGACCGTCCATACCATTCAGGAATGTCTCCAGATCTTCTTCAGTCTCAGATAAAATAACAATATCATAGGCATATCTCAGGGTTTTTATTTCCTCTCCTTGGGATTGTGATCCTCTTGGAATAATTATTTGTAACTAATTTTGTGTTGTGACAGGGGACTATAATAACTTAACAAGGTTCACACCACATATGAATGTTGCCTCATTCTTTGGACTGAGGGAGTAAGAACAGAAGTAAACCATCCTCAGGAGAGCTCTGGGGTTCCAGTTTTGTACCTACCGCCGTTGCTTGCCATCTGAACTATGTTCAACTGCGAGAATTGAATCTACCAGGCTCTTGACACTATGCAACACTCGTCCAATGGAACTGAACACATTCATTTTTCAGTTGAGAGTGTTAACAGTTTGGAACGGATGTTAAACAATGGCCATAATTATAACTCATTTTCTCCAAATTACAGGTAATGTTCTGTCTGTTCAAGTGTGAATCTTAACAGTTATGGCAACTGACAAGTTAACGTGTTATTAAGGAGCTGTTGACAAGAGAGTTCGAAGCGTTCGTTAGTGAGAAATTCAACATTACACAGGAAAGCGGGTTTCGATGAGAAACAACACTCCCTTAGAAAGAAAACGAAGTCCAAACATTATAGTCATGCTATGTACAGGACAAATACAAAGACCAAAATATTTCTTGCAAAGTTTGTTAGGGAAATTCACAGCATATCCTGACTGACTGCTTTCAAAGTTACCGGCACCCCGATGAAATTCTATATTTGATTTTAACCTTTCACTAGCAAATGTACCCGTGCTTTACTATGGTATTCTACATTATATACGGATTTCTCCGTAAATTACTGTAAAGGCAGTGAGTAAGATTATATTCAGTTCCATGCCTCTTAGCGCTATCCTAGAAACAAAGCAGGAAGGACAGAATACGTTGTTTCTGCTGTAAGATAGGCATTGGGGAAGTTTTGAGGATAATGGCAGGCCACATTTCCTACTGCCACTCACAATCGAGTTCGGGAGTTTCTACTATAACGGCAGACTCACTTAGCAACTGTCATTCACAATAGAGATGGAGAATTTTCATTATAAGACAGGCCAATTTTTCCTAATGCAAGTCACAACCGAGTTCGAAAGATTTTATTGAAATCGAGAACTGCAGCGCTAGCTAACCTATCAACGATCGTATCAACAATAGAACGGCGATTGTGCTATCTGTTTTTTAATACGACTTACCGTTTAGCCACCAATTATCCCGAAACGAAGGTCTGCACCGTCATTAAAATTGCATGCATATTTCGATATTTTCCGGAGCCAAAAGTTATACATTTATATAGCTTGGAATTTTTCCTCAAAGAAAAGAGTGTCCAGGTTTCGGGATTAGCACTCGCATACATACGGAAAAAAATGAAATGGCGAATGGCTTTTAGTGCCGGGAGTGTCCGAGGACATGTTCGGCTCGCCAGGTGCAGGTCTTTCAATTTGACGCCTGTAGGCGGAAGTAAGGAAGAAAGTAATACAGTTAACAAAGTTGAAAGTAATAGAAAATAGGATTATGACTGATGACAGCCGGATAGGACAAATATGTAAATACCAAGTGGATGTATTGGAAAATCAGATGTCCCTCAATAAGTTATGATGGTATGGGTTACGGATATAAGGAAGCGGTAATAGAGGAGACATTTAGGCGCATGGATTCTTAGGTAAACAGATAAGATGATGACTTACGGTGTTATTATTTAAGCTATTCGAGGGCAGTTATAACTTTCAAAGGAATTCCGCCAATATCCCGCAGAATGGCTGATTGACGTCTCTCTTGGTTTCCAGTCAAAGAACAAACACGAGTTTACAGGAATGATGACAAAATTGGCAATGCGTTACTACCCTGCTGGCAAGCAGCCAGAGACGTTGCCATGGTAACCGGTAGATTCATTGTCGGTCACTCAAAGCAGAGCATGAAACCCGCAGTAAATAGTAAATTTCTCTGTCATTTGAAGAGTAAGCTAAATTATGAACATGAGAAAAGTTGTTTATAATGAAGAGAAGTTTCACATTCAGTCCATGGATTTTACAGAAAATCAATAGTAAAAGAGAAAATGGAGGGAAATTGTTCTGGTTTTCCTATAAACCAAGATTCAAAGATTTTAAAATCATTTGCATATGAAAACCTTCTCCGGGATCAGTATACTCTAAATATGACGTTTGGTGGGATCTGTTCAGCCGTTTCGCCATGATGATGGGACAAACAGACACGAAAAATAAAAACCGCCGATTCGGTCTTGAGTATACCTAAAACGGATAAATATCTGAAAAACTGGCAACAAAAAAAAAAAGAGAGAGAGAGAGAGAGAGAGAAACGAAATTACAGACAGTGGACCCCCTACAACTTTATCTAGATAAGCATTTCATCTGTCAAAATTTATTTTCTTCTAAACTTTATCGGACTACCAAGCATCAATGGTATAAGGAAACAAAATGCAATTATTATAAAATATTCATCAATTTTCATAGGTTTAGGCTACGAATATTAGCGTGGTCGTCATTCGAAATTTCAATATAGATGCGCAGCCAATTCGCTTTCTTTGTTTCTTAGTTCGTTTACCCTCCGTGGTTGGTTTCTCGTCGGACTCAGCGAGGGATCCCACCTCTACCACCTCAAGAACAGTGTCCTGGAGCGTGAGACATTGGGTCTGAGGGATACAACTGGGAAGGAAGACCAGTACCTCGCCCAGGTGGCCTCATCTGCTATGCTGAACAGGGGCCTTATAGGGGGATGGGAGGATTGGAAGGGATAGGCAAGAAAGAGGAAGGAAGCGGCTGTGTTCGTAAGTTAGGTGCCATCCCGGCATTTTCCTGGAGGTGAAGTGGGAACCCACAAAAAAAAAAAACCACTTCGAGGATGGCTGAGGTGGGAATCGATTCCCCTCTACTCAGTTGACCTCCCGAGGTTGAGTGGACCCTGTTCCAGTCCTTATACCACTTTTCAAATTTCGTGGCAGAGCTGGGAATCAAACCCGGACCTCCCGGGGTGCAGATAATCACATTGGTTAATAATAATACCATAATAATAACACAAATAATAATAATAACGTTGGTGATAGGGTTAGTTTACAAAACTAATTTGCACAATTATATTTAAATCAAATGTATTTGCATGGAAACAGCATCCCCCGGAGGGAACCGAGAGCTTATATTGGATACACATATATTCACTTTACAGCATAGTTGAATAGTTCCAACATCTGCATTCCACAACGGGATGGGCCACAGCAGAGCGCGCTCAAGGGAAAAGAACAGTTCCATATGATTGTTGGAATATTTCATGGTTCAGACCACAGCAGAATGTGCAAAACTCCCAGTGGCAAATTTATAAATGAAAACAATAGCTTACTCTGTTTTAGGTGGACACAAACTACTTTCCCTGGAAAGTTCAACTCTCCACACCCCCTCCCCCCCCAAAAAAAACACAAACACACATACATTAATAAAGCTCATATTTTTATTTAGTTTCAAAACGTGTCTACCTACGATGCAACTAGACACCGGCGTTGTTCTCATTATAGACGATCTATGTTCAAAAATCTCTCTCTCCGTACTACGTACACACATTAGTTGGCTGCGTGGCGCGAGTGGTTAGATGTTTGCTTCCCGTGTTCTAGGCAGATCCAAGATCAACTCATGTCACAATCAGCTACTAAGACCTACGTCGCCGGATTTGCTAGGGATAAAATATCCTATAAGTATAAAGCTACATCACATCAGTGTCCTTTAATGTCATTAGAATTTAAAAGGACATCAAATGAATAGCACAAGGCTGTAACAACAACAAAATGAATTTACCAACCGAGGTAGTTACAGAAAAATTCTAGAAATGAACGTAGTGTGCATGTAGTTTCAAATCCCGTCGACTATATTCGAAATGATTATCTGCGGTTTACTGTTTCAGCTCCAGACAAATACTGTTGTGAACCTTTTCAATACAGTAATTCACAAACACATTAATTCCTGTACCTTCATCGCTAACTTGGTCCGGCTCCAGGGCTAAATGGTTAGCGTGCTGGCCTTTGGTCAGGGGGGTCCCGGGTTCAATTCCAGGAAGGTTCGGGAATTTTAACCATAATTGGTTAATTTCGCTGATACGGGGGCGGGGTTTATTTGTCGTCTTCATCACCATTTCATCCCCCTCACGACGCGCAGGTCGCCTATGGGTGTCAAATCAAAAAACCTGCATCTGGTGAGCCGAACTTGTCCTCGGACACAACCGGCCCTAAAAGCATTAAGCCATTTCATTTTTTCATCGCTAACTTGACTTGTTTTAAATTCAATATGAATCCCCTTCCCTTTCAGCTTATTAGCAAGTACAGTTTATGATGAGTCCTGAGCCCGAAGACTGGCTGATCATCAACAGATCCATCACCAACTGTCATACTGTATCTCACCAAAGATGTATCTGGGCATCTGATTAGTCCTCATTGGTGATAATCTGATTAGAACAAAAGAACAACATATCGTCGTAGCGCCTCGAAATGCTGTTATGTGACAATATTGAGGGGAGAATACTGATCCACAGAACTGTTACGCGTTACTTCATCACATTCGTAGATAATGGGACTGGATAGTGCAGGGCGAAGTTTCTTTGTCAGAAAAATAAAGTCGTTAATTGAGTCACGACTTCAGAAAACGTTTAAAACGCGAAGGTAAAAATTTTACAATTTAATAACGGTACGGAATAGGTAAATTCCCAATTTGACGCAGCGTTGAAGAACTCCGGGATCCTACAACAACCGAAGATTCCATGTAACCTGGAACAAAATGGAGCAGCAGAATGAGAAAACCGCACACTTGTCAAGATAACCAGATGTTTATTAATGCAGTCCTGACTTCCTCCCTCTTTTTGGGCAGAGGCTGTTGCAACAGCAAATTACATTAACAACAGGTGCCCCACAAGCAAATTACGTGGACGAACTCCTTAGAAGCCTGGACCGAAAAGGTTATAAATGTTTGTAAATTTGAAAACTTTGGGTGTGAAACCTACTGCCTAAACTGATAGCTGAGCATGGAAAAATTCAACCCCAGTGGCAAAAACGGCATATTCCTTGGATATGCGGGGCAGTCCAATTGTTTCAGAATTTGGATATCACAGGAACGAAAAGTAGAAATCTTGCGTGGTGTCAAGTTTTTGAAAGGAGATTGGAAAGCAATTCCAATATGATTGGTCCATTATTGGAGATTATAAGTTTTCCAGCGAACTCATTCTTGGTTACCAGCATTTCACCCCAGTGTGCCAATTTGGGCTCATCAGTTGGTAACTAACACACCTACCAAGTGCATATAGCGGAGACCACTGCACTGGCTACTTGGAATCACAGGCAGTGCCGGTGATTGACTTGGTCTCTAACAAAAATTGATGCCTGCTACGCCATGAGATGATCTAGATTACGATTCCCATAGAGAACTTGAAATACGTAGTTCATGCAATACTAAACCTTCGATGAGAGAACCTTTCTGGTCGGAGTTCTTCTTCTTGTACCATGCCCTCATTGGATGTCGGCTGTCATCAGGCCGATCTAATTCTTGTTTTCACCACCATTCTCGTAGATTTCGTAGCCAAGATATTCTCCCTCTTCCCTTATTTCTCCTTCCTTCAAATGTACTTTGTAAGATAAGCTGAAGGAGTCTATATTTATCATTTCGAATGATATGGCCAAAATACTCAAGTTTCTTCTTTCTGATGTTGTGCATGACCTCCAGCTCTTTGTTCAAGCGTTGGAGTACTTCAGTGTTACGTATTCTGTCAACCCCTGATATTCTCAGCAGGCGTCGGTAGCACCACATCTCAAAGAATCAAAGTTTTTTTGGTGGTGTTCTCTGTTAGTTCCAAGTCTCGGCACTATAAAGTAAACGGAGACGGAGAACGATCTTAAAGTCCCTGAACGAAGAAGTTTGCTCATTCTCTTGCATGCAGTCCTTGCCTGTTCAACCCGGGACCTAATTTCGATGTTCTAAGCTGAAATATTATCACACAGAGATTTTTCTAGGCGCAACTACGACATATGTTGGTGAGGCAAGGAAATATGTGAAAGTACTGCATTGACAAGAATTTCAAAATCAAATTCTGGACTAAAATATCTTTACCACAGAGATCCGGACCATTTATAAAAACCACGGTAGTCGTTACATTCAGAGCAATGTTCGAAAAGGTAAAAGGCTAGAAATAGTAAAATAAAAGAGTTGATAAAAGGTTTGCAGAAGTAATAAAAATCTAAATAGGAAGACTGATTGAAGTGTTACTAATGATGAGGGCTAGGAATCTCTACCTACAGTATTAAGAAATTATTGGCACGGCCCCGCGGTGTAGGGGGCAACGCGTCCGCCTGTCACCCGGCGGCCCCGATTCCCGGCTGGGTTAGGGTTTTTTAATCGTAAATGATTTATATTCCTGGCCTGGGGACTGGGTACTTGTGTCGTCCTTAACGTTCCTTTCCTCACATTCAACACTCTACACTTCTTCCATTCCAATTACATGCAGGTTCTTATCATAGGGGCAAAAAAATAGCATTAAAAAAGAATTTATTGAGTAAGTGTTAGAATTCTCCGCCTCTGTGGTGTAGTGGTTAGTGTGATTAGCTGCCACCCCCGGAGGCCCGGCTTCGATTCCCGGCTCTGCCACGAAATTTGAAAAGTGGTACAAGGGCTGGAACGGGGTCCACTCAGCCTCGGGAGGTCAACTGAGTAGAGGTGGGTTCGATTCCCACCTCAGCCATCCTGGAAGTGGTTTTCCGTGGTATACCACTTCTCCTCCAGGCAAATGCCGGGATGGTACCTAACTTCAGGCCACGGCCGCTTCCTTATCTATCCCTTCCAATGTTACAATCCCTCAGCAAGGCCCCTGTTCAGCATAGCAGATGAGGCCGCCTGGGCGAGGTACTGGTCATTCTCCCCAATACTATCCCCCGACCCAATGTCTCACGCTCAAGACACTGCCCTTGAGGCGGTAGAGGTGGGATCCCTCGCTGAGTCCGAGGCAAAAACCAACCCTGGAAGGTAAACAGATTAAGAAAGAAAGGAAGAAAGAAAGAAAGAAAGAATTAGAATTAGAATTCTACTGAAGCAACTAGTAGAATATACTGTCACCAGACTCGAGTAGCTAGGCTGTGTGTGCATTCGTGTATGGAACAAACTTGTTTTAAAGCTAACGTTAGTTAATGATGCCGCCCAACAAAACAGATTAAACATTCCTGTTTATGGGCATGAGAACAGTATTTCGCATGGGACAACATTCTGCATAATATTAACATAACATATAGTAGACAGAGCGAGTTTGTCCGTGCGCTCAGGGGCGCGCAGCTGTGAGTTGCATTCGAGAGATAGTGGGTTCGAATCCCACGGTCAGTAGCCCATTCCTAGGCCTTTCCTATCCCATCGTCGCCAAAAGACCTATCTTTGTCGGTGTACGTAAAGCAATTTATAAAAAAATAAAAATAAGAAGCACACATAACATATCGTAGATTATTCAATAACTTAATAAATAACACACGAAAAGATATATGAAGGTAATGCATTTAGCCATGCTGAAAACAATGGACGTTTTTAGTACATCCTGAGAAAATGTCCCCTTTGTTATACTGTACTGTAAGTCCATTATATCTCTTGTTCAGATTTGCACATAATTATACTAGTCCCTTAATCTTAATAGCATAAGGATAAAGTTTTCTGAGCAACATAATGTGTGATGAATGAACAGAAGCATAATATTCAATATGTTCTCGAAACAAGCTTGAAGTTAAACGTGGGTGTTGATATCGTCATCATTGGCATAGAGCCTTCAATTTTATGTGAAATCTAAATCACAGGGATGTGACTTACCCATTTTAAAAATACCAAATGCGTTGGTTGAATCGTCTGTTTGAATAATAATAATAGGCCTCCTTATTTTTGTTTACTATTTGTTTTACATCGCACCGATACAGACAGGTCTTATGGTGACGATGAGATAGGACAGGGCTGCCAGGACCGGGAAGGAAGCGACCGGGGTTTTAGTTATGGTACAGCCCCAGGATTTGCCTTTTCTGGAAACAGGAAACCATGGAAAGCCATCTTCAGGGCCGCCGACAATGGAGTTCGAACTCACCATCTCCCGAATGCAAGTTCACAGCTGCATAAGCCAAATTGTGTAGCCAATTCGCTAGGTTAATAATAATAATAATAATAATAATAATAATAATAATAATAATAATAATAATAATAATAATAATAATAATAATAATAATAATAATAGCAACGTTACGCAAGCGAACTGTGTAGCGCGTGTGTTGACCTGGTCCTTTATGGCCGGATACCCTTCCTAATGCCAACACCATGTGGTGTTTCTGTGGTGTGTTATGTTTTGTGTGTACATGAAGAGAAGTGTATTGGGACAAACACAAACACCTAGTCCTGACGTCTGAGGAATTAACCAAACGTGGCTAATTTACGATCCGGTCGGGAATGGAATGGAACCGAAGACCTCGATGCCGAGTAATCAGCAAGAAGCCAGTCTGGCTATACATCCCACTATAACTATTTTTACGATTACGGAGATATCGAGGTGCCGAAATGTTGTTCCACGGGAGTTCCTCTACTTGCCGGTAAATCTTCCGATACGAGGATGACGTATCTGACCATCTCCAAATACCACCGAACTCAGCTGAGATCGAATCCTCCAACCTGAGCTCAGAAGGCTAGGATTCTACTGTCTGAGCTACCCAGCCTCGTCCAACTAATTGAATATTCACTTTTATCCTTATTCCACCGTTCACCGAGGATTCTCTGAAACTTATTGGTGTTCTGCTGCTCCTTCGATGGTAATAAACCCTCATCACCCACTCCAGTCAACTACATTATATTGCCACGCCCAAGCATATGGAGATCAAGTTTATCAATCTTCGTATCCGCAATCAGTCGTCAGTTCGCCCAGGCTCTCTTCTAGCCATCAATACCTCGTCCGTACACGCCCTGCCTAATTCTGTTGTGCTGCACTTTACACCGTTCCTGTCTAGGCGAAGGCCTGCAATGCTACTCCGTGCACGCTTTTAATAATAATAATGATAATAATAATAATAATAATAATAATAATAATAATAATAATAATAATAATAATAATAATAATAATAATAATAATAATAATAATAATATGTTACTGATTTTACGTCCCATTAACTACTGTTACGGTTTTCAGAGACGCTGAGGTGCCAGAATTTTGTCCCGCATGTGCCAGTAAATCTACAGACATGAGGCTCACGTATTTGAGCACCTTCAAACTACCGGACTGACCAAGGATCGAACCCTCCAAGTTGGGCTCAGAAGGCCAGAACTCTACCGTCCGAGCTACTCAGCCCGGTACGCTTTCAGTCCCAGGGAGCAAGTTAAATCCGGATTGTGCCCACCTGTACTTATACTCTATCGATGATAAAGTCACCAAATATAATAATTTATTTTTTGCCTTGTACGGCAAGCATGCCCCATTAAAAGTAATTCGAGCCCAACACCCACCTAACTCGTGGAAAACGTCTACAATTAAGAAATTAATCCCTGCGCGAGACAAGGCAAAAATAAAGCATATCAAAACCAGGAGACCTGAAAACTTTGAAACCTTTCGCGTCTTACATAATAACACCAAACTCGCGATCCGAGATGCCAAAGTTGAACACATGCATTCTTTGTTCAGTAAGAGATCAACTCCATCTTCTCTGTGAGGAACTTTGAAATCAGTAGGTATTGCTAAGAAAAATTCGCAACTTACATCCTCATTCACATCTGCAGAATTACAAAACGATTATTTCTTAAAAATTTCACCAGTGAACAATTCTCATGGAATATCCGAAATTATTCATAGTTACATGAACACAAATGAACCGCAACATGATCTCTTTCACTTTTCGTACATTTACCTAGCGGATGTAGTCAACGTCTTTAAGAGCATGAATAAAAAAGCTGTTGGACCAGATGGTATCTCACATTTCCTCCTAATGAACTGTTTGGCTATAATCACTCCGGTCGTAGCTCACCTGTATAATCCGACCTGTTCCTAAAATTCCTTCTCAAAAATTTGATGATTTCAGACCAATCAGTATTTTTCAATATTAGGTAAAGGATTATAAAGTTGTTTACCAACAACTCACTTCGTATTTAAATAGTCTATTCTTAACACGTTTCTGCCTGATTTTCGAGCAGGCCATATAACTACGACGGCACTTCTCAAAGTCACCGATGATATCAAGTTTGCAATGGACAGAAAGATCTAACACTTCTGGTCCTATTCCATTTAAGCAAGGCATTTGATAGAATTCATCATGACCTCCTTCTGACGAAATTGCATACTGAACCCTATCGGTCATTGTTATAGAGGCATGATTTTAGCCTGTGGTATCGCGTACATTCAAGACCACCCTGAAGAACCTTGGAGATCCTTCTATTTTAATTTATTGCCTGGGAGTAGTTGAGTGGTGCAGTGCTCGTGGGAATGGAACAGCTAAATAATTAGGAAAACTTTAGAATCTCATAAGACAAATTTATGACCCCAAGCCAAGCGAGTTAATTTAGACGCAGGACGCTAAACCCTTTTAAAGAGGTGGCGTGTCAACAAAGATTTGGAGTGAAAAGGGAATTAATTTATATCTTAAAGCACAGAAGAAATGCATTTAATCTGAGAAGAAAATTGCAACCTCCATAAACTGAGCAAAATTTTGATATGCGATTTGGGCATAACTAAAATTGCATATGCGAGATTAGTACTTAGCGCGCTTCTTGCAAGGAGATCGCCGGAGGGAGAATCTCGCGGGGAAATCATTAGCTTGGGTACGCGAGACGTGTCATAAATATGCAGCAGTAGAGCACTCGAGACGGCACTCTTTGACTGTCTCGCGACTGCGACGGTGTGATACAACTCCAGGAGGACATCGTGAATCAGATCTAAGCGGCGAGCTGTTAACATCCAGTACAATCTACTTGGGAATAGAAAAAAGTAAATAATCTGCATAATCTAGTTGAATATTTCAGACTACATGTGTTTGTTTGCCTGTCATGGAAATGTACTGCCAATAACTCCACTATCTCGCTTGTAATTCAAATAGCTTTAAGGGCCAAGTATTAGAAACGAGGTTCGTAATCTTATTATAGCTCAGATGATTTCTGGCCGTTTGGTAAAATATTTCTGTGATAGAAAGACTGAATCTACGCACAATATGTGAAAATGTGAATGATGGGTGTACTTGACGTCGTTCTAAAAGGAGCTTTAAAACATGTGAAAGGGGCGTGAGTGGAGACTGACATTGTAGCAGAACTCTTGGTAAATTATATCTCTTTACAGTTTCCTTTCACGCATACAACGTGAGAAACGTCGCAGAGAACGAGAGAGAAGAACAGCAAGCTGTAGCAACGTAGCAGCTGTCGAGACAACCGAGCATCGACGCGGGGACTCCAGGAAGGCGGAGCTCACCACAATACCGGAAGAGACACTGGACCACCTTCACGGAAGCTGTCGAAGAATCATTCACCAGCCAGCACGAATCCAGCGATCTACATAACTTTGCAGCTGGCAGTGTCATCTGTCAACATGAGCTAAGATCCTGGGTTCCATAGAGAGCCGCCTCACAATGTCATCGGTACTCCCAGGTCAGACAAACCCAATTTTTAATTAGCATGGGCTAGATTAAAATTAAAATTCAAGGTGGCGTCAGCCACGACAGTTACGTAAATAATGGTTTGTATAGGATAGGTATACACAGACCTCGAACCCTGGACGGTAGAAATGGTTGTACATTTTTATATTTTCACCTTGTATTATGTTTGTTTCTGTTCGCGGCATCTTTTATGCATTGGTCACATTAGCTAGGTCTTTTAGCCAGACACGGGAATTTCAGAAGCAGAGGATTTTTATTTCATTGGTTATTGTACGTACGTTTTTCATACTGGAGACAGATTCCTTGACTTACACAGGTTGGCATGGCTGGAGGTGTTAGACATGGTGCTAGTGATTCATGTGCACGGTAGAGATAGCTAATCGCACGCATGGACGTTATATGACTGAGCGCTGTTGATATGATGAATAATTTTGGTAGTGCCAGGGAATTGAACCCAGGTGTCATGATGACAAGCCCTATGGAGGCAAAGTATGTGAGAGTAATATGTATGCCCAAGCCCAATGAAGGCAGATATAGATAATTTCAGCACTAAAAGGTTAGATGTGTGTTAATGTAAGGGGGTAAGAAGTCCCTGTAGTTGAACAGCTGTGCGTAGTGTAGGATGGCGGGGGAGAACACTCTGCCATGTGACTTGTGCGAGGCAGGGCAGTCGAGTGTGATGTCGTAGACGAGAAGATTTTGCCTCTGTCTGCGTGTTTGTTTTGTTTTCAAGTGCTTAGGGGGAGTCGCCCTCGGCTTGTGACCTTGACTATAGCTGCCTGTTAGGAGCGCAGTTCGTTTGTTTGGTTTATTTTTTCTTGTCTACTTAATCTCGCCACATGTTTACTTCGCCACGTATTGTTGGAGCGGGGATATTTTTGGGTTTATTGATAAGTGTGTGTACCTTAGTTAGGTCGGCCTGTGAGCTTTCATCCAGTCCAGGTCTTGTACTGTAAAGCTTTGATTACGGAAGAGTATGGGTTCGAGGTCATGTGACGCAACGTTTTTACGCATGGGAGATTGCCTTTTGATTTTTCCTTTTGCCCAGATAGTTCTCTTATCTTCCTATTTCGACTTATTCTGTTGTTCCACCCTTGTTCCAGCCCGGCAGACCGATGTTTTTGTGACATGGAGGGCCTCGGCGATATCATATTGGAATATATCAGATATTCAAACACTTTGTATATATGATTTTGGATTTAAATTTTTGTAATAAATTCATCATGTTATTTTATGAATGCAGCTTGGTTTCTCGTATTTTTGTCATTGTTATTTTATATTATTCTTACCTGATATGTCACATATCCTGTTGTTTATCGTAATTTCGCCCTTTGTTTTCCCTTGTACCCCTGAGATGTGCGTGACTGAGTTGCTGTGCGAGGATATGTGTTCAGGTAAGAATATGTGCACAAGCTCACGATTGTGGGAGTTTTTTCACTACTGTGCTCTTGGTTCGAGACTGGTATTCGCCTGGCCGGAATGATAGGGCCCTGTAGGGCACAATACAATGGGCATATCTCTATAAGCTCTTTCTTGGTTTAAAGCGTTCTTGAAAGGGAGGTCTCAGCGTGTATTTTTTGACAAACAAAATTTCTCTAAATGGTCTAGTGTATATTTTGGCGTCCCTCAGGGTTCTGTATTAGGTCCTCTTTTGTTTTCACTGTGTATAAACTATCTGCCTGGAAATTTACGTCATACGAGACATTATATGTACGCCGATTATTTACGGATCTATTACCATTTTCCTGTGAATCGTGTTTGCGAAAGTATTAGTAAAATACATCTAGATATAGAGAGACTACATCAGTATACACTAAGTCATAATTTACTATTAAATGAAAACAAAACCTCAGCTATTTTTGTAGGATATCGAAGAAATTTATCAAATCTTTTCAACAGGGACGGGATGGTACTTAACTCAAGACCACGGCCGCTTCCTTCCCTCTTCCTTATATATCCCTTCCAATCTTCCCAACCCCACAAGGCCCCTGTTCAGCATAGCAGGTGCGCCGCTAGGGTTTTCCAATTGTATCCCCCTGACCCAATGTATCATGCTCCAGGACACTGCCCTTGAGCAGGTAGAGGTGGGATCCCTCGTTGAGTCCGAGGGAAAACCAACCCTGGAGGATAAACGAATTAAGAAATAAAGTAGGAAAGAAAGCAAGCAAGATATGTCGATTGTACGGCCGCATTACTGTGTGTCACTATGGTGGTTGGTAGTGTGACATGTTTTGTGTGTGTACGTTAGGATGAACACAAACAGCCAGTCCAGAAGGATAACTGGACGCGGGTAAAATTCCCGGTCCGATCGAGAATTCAACCCGTGACACTCAATCGAAGGCCGTTACGCTGACCATTTGGCCAAGGAGTTGGGAGTCCTATTAATCTAAATTCTGAAAGTGAATTTAAAAATATCCTAATATACGCAGCCTATTAAGGGCCTTGAACCTGGCAAGGCGACTACTGCTCAACCAATTGGCATGGTGGCACTCCTCGGGGGGTGGGAGGAAAAATGTTCACGTAGGGCACAGACAACTTACTGGGAAGGAAAGAGGAACACGAGACCTGATAAACAGAGAAATTAAGATTCGTACTTAATTCATTTAGTTTGATATTTAAAGTGAACACAGATTACAGAATTGCAAAAACCAAAAAGAAACATGGTATGTAGTCAATGAAGTGTTAAATAGGAAGCTTGGACATAAACATGAAATCAGCCATCTGGTGGTAAATGATGTCAGCATTACAAACACAGAGGACATATGCAATAACCTAAATGAACTATACGTTAATGTAGCTGAAAATATAAGAAAAGGTCTTCCTGAAGACGAGCAAGTTCATGGCAGCACAACAGCTGAAAGTCAAACTAATAGTATTTTCATGTCTCCTACTGATGAATGTGAAGTGCTCAAAATTATCACTTCTCTAAAAAAATAAAAATAATTTAACTGAAGATAAAATAACCAATGTCATATTAAAAACCTGTGTTGAAAGTTTAGTACCATATATTGTGGAAATTATTAACCGTTCAATTCTCAGTGGAGAAATACCCCAATTACTCAAATGTGCCAGAATTGTACCTATCTTTAAATCAGGAGATAACACAGATCCATACAATTACAGACCAATTAGTATATTATCTGCAATTGGAAAACTCATAGAAATGGTAGTAAAAATTAGATTGGTAAATTTTCTGTGTAAAACTAATTACTTCTCCAATAATCAATATGGGTTTCTCCCAAATAGAGGAACTGATAATGCTGTATTTGATACAGTAATAGATGTTCAAAAGACCTTAGATGAAAATAAATTAGCAGCAGGGCTACTCATAGATCTTAAAAAAGCATTTGACCTGGTTGACCACAAAATACTTCTGAACAAGTTAAAATTAGCAGGAATTAGAGGTTTAGCACACAAATGGTTCCAAAATTATTTATCAAATCGAACACAATATGTGATGATTAACGATACTAAAAGTTTTAAGCAGCAGACAAAAACGGGAATACCGCAGGGCTCAGTACTAGGTCCAATTCTATTTCTGATTTATATTAATGACATACAATCTCTAACACTAAAGGGGAAATGTAAAGTATTTGCTGATGATATCTTAATAACTTACAAAGGACTATGTGAAACACGAATTATGGAAGACATAAATTGTGACTTGGACAAGTTATCGGAATGGGCTTTATCTAAAAAAATGATCATAAATGTGACTAAAACAAAATACCTAATCTTTCATAAAACAGCCCATAAGATAACAGCGGCTAACACTGTTATCCTAAAGGACCAAGTAATAGAGCGAGTCAACTCAGCTAAGTATCTTGGTATAATATTAGACTCAACACTTTCCTGGAAAAGCCATATTGATTATGTAATCAGCAAAATTACCCCTTTGATAGGAATAATGCACAGATTAAGATACAGTACTTTTTCTCATCAACAATTGAAGTGTATATATTATGCAATAATCCACCCACATCTAACATACGCAAGCTTTATTTGGGGAAGATGTAGGAAAGATTACATTAATAATTTGGAAATCCTACAAAAAAGAGCCATCAAAATCATGTATGGATTCCCCTTCCTCAAACCATCACATGAAGTTTTTTCAGAGTCAAATATTCTGCCATTCCATAAACAAATTGCATTTTCATCAGCAGTCTTTATGTATAAGCTAGACAGGAAATTAACCCATTCTACTGTTAACTTCTCCCACATTAGTGAAATTCATGGATATGAAACTAGAGGATCATTAAGGATATATCCCTCTCATTCTAATTCAGTAAAGTACGGAGTGAAAGGCATAGAATCATCAATGTTTAGGGAATATAATGTGTTGCCTCCTGGTATAAAGAACTCTAAATCGATTATATGTTTTAAGAAAAAACTGAAGGAATATTACTCTTTTACAGATATCTTAATATAATCTCTATATAACTTGCTTTAATTAATACAATAATATATATATTGTCCATATTTAGTATATTACAGCCATGCAATATCTGAATATACTTCTGAAAAATTATGATCCTAACATGTAAAAAGAAAGAAAAAAAAAAGTACTTGTCACTTTACAGAAAAGCCATTGTATATGAAATGTAATTATTGTGTTGCCTTAAAAAAGTATGTACTGTATTGTCCCTATCACGAGCCAGAGGCTCATGGGACCTTTTATCACCAATAAATAAATAAATAAATAAATAAAGTTCCCTCCAGGTCAACACTTTGGATTTGAAACAGCAGCTTGATATTGACATTTTGTTGACGTATGGTCATTTATATCTTGTTTCAGTCACACATCCTATTTTTAACATTACTTGCTGTACAATTGTGAATGTATAAATCATCTAATGTATTCTATATTATCCTCAAATATAAGCGTTTCTGATTTTTTAAAATGCTTATAATAATGGTATGGGAGGGGGCATGGCTTTTGTTTACAGCTTATAAAACTGGGGGTGACAGGTGTAAAATTTTGGGAACCACTGATGTATACATATCGGAGGGCACGTGGTCAGTGTAACGTTTTGATGAGTCACATTGCTTGACTTCGCCTAGTTCCGCTGCCCCTCAGAGCAGAAACTCCGCGGCTGACCTCATAAGGTTAAGTGAATCCCATCCTTTGGTGGGGTCACTTTTAACATCCCAATGGCCCAGAACCCGCGGCCTTCACATAACTGCTAGACACCCGTGATTAACTGGGTCTGGTTAATTTCTCTTACCCGGGGACGGGGTAATTTTGTTTGTTTCAGTACACTTCTCTTCATACACAACTTATCACACTACCAACCCCCACAGAAACACGCAATAGTGAATACATCCCTCTACATACAGTAGGGTTGGCATCTGGAAATGCATCACAGGGCGAGTTGGCGGTGCGGTTAGAGATGAGCAGCCGCCAGCTTGCATCCGGCAGGTAGTGGGTTAGAAACCCCACTGTCGGCAACCCTGAAGAGGGTTTTCCGTGCCTTCCCATTTTCAAACCAGGCAAATGCTGGGTCTGTAACTTAATTAAGGCCTCGGCCTTCCTTTCCACTCCCAGCCCTTTCCTATCCTATCGTCGCCATAAGACCTATCTGTGTCTGTGCGATGTAAAAGCAAATTGTAAAATTTATTTACAGTATAAAATAAATGCAACCGGCCGTATAACAGGGCCAAATCCATATGTGCGGCATAGTTCGCACCTGCGATCCAATCAGATTGTGAGAAAAGCGGTGGAAAAGGAATAATAATAATAATAATAATAATAATAATAATAATAATAATAATAATAATAATAATAATAATAATAATAATAATAAGAATAAGAAGAAGAAGAAGAAGAAGAAGAAGAAGTTGTAGAGTGATATTCAATAAGCCGTAAAGTTTTTAGAATGATAAAACATACAAAAATTTCAAACTAGCATGAGCTTAGATGGTGACCTCTCTTTACTGGAAGCATTTTTCTCATTATTATTCTGGTATCACAAAGTAATTGGAACAGTGTATTATACTGCCATTGGTCCAGACAGGATCCTGTGAAGTTACGAGAATAATCGTTGACAATTAATGTAGTAATTGCTTTATTTCTTTTCCCTGAAGTCGAAGTATTGACTGGTGTACACAAACTGATAAAAATTGTCATTTTGTAAAAATACATGCATGATTGCATTGGAAATATGAAACTAGCCTTGGGCGAGAATCTCTGATAACGCTATGAACTGTATGTTTAGATTCACGTGTAGTCGTACTGTGAGAGAGCCTTTATGTTATTCTAGACCGAATTATGTCACCATAATCTGATATTCGCTCTTCGTTGTACTGTATGTGCACCTCTTAGTCCCATTTTCACCGAGCTCGATAGCTGCAGTCGCTGATAAGCTGCCATCCCTGGAGGCTCGGGTTCGATTCCCGGCTCTGCCACGAAATTTGAAAAGTGGTACGAGGGCTGGAACGGGGTCTACTCAGCCTCGGGAGGTCAATTGAGTAGAGGTGGGTTCGATTCCTACCTCAGCCATCCTGGAAGTGGTTTTCCGTGGTTTCCCACTTCTCCTTCAGGCAAATGCCGGGATGGTACCTAACTTAAGGCCACGGCTGCTTCCTTCCCTCTTCCTTCCTTCCTTCCTTCCTTCCTTCCTTCCTTCCAATCTTCCCATCCCTCCACAAGGCCCCTGTTCAGCATCGCAGGTGAGGCCGCCTGGGTGAGGTACTGGTCATACTCCCCAGTTGTATTCCCCGACCCAGAGTCTGAAGCTCCAGGACACTGCCCTTGAGGCGGTAAAGGTGTGATCCTTCGTTGAGTCCGAGGGAAAAACCGACCCTGGAGGGAAAACAGATTAAGAAGAAGAAATTAATTTTAAAACATCAATAAATAAATGAAACAACTTATTTGAAACCGTTTTTCGGAAAAATGATCCGTTGGGCGTAGTTTGTCGCAAAGTTATTGCCAACACGTGAATTATTCAGTAATATTAACAATGTTTCTTTCACGAGTGATATTCCCACCCAGAAATGTAACTTTGGCAAACCTGCCTCCGCGCGATGCTCGTGATGTGAGAAATTTCAATGTTTCGAATGTTTCTTCGATCGGTATCATCCAAGGGAATGCACCGCATCTCTCTGAAGCGATATAAGAATAAATTTAGAAAACACTGTAAACACACATAAGCTATACATAATACATGCATAGTACTTTTCGTGAAACACCGACTCACTGGCGGAATGGTCAGCATTGAGGCTTTCGGTTCAGACGGTCCCGGGTTCGATTCCCGGCTGGGTCGGGGTTTGTATTCGCGTGTGATTAATTCTTCTGGCTCGGGGACTGGGTGTTTGTGTTTGTCCCAACATTTTCATCTTCATATTCAGACAAGACACTACACTACCAAGCACCACAGAAACACGCAATAGTGATTACATCCCTTCATATAGGATTGGCGTCAGGAAGGGCATCCGGCCATAAAACAGGGCCAAATCCACATGTGTGGCACAGTTCACACCCGCGACCCCGCAGATGTGGGAAAAGTGATAGAAGAAGAAATTTTGTGAAACACAATTGCAATTTTACAATCAACATAACGCCCTTGTATCCACTAACTTGATAAGAAACACTCGTGTTGTAGTCGTCAATGTATATACGGAGATAAATGAAACAAAAAAACACAATTAATTGGTATTTAAACACAGGGCACAAAACTGCGACGCTGCGGCGATAGCCACTGCGCTGCCACGTTGGTTGAACTCGTTACGCGCTGAAAGGCACGTAAAACACGTCGGAAACTTCGACCGTTATTTTCTCCGAAACGGTCGAGTGTCTACAGATAAGCCGAAAGATGTGTTCGCTAATTTCGTCCCCTGTTTCACTGAGTGAAGTTCCTGGGAAATCGGGTTGTTACACTTGGCGATATCCGCTCGTGTGATACATGTGCAGATGGTCAATTTTTCTACCCTCAACATTGTCACATAACGGTATTTCGAGACGTAACGGCGATAGACTGTATGTTATGTATTTTATTTTGCTCGTTACTCAGTAGATCTCACTGATGGTGTAAGTGTAGAGTAAATGATGTTAGCCGGTAGAGAAAAGAAATGAAAGGCGCTGAATACACGCCTTAATGCGTAGTGGAAGACAGTAAATCTCAAAAGACTTTGGTTTTATGAACAAGTATCTCTCTATACTTTTTTTCAAAGTCTTAAAAGTATTTTTTTTTTTGCTAGTTGCTTTACGTCGCCACGACTCAAATAGGTCTTATGGCGACGATGGGACAGGAAATGGCTAGGAGTGGGAAGGAATCGGCCGTGGCCTTAATTAAGGTACAGCTCCAGTATTTGCCTGGTGTGAAAATAGGAAACCACGGAAAACCATTTTCAGGGCTGCCGATAGTGGGGTTCGAACCTACTATCTCCCGAATACTGGACACTGGCCGCAATTAAGCGACTGCAGCTATCGAGCTCGGTTTAAAAGTATTTTTTAGCACAAAAGACGTCTTAAAATACCCACTCTGAACTGCATTAGTATTGTTACTTGCTTGTGGTTGGATTCCACATAACACTGGAGATCCAGTGGCTATGATCACGATATCTGCAGTCACGTAAAGTAGAAGGAAAATAGAGCTAAAGTCCTTCGAAGAACGACTGTAGGTGAAGGGCTATGAAGGACGTGAAAATGAAAATCTTCTTACGCTTCGCGAACATAATTCTGTTGTGGTCAGAAGAGAACAAGAGTTGACTGAGAGTGTACAAATCGGAAAGATAACAGCGAGGAGCCAACCATAAGTAACTGGAAGCAATACTACCATCATCTAGGGGCTCCGTGGTAGACAACCCATGCTCTCAAGTTGAGAAGCAAGCTTGTAGTTTTACTAGAGTGTTGATATTGTGATCATAGCAACGGGATCTCTACTTTGACGTGAAATCCGAAGCACAGGACGTTGACTTTTCATTTCAAAAATCCCGTGTGCCAAGTTTTGAGTCCCTCTTACGACAAACAGGTATTTCTACATCACATCGGCACAGATAGGTCTTATGCCGACGATGGAATAGGGAAGGGCTAAGAGTGGGAAGGAAATGGTCGTGACCTTAATTGAGGCACATCGCAGCATTTGGCTGGTGTGAAAATGGAAAACCACGGAAAACCGATAGTGGGGATCAAACACAGACAGTTTATACCGTGAATGTAGGCCTATTTTATGACCCCACCCAGAGGGAGCATTCTACATCACCACATTATGAGAGAAAATGTAATTGATTGGTATCCTGTAAGTGTATCGAAGTATGGGTGACATTTCAGCAACACCGGGCTGAATAGCTGAGACGGGAGAGCACTGGCCTTCGGACTCCAAGTTGGCAGGTTCGATCGTGGCTGAGTCCGGGGGTATCTGAAGGTGTTAAAATACGTCAGCTTCGTGTCTGTAGATTTACTGGCACGCAATAAAACTCCTGCGAGACAAAATTTCGGCACTTCAGCTTCTCCGAAAACCGTAAAAGTAATTAGTGGGACGTAAACCATTAACATTATTATTATTATTATTATTATTATTATTATTATTATTATTATTATTATTATTATTATTATTCATGAACCAATTTCAATTCACTACTTAACCGAACGGAATGAGTTCGGTGTGTCAACACGAAGTTTACAAACTGACGACAATCTCGCGTGATTAGAATAACATAATATGTACGTATTTTCCTGTAACAACTTTGGTTTTATCCCACGTTTGTAAACCTGTTGATTGAAAGCTAAATTTGTACATCTCTGTCGGTGTCTAGTCGGGCCGCATCTATACATATTCAGCTACAATAGCCTTAATACGGTGATGGCACTGCCAATTTAATTAACACTCAAAGAAATTCTAAACGTTGAGATGGAGAACGAACGGTGAGAAATTGAAAAAGTTACAAAGATAACGGGAATATAATATAACAGTATTAGAAAAAAGTATACACAGTAGAATACACAAAGAAAGTTAAAAACGAGTCAGAGGAACAATACAAATGATTATCAAAGCGAGTGCTTATTGGCTACCAGAAAGGGACCACAACATTCTCATTGGATGCTCTTGTTATCTGCCGTCTAGTTGATGACGTCATGCTTATTGACGTCACGTTTAGCCGGAGTCCCTCCAGGGGGTGCGCGTTCACTAGCTCCAGCCACCGAATACACCGCGGAACGGCACGAGTTATTGCAGCAGAAAATATTTCTCCATATGCTGCCGTACAGTATATAATGATCTCTCCTCATTTGTAAATGCTTTTTAAATAAATAAATCACTTGAGTGGAGTTTATTTCCCTACCTGTTCTGAAATTACCTGCGGCCATAACTAAGACAATTATGACACGTCCTAAGCTGGACGACTAATAATAATAATAATAATAATAATAATAATAATAATAATAATAATAATAATAATAATAATAATAATAATAATAATAATAATAATAATAATAATAATCTTTTCCTACCGCTTTTCCCACACCTGTGGGGTCGCGGGTGTGAACTGCGTAGCACATGTGGATTTGGCCCTGTTTTACGGCCAGATGCCCTTCCTGACGTCAATCCTATATGGAGGGATGTAATCACTATTGCGTGTTTCTGTGGTGGTTGGTAGTGTAGTGCGATGTCTGAATATGAAAAGGAGAGTGTTGGGACGGACACAAAGACCCAGTCCCCGAGTTAGAAGAATTAATCAGGAGCGATTAATATCCCCGACCCGGCCGGGAATCGAACCCGGCACCCTCTGAACCGAAGGCCAGTATGCTGACCATTCAGCCAACGAGTTTACAATAATAATAATAATAATAATAATAATAATAATAATAATAATAATAATAATAATAATAATAATAATAAAGACAGAAAGAGATTTCAAGCCAAACAAAGTACAGATTACAGGTTAAGAACTTCAAGGGCTTTCACGAAGAAACATACAGGCAGAGAACGAATGCAACGATTTTGGGCTGCAGGAAAGACTTCCAAAAAATGTACAATAGATACTTAACGTCATCTGTAATGGTCTGAAATAATAATAATAATAATAATAATAATAATAATAATAATAATAATAATAATAATGTTTTTTTACAATATTGCTTTACGTCGCACCCACACAGATAGGTTTTATGGTGACGATGGGATAGGAAAGGGCTAGGAGTTGGAAGGAAGCGGCTGTGGACTTAATGAAGGTACAGCCCCAGCATTTGCCTGGTGTGAAAATGGGAAACCATCTTCAGGGCTGCCGGCAGTGGGGTTCGAATACACTATCTCCTGAATGCAAACACACAACTACGATACCCTAGCCGCATGGTCAACTCGCTCGGTAATAATAATAATAATAATAATAATAATAATAATAATAATAATAATAATAATAATAATAATAATAATAATAATATAGATAAACAATTAGGAGAATATCAAGCTGGCTTTCGAAAGGGGCGGTCATCTGCAGAACAGATTTTTACCATTAAGACCTTAATCAAAACTAAGACATTAGCAGCAGATAAGAAAGTGATAATGACATTCGTGGATTTCAAAAAAGCATACGACTCCATAGACCGGGACACACTAATGGAAGTGCTTAAGGAATTTGGAATAGACAATAAGACAACAACCTTGATTCATCAAACACTAAAACACACACGATCGCAGGTAAAACTTTTAGGAGAACTTGTCAGTGCCCTTTGAAATCAAAACAGGTTTGAGACAAGGAGATGGCCTCTCTCTAATTTTGTTCAACTGTGTTTTAGGGAAAGTTATCAGGGAATGGCGTAAAGAAATGAGCAAATTCAACTTTCCCAAATGGAATTAGATTAGGTCACAAGAGAACTGGGCTTAAATTTGCAGATGATATAGTCTTTTTTGCAGAGGATTTGCAAATTGCAATTAAGCAGATTGAAGTTCTCAAAGAAACAGCAGACAAAACAGGATTGCAAATATCTTTTGAGAAGACGGAGTACATGAACATAAATACCACTGACCCAACCTGGACAATGAGGACGAAGTACGGTGACATCAAAAGAGCTACAAAATTCAAGTACCTGGGAGAGATTTTGACTCCAAACATGAATGAGAAAGCAGCAATTCAAGAACGTGCAAGAAAGATGGAAACTGCGTTTAGATTATGTCAGAACATCTACAAATCTAAGTCACTCTCCTACCAGGCCAAATTCAAACACTACAGCACGATAGTCAAACCTGAGTGTTTATACGCAGCTGAGACAATAGCCACGAAGGGACTCTCAGATTTGGAAAAGAAAGAAAGGAGGTTCCTTAGAAAGATTCTTGGACCCATAAAATCATCGGACAAATTTACGTTTCGCATGGGACCAAACCGAGAACTATACCAACAATTTGAAAATATCACCACCACAATGAAAAAGAGGAGATTGACGTTCTACGGACATATTAAAAGGATGGGATCGGAGAGACTCGCCAACAGGATCCTCACCATCCAGGAGAACAGGAAGACACAAGTCCCATGGGTAAAAGAAGTCCACCGAGATTTAGAAAAATGTGGGATCACGGCAGAAGATATAACAAACAGAAAAATCTTCAGGCAGAGAGTTGCGGAGGTGAAGGACCTAGCTGATGAGAAAACTAGGAAGAATAGAGTATTCTCGGCGGAAGAACGAGCACGAGCAAGCCAACGGATGAAGGAATACTGGCGAAAGAAGAAGGAGAAAGAACTGGAGAAAGCAATGAAGTTGCGTAATCGTAGCCCATAGATGGCTGAAACGAAAAGAATAATAATAATAATAATAAAATAAGCCCACTCTCTTGTTATACCTGATATCTATTATTTTGAAACTTATTCATTGAGGCATGTGCTCCTTGCAACCACTTGAGAACCTACTACTTCTGCCAACTCGACAATAAGCTACTAATTCAACATTTTAGTATGCTATTAACATAGTATAGGAAAAAAGCTTATCCCATTTTTGTGATGAAGGCGTGTAATAATTTCAAAAATTAAAAGCATTTTAGCTGTTTCCAGTGCAATACAAATTTACAAAAAAGAAAGAGGCAACTAGAAATTTATAATGGTTTTATGTCCCATTAACTACTTATATGGTTTTCGGAGACGCGGAGGAGCTGGAATGTTGTCCCACGTCCCGGTAAATATACCGACACGAAGCTGAAGTATTTGAGAACATTCATATACCACTGGACTGCTCCGGAAACGAACCTGCCAACTACCAGCGCTCTGTAATCTGAGCCACTCAGTCCGACAAGCTGGAGGTGACAACAGAAATGAAGTTCAAATATCGAATCTCACAAGGAGTATGATGACATTTTCTGATATGTAATAACTATGCTATATGTTTAACAAGAAGAGGCTGTTGATGCTGATGAAACGGCAGACCCAATTTTGAGGTCAGAATTCGACAGAGCTTTGAGAGAGCTAAATAGGAACAAGGCACCTGGAATCGATGACATTCCCTCTGAATTACTGTCTTAGGAGGAACCAGCACGGCGAAGTTATTTCATTTAGTGTGTAAGATGTATGAGACAGGAGAAGTACCATCCGATTTTCGGCAGAATGTTGTTATAACTATTCCCAAGAAAGCCGTTGCTGACAAGTGTGAAAATTACCGTACCATTAGTTTAGTATATCACGCCTGCAAAATTTTAACACGAATTATTTACAGGAGAATGGAAAGATAGGTTGAGACTGAGTTGGGAGAAAACCAGTTTGGCTTCAGAAGAAATGTAGGAACACGTGAAGCAAACCTGACTTTACGTCTGATCTTAGAGAATCGAATAAAGAAGGACAAGCCCACATACATGGCGTTCGTAGATCTAGAAAAGGCATTCGATAAGGTTGATTGGACCAAGCTATTATCCGATTCTGAAGGAGATCGAGATCAGATACCGAGAACGAAGAATTATCTACAATCTGTATAAAAATCAGTCTCCAGTGATAAGAATCAAGGATTCTGAAAAAAGAAGCAGCAATACAGAAAGGAGTGCGGCAAGGCTGCAGTTTGTCCCCCTTCCTTTTCAGTGTTTATACAGAATAGGCAGTAAAGCAAAGAGGAATTTGGAAAGCGAACCACAATCCAAGGAGAGGAAATCAAAACCCTGAGATTTGCCGATTATATTGTTATTTTATTTCAGTCTGCATAGAGTCTGGAGAAAGTGCTGGACGGAATCTTGGGTAAGGAGTACAAGATGAAAATAAATACGTAAAAACAAAAGTAATGGTGTGCAGACGAACGAAGTCAGGCGATGCAGGTAATATTAGATAAGGAAATGAAGTCTTAAAGGAAGTACATGAATATTGTTTCTTGGGTAGCAAAATAACTAACGATGGCAGAAGTAAGGAGGACATAAAATGCAGATTAGCACAAGCAAGGAAGAGCTTTCTTAAGAAAAGAAATTTGATCATTTCGAACATTGATATAGGAATTAGAAATGTTTTTGGAGTCTGGCATTCTATGAAACATGGACTATAACTAGTTCAGAAAGGAAGAGCATATACGCTTTTGAAATGTGGTGTTACAGAATGCTAAAGGTGAGAAGGATAGATCGAATCACGAATGAAGAGATAAATGAATTGGTAAGAGGAGATCAATTTGGCAAATTTGACTAGACGAAGATATGACACATCTTAAGACACCCAGAACTTATTCAGTTGGTTTTTGAGGGAAGTGTAGGGGGTATGAATGGCAGGGGTGGACCAAGGTATGAATGTGACAAGCTGAGTAGAGCAGATGTAAGATGCAGCAGTTACGTAGAAGTGAAAAGTTAGCACAGGATTAGGGTGGCATAGAGAGCTGCATCAAACCAGTCCGTGGATAGATGAATCAAGCAACAACAACAAAACATGTTTAACGCCCCTCTGACTGCAATAGGTTGGATTTTAAGAGACGCTACAATGTTGCAATTCTGTCCTGAATAGGTCAGTAAATATATAATCACGCCTCTTTTTCATTTAACTAGTCCTGCATACCAACGGATTACGCTAGGATTCGATACTCTAAACTTTAGCATTGGAAGTGAACATCTAATCAATCGCTCTACGCAGTTGGCTTCTTCTAAGTGCTGGAATTGTAATAGTAGGAGTACAATATCCTATTATCTACTGATATAGCCAGATATGGTCCCAAGGGGGTTTCTAGCTGAAATACAGGACGCTGAAATATTATCGAACTGAACAGGAAGTAAACCTTTTATCGTGGATTTCGAGCAAGCTTTTGTTGAATTTTAGGGACTTGAGACGTAGGGAAGTTCGAGTATTTACCATATATCTAGAAACTGTCTGATAACTTCCTTTTTTGATGTGGTGATTATTGTATTTCTAAAGTGGGAAGAGAAGGAAGTTCCTTGGCTTATAGGATAGGCACCCTTTGGCCGGAGTTAAAACTGACTCTCACGATTGAGATGAGCGACATCTGAAGGATTTTAAATGCGATCACTCTTTGTCATTGGCTTCTAGTATGTTAAATACCTCCTATGAGATAAAATTCCTACAGTTGGTGCGGTTACACTTAACTAATTGTTAATCCACCCACTTTTATACATGAAATACGCATTTTATAGACTAGTCCGATTTTTTCACGTTCATCCGAATTTCATCATTAGTGCAACTTTGGTAAAAATGAAAAAAAAATACAACTATGACAACAGCAGAAAATACATTACCTGGCAAAAGGCGAGCTATTTTTATGTTGGCAGTAAACAACGGATTGTAAAACTATATCGTTTTTGTTGGCTCAATGGGACTGATAGGTTGTCAGCAACTGTGGGATTGGGAAGGATCAGGACTGGGAAGGAAGCGGTCGTCACCTTAATTAATATACAGCTCCGGCATTTGTGTGGTGTACAAATGGGAAACTAAGGAAAACCACCCTCAGGGCTGCTGATAGTGGAGTTCGAACCTACAATTTCCCGAACGCAAGCTTACAGCAACACACTCGTTCCGTGTAGCCAGCTTACTCGATAACATACGAATTACTGGCATAACTAATTGACCCAGCATACACAACACATCCGTTATTCCAATGTCACGACCATCGAATCGGAAACTTAGTTGCATTTTAGTGCACTTTGTGTAGGTAAGAATATTGGGGGGTACGTCGCGCATCCCTTTTCTTCTTTATCAGAGTTTAACGATGTTCTATTCGACACATATTTCTTTTGTAAGCATAGTTAATTTTGAATGTAGTTTCCTGTCCCTTTTGCCCTATCATACACAATGTATATTTTTCCTCTTGTTCCCGCAATACCCTTGTGGGGAGAATGAATAATGGTCCCTGGTGTAGGAGCAACAGGTCGAAGGCAACTCGCACACCATACCAGAGCAGGTTTTTTGTAAGAACGTGAATGTTTTAAATCGTCGAGTCGTCAGGGTGGAACACATTCACTTCCTATATTTTATAGAGGGCAGTATGGTAATGATGGAGGCAAACAAGAAACTATCGTTTATCAGACATCGGAACAATGAAAGAGAAAGGTCAGAATATTTCTAGATCTTAAAATAATAGCGACGTTTTAATCCTTTTTTCATATTGAAAAATGAAATCGATGTATAATTCTCTCTTTCTCTTCCCCAAATAACCCTTCTTCTTCTTCTTCTTCTTCTTCTTCTTCTATTCAATTAATTGGCGTTTCGCTGCAACTATTCTCCTCATTTCTTGTTAGTCTGTGTGATATTTGAGATCTTCCTTCACGTTTATTCTCTAGAATTTCGTCTTTAATGAAATTCTTTATAAAGTTGTATATTTTAATGTGTGCCCAAAACGTTTTTCTTCCTTAAATTGCGGTTATTAAACCAACATTGGCAAGGTTCAGCTCTGAAATAATTCAGTATATCAACACTGTATTTGGCCCATATTACGGGATTGTGGTTAGACTAAAGGGGAATGTTAATTTTTTCATAAACAGTGTCAATCTCGAGCAGTTGTACTTGTACTGCACTTGAGAATCGGAAAGCAGAGTAACATAATTATACAAGGTGTATAACGACAAAATTTCAGGATTAAATTCCTCATAATTATATAGAGAAAGGGAAAAGGTATGCCAACATGGGTCCGGAAATAAATAATTACAGAGTTACAGGTGAAAGGTTCTATAACTATTTAAAGGAGGTTGAACAAATATGAAGGGCGATGAAACACCAATATGATTGCTGACTATTATGGGATGCTCATGAGAGAAACCGAAAGCCATGCACGAACGGAAGGGAGTAGAATAATTAAAAAAAAAAGGATGATACTCTGCAAGTTCACATATTGTGCACTTACGCTGGCACTAAATATATAGTGGCAATATGACAATATTATGATTTGGTTTTATACAAGTAATAATAATAATAATAATAATAATAATAATAATAATAATAATAATAATAATAATAATAATGCTATTTGCTTTACGTCCCACTAGCTACTCTTTTACGGTTTTCGGAGACGCCGAGGTGCCGGAATTTAGTCCCTTAGGAGTTCTTTTACGTGCCAGTAAATCTACCGACACGAGGCTGACGTATTTGAGCATCTTCAAATACCACAGGACTGAGCCAGGATCGAACCTGCCAAGTTGGGGTCAGAAGGCCAGCGCCTCAACCGTCTGAGCCACTCAGCCCGGCACAAGGAATAGTGATATAATTTATCAGTTTATGAAATATGAGGCAGGAAAAATGGTACTGATACCTGTTATTGAACTATGTAGATATGTTATCACATATTTCAAAATATTGACTTTGTTTCATTTAGTCGGTGTCATATTTTAAAAGCTTAGATTTACAAAATCTTTATGTTCAATAAAATTTCATATATTTGCAGACTCCTTACGTGACAGCAAAAGCGAGTTAAGATTTTCAGATTTAGCGCCTCAGTGTTGTGTTGAATTCTTCTTTTTGGTTTTGGGTAATATTCATAAAGTCGAAATTCGTAGGCTGAAGTGTAATCAACAAATTTATATTCCTTTTTAGCAGCACGTCACACTAAAACATGTATGGTTCTGGCGACGCTGGGATATGACAGGCTAGAAATGGGAAGTTAATGGCCTTAAGAAACAGTCTCAGAATTTGCCTGATGTGTAAATAAAGAAATCACGGAAATCAAGCCAGCTTGTAGTTTTACGTGTTTGTTGATATCGTGATCATAGTCCAAGGATTGCAGGTTTACGTGGAAATCGAACAACAGCGTTGTGATTTATCATTTTTTAAACCCACATGCAGCGGCTGTCTTGGTGAGAATTTAGTGACGATGTCAGTCGGCTGTCACTCACCCTTCCCCAAGTGGAAAAGGATCCTCAGGGCAGTTGCGGGTCAAATTCCGAATCGAATTTTCCAAAGACAATTTTTCCGAAAGTCAAGATATCCTATGTCCAGTTCATTGAATACCAAACATCCGAAACTCATTTTTCGGAAAAATGATTAAATCTAAGTATATTTGAAATACATTTCATTCAGTATCATTCCTGTTGAGTTACTAAAATACCTGAATAACCGATAAATAAACTGATATTATATAAAGTTGTGACCTAGCTGGCGAAGGAAATTCAGCTGGCATCTTTCTTCCTTGTAAGCTGTGTACTCCATAACAATATCTTTTAATTCTCCCCCGAAGAGTTTTCCATTTTCTCTGCATTGCCCTGACTCTCCACTGCATAATGAACTCATCTGCCACAACTTCAGACTAGCCCTGTTGTTTCTGGAATCCTGGCAGTGCAGAGTAGAAGTCTGGAACTCCCCATCATCAGTTGAAATCTGTTACGGAACACTTCACTCATTCTACCAAAGTCGTGATAAGTACTTTGTAATGTACTTATCTGTACACTAACAGTTTATCTTGAGCTATTTGGTCGTAAAGATCCGTGTTATTTCTCCTGAGAGGAATTTACTAATAATGAAGTTAGGTTGTTGAGTCCTGAGCCTTAAGGTTGATTGGATCATCATGAGCTGTTATAGGTAGCTTAGGCGTCACTGAAGATGCATATTAAAGAAATGAGGAGTGAAATAATATCACGTTGCTTTCCTCATTGAACCAGAAGGCGCTGTTATACACTGAGTGGCCAAAAGTCATGGAGCGACACTGAATGTTAATAACGAGTTGCTCCTCCGTGAGTCCTCAAAACGGCAGCAATGCGGGGAGGCATCTATTCTACAAGGTATTGGAATCATTCTGGAGGGATCGGGACCCACGCATCTTACACTGCTACCCACAATTGGTCTTGTATAGTTGGTGCGGGGTTCATGAAGCGTACACCACCATCGACAGTATCCCATAAATGCTCGATTGGATTAAGATCGGAGATTTTGGACGGCCAATCCATGGTCGTAACTTCACTGAAGTGCTCCTCCAACCACTTGCATGCCACCACACAGCGGTGACATGGCGCATTGTCCTGTTGAAACATGGCATCTCCATCGGGTACTCTAGGGCCAGAAAGGGATGGAGATGGTCTAAAAGAATGTCCACATAACGTGCACCTGTCATCACTCCCTGTAGCCGGACAATGGTGCCTGGTTGTGACTATGAGAATACCGCCCAGACCAGAACTGAGCCACCTCCGCCTGGACAAAACTTTGTTGACACGCAGGATCCATAGCTTCACGGACGGGGCATACGCCACACATTTACGTGCCCAACAGCTCGATACAACTGGAACCGGGATTCATCGGACCATACCACACGTCGCCACTGCTCCATGGTCCATTGCCGATGTTCGCGGGCCCATGAACGTCGTTGAGTTGTGTCGAGGTGTCAGCTATGGGACACGAGTTGGTCGTCGGCTGGTGAAGCCTATGCGGTGCAGTAGCCTCCTTACAGTCCTGACAGAAATGGGTTCCTGACTCCCAACATTCAACTGGGCGGTGATCTAACTCACAATAGCCCGTCGAACGCCCAGTATGATTCTGCGGAGGCGATGTGATGTCCGTTCGTTAAACACCAGTGGTCTTCCCATGCGGCGGTGTACGCGGGTGGTAACATTTTCTCTGCGATATTAAAGATCCACCCTCGACACTGTTGACCCAGGAAACTCGAATTCCCGTGTAATCTCCGTAATGCTATGACCCATGCTCTGTGCGCCGATGATCATCCCACGTTCAAAGTCGGTTAACTCGCGACGTGTTGCCATCCTCACGACACTGGTGTCTGTGACAGACTGCTCAGGTACGCCGCAGCTAGCCGCAACGCTCAGGGGTCATACACGGCACATTTTCTAATGGGACACCCCTTCCCGTGACATTTGGCCATTCACTGTAGCAATTCTATTAAACCCACTGAAATGTATACTCTAACTGACTCTGAAAGCCATACTTCCACACCATTCATTACAGATACAAGGAATGATGTTACGAGAAATACCCATACCTCAGTCACTTTCATATCGTCAAAGCCAAGGGTGAGACTGAGATAGAAACGTGCCTAGACCATAACAGAAGAAAGTGTACTTTCTCACTACAGACGGATGTTGACAGATTAAGTATGATGGTGAAAATTCAATAACTTGTTCATTGTATTCGGTACCATGTATGCACGAACAAAATGGCGAATCTCTTCAAAACACAGCTACCTTAATGATTAGTTGCTACTGGCAACACCTGTTAAGAACTAAAAGCGTAATCAGGGAATATCTTCTAACAATGACAAAAGTAAAGGAGGATTCATTCAAACTAAAAGGTTCAGTTTCATCTTGCTAATGATTATATTTCTTTCGTTAAAAACTGTATAATCACATACAATATATATATATAATAGCTTGTCCTGACTGACTGACTGACTGACTGATTCATCATCGCCGAGCCAAAACTACTGGACATAATGAAATGAAAGTTTGGCGATACATTCATATTAAGATGTAGGTGCTCGCTAAGAGAGGATTTTTGGATATTCCATCGCTAAGGGGGTGAAAAGGGGGGTGAAATTTTAAAAAGAGAGTATCTATATCTCAAAACTTTAAAAGTTTACAAATGTAAAATTTGGTATTTAGAATCTTCTTTAGAAATAACGAAACACGTATTTTTTTGTTTTCAAAAATCCCAATAGGACGGGTGAAAAAGGGTGAAAAAGCGGTTGAATGCCTGTAATCAGGATACCGGTACTTATATCTCAGAAACTGAAGGTATTACAGACCTGAAAATTGGTACTTTTGATCTCTTTTAAAAATAAAGAAACACGTATTTTTTTGTTTTTGGGAAATCCAATTAATGGGAGGGTGAAAAGGGGGGTGAATTATTAAAATGAGTGTATCTATATCTCAAAACTTTAAAAGTTTACAAATGTAAAATTTGGTATTTAGAATCTTCTTTAAAAATAACTAAACACGTATTTTTGGTTTCAGAAAATCCCAATAGGACGGGTGAAAAAGGGTGAAAAAGGGGTTGAATGCCTGTAATCAGGATACCGGTACTTATATCTCAGAAACTGAAGGAATTGCAGACCTGAAAATTGGTACTTTTGATCTCTTTTAAAAATGAAGAAACACGTATTTTTTTTGTTTTTGGGAAATCCAATTAATGGGAGGGTGAAAAGGAGGGTGAATTTTTAAAATCAGTGTATCTATACCTCAAAACTTTTAAAGTTTATAGATGTAAAAATTAGTATTTAGAATCACCTTTAAAAATAAAGAAACACGTACATTTTTGTTTTCGGAAAATCCCGTTAGGAAGGCTAGAAAAGGGTGAAAATGAGTTGAATGCCTTTAACGAGGCTAACTGTATTTCAGAACCTGAAGATATTACACACCTGAAAATTGGTATTTGGGATCTACTTTAAAATAATAAAGAAACAGGTATTTTTCGTTTCTGGAAAATCCAAATAATGACGGGGGGTGAAAAGGGGGGTGAATTTTTAAAATGACTGTATCAACATCTTAAAATTCTAAACGTTTACAGATGTGAAAATTGGTATTTTGAATCTCCCTTAAAAATAAAGAAACATGTATTGTTTGTTTTCGGAAAATCCCAATAGGAGGGGTGTAAAAGGGTTAATAATGGGTTGAATGTCTTTAATGAGGATACATATATCTCAGAAACTGAAGATATTACAGAACTGAAAATTTGTATATGGGCTCTCCTTTGAAAATAAAGAAACGCGATTTTCTTTGGAAAATCCAATTAATAGCGGTTAAACAGGAGTGACATATTTGGGTGAATTTTTTGAAAGACAATATCTACAGAAAAATTGAGAAACGTAGAATGTTACAGACATAAAAAGTGATATTTGGAATCTCCTGTAAACGTATAGAAACATAGGCGATTTGTTGTTGGTAACTCCTCTTAAGGGGAACTAAAAAGGGGGGTGAAATTTTAAAATGAGAATTTATACAGTATATCTCAAGAAACTTAACATGTTACAGAAGTGAAAAATGGTATTTTTATCTCTATGAAAATAAGGAAACGTGTATTTTTAGTTTTCGGAAATAACACTTGGGTGGAGCGGGGCGGGTAAAAGTGACTGAAAATTGTGTTGAATTCTTTTAATTAAGCTACTGTTATCTCAAAAATGAAGATGTTGCGGACGTGAAATTTGATATTTGGAATCTGCTTCAAAAGTAAAGAAGCACGAATTATTGCAAAATCCAATGAATGGGAAGGGGGGGGGGGTGGAGGTGAAAGAATTGAAAAATCAATTGACCTAATTGTATGAGAATACTTACATCTAATAAAAACTAAAGTTGTTAGGGCCTACAGACGTGAAAATTGGTAATTAGATCTCCTTTAAAAACCAAGAAAGGCCCGTTTGGAGGGGGATCATTTTGGGGGGGGGGGTGAGTGAAAAGGATTTGAATTCCTTTCATGAGGACACATAAATCAAAAATGAAGAAGTTACAGTCGTGATAATTGGTATTTAGAAGATCCTTTACTATTAAAGAAAGAAGATTTTTTTGCCGAAAAATTCACTTGAGGGGGGGGGGGGGGTGGTGTGAATGTGGAAAAAAAGAATTATTTTCATCTTAAAACTGAAGGTAATAGACGTAAATAATGGCGTTTGGAATCTCCTTTAAACATATAGAAACACGCCTTCTTTAGTTTTTTTTGGGGGGGGGGGAAATAAACTTAACGGCGGTGGGGTGTAAAAAGAGTTGAGACCAATTGATTTTTCTGTTCATAATGTATTTATAAGGGGCCTCCGTTGCTCAGGCGGCAGCGCGCCGGCCTCTCACAGCTGGGTTTCGTGGTTCAAATCCCGGTCTCTCCATGTGACATTCGTGCTGGACAAAACGGAAGTGGGACATGTTTTTCTCCTGTTACTCCGGTTTTCCCTGTCATCATTCATTCCAGCAACGCTGTCCAATATAATTTCATTTCATTTGGCATATATTAATCATTGCCCCAGAGGAGTGCGACAGGTTTCGCCTGCCGGCACAATTCCTATTGTCGCCGCTAGATGGGGGCTTTATTCATTCCATTCCTGACCCTGTCGAATGACTGGAAATAGGCTGTAGATTTTCGATGTACTTATTGTGATCATAAACCGATCATTTTTAATATTTCCTGGGTTCGTTTACAAGAGCCATCTTTTCCTTCGGAGAACGTTCTTAGATTACAGTAGATTCTCCTGGCATATAAATAAACATTTAAACATATTTGAAATAAACGATAGGAATGAGATTGACCGTCCAAATTTTCACCTCTATAATAAGGTCAATAATGCACGGAAGTATGCCATTCGTATGGCCAGAAATCCCCCACACTTGCCCGTGCACGACAATGGTACTTGTTACCTTCTCAACAATAACAATGGCAGCAGATGTAATTTACCGCCAAGTAGCGGTCTTGCATCTTGATGTTGGGTCCAGAACATCTACGTATAATAATAATAATAATAATAATAATAATAATAATAATAATAATAATAATAATAATAATAATCATGTTCTGGACCGTCGTCAAATGTGCGGACTGCGCTGGAAACGGGTCCTGGACGGGTAATGACTAAGAATGCAGTCCGGTCGCGGGTTCAGTACCGCCAAGCCACCCAAGACGACACGACGCCTGATCTCCTGAAGGATTTGTTCCATATTAAAAATGCTTATAGGAAAAAATGGCAAAGATTTAGGGACCCAAGTGACCGGGTGGAATACTTGGACCTAGCCCGGGAAGTACGAAATCGATTGCTGGAAATAAAGATTGAAAAATGAGAGGAAAGTCGCCGTAATTTATTAGAAAACGAGGAAAAGAGTCAGATCGCGAATTTCGGCGGATTATATATAAAACAATAAGCATTGAAATATAAATTTTATATAATACCGTAGCGAAGCACGGGTATCTTGCTAGTTATTTATATAGCTTCAGAATTTCTTCATAATCTCAAGTTATTTAAACATACAGAGTTACTGTATATTTACAATCCTAGTCTGCTGACGTTGCTGCTATCATTTTCTTAACGCCCCACACTAACTCAGATAGGTTTTTCACAATGATAAGACAGGGATTGGCTAGGACCAAAAAGGAAGTGGAGCTTACTTAGTGTAAGAATGGGAAACTACGGAAAACCATCTTTTAGGCTGCTGATGATGGAGTTCATAAACACCATCTCCCGGATGTGAACTTACAGCTACACGGCCCGTACCGCGCAGCCAACTCGCTCGGTGCTATTCTTGTTATTTATGGGCTTAGGGACATTGGGACTAGCACCTTGTAAGACGTGCTTGGCAATCATGGCAATCTTTTCCTATTTTGAAAGTATTAGGTTTGCGCACTTTGTATAGTTGTACATTTTCGTTTGCCTTTTACATCAGCCATCACGTCTTCAAAATATAAATTATGTAATATCACAAAAGTAGGTATGCTGATTTGCCATTGACAAGTGAAGTTAGTCCATGCTACAATAATATAATAGCAAAACAAAGTCTCCGTACAGGCTACAAGAGCCTCCTGGAAGGTAAGAGCATCAGCTCTAGGTGGTACTGGGTGACTAGCTATAAGGCTGACTATATCTACTCCCAGAAAGTACCGTAACCTGGTTCTGTTGTAGGCAGATTCAGGAATTTCCAGAAATGGAAGTCTCGTTTCAAAAAGTCTCGACCTTCTGACGAAGAATCAAAACCGTGTCTTTCTGGCTGACCAGAGCATGTCTTCACAGCCTCGGCTAGGAAGTCCGCTGAAATGGCACATATAAAACTCCATATGCCACTGTATTTATGTATATATGTCTACCCTTTAGTCCCGTTTCCTGATATGGGTCGAGGATAACATGAGATGAAAGTATATGGCATACTTTTACGGCTGGATGCCCTTCCTGACGCCTGTGCCCTATGAATAGCAACTTTCTCGGTATTTGCCTCGAAGTGAAAATTAGAAACTACAGAACAGGACAGCCAACGGTAGGATTCGAACCAACTTATTTCCCGGATGCAGAGCTTAAAACGACATGTGCCAATATTACCACAAAAATGAATACAATCTTTTCTACTTTTAATAGCTCTACTCAAGCTTATTAGTCTACTAATGTCATTCCACACCATCACTTCACTGACAGCTCGGAACATACTACTTAGTCGACGAGCTCGTCTCCTTATTCCTAAGTCTTCCCAACCCAAAGTTTGCAACATTTTCGTAACCTTTTCTTTTGTCGGAAATCACCTATAACAAATAGCGCTGCTTTCCTTTGGATCTTTTCCAATTCTCGTATCAAGTAATCCTGGTGAGATTCCCATACGCTAGAACCATACTTTAATAGGGGTCCTACCAGTGATTTATGCACCCTCTCTTTTACATCCTTACTAAAACCCTTAAATATTCTCATAACCATATGAAGAGATCCGCATCCTTTCTTTACAATATCGCTGATGTGATTACTTCAATGCGGATAATTCCTTGTATTAACACCTAGGTACATACGGTGATCCCCAAGAGTAATTAAAACTGAGAGGAATTTTTTTCTTGGTGAAACTTACAATCTGACTTTTCATCCCATTTACTGGGCGAGTTGGCCGTGCGGTTAGGAGCGCGCAGCTGTGAGCTCGCATCCGGGTGATAGTGGGTTCGAACCCCACTGTCGGCAGCTCTGAAGATGATTTTCCATGATTTCTCATTTTCATACCAGGCAAATGGTGGGGCTGTACCTCAATTAAGACCACGGCCGCTTTCTTCTCATTCCTAGGCAGTGCCTGTCCCATCGTCGTCGTAAGACCTATCTGTGTCGGTGCGACGTAAAGCAACTAGCATCCCATTTAGCATTATGCCATTGTCTGACATCCATCTCACAACATTGTCGAGGTCTTTTAGCAGTCGCTCACAATCCTGTAAATTATTTATTCTATACAGTATAACATTATCCGCGAATAGACTTATCTGTGATTCCAGTTCGTTACTCCTATAATTTATATTCATAAGAAAATATAAAGGTCGAATTAACTGCCCTGTGAGACCCCACTCTTAATCATTACAGGATGTGATAACGCTTCATCTACTCTAATTCTCTAATACTCTAGTGCTATTGTCGAGATTGTTAGTCTCCTATTCAGCCACACTTTTGTCTAGTCCAACAGCCCATATTTTCCCATGATCTACCCTACCAAAGGCCTTGGATAGTTCAATAATGATACATTCAATTTGACCTTCTGAATTTAATATATCTGCTATATCTTGCTGGAATCCTACAAGTGGAGCCTCGCTGGAATAACCATCCTCTTCGCTATTTAAATACTAAAGTTGGTTTGTGCAACGAGATTGACTGTGCTGAAGGTGCTGGCCTTTGGTCACAGGGGTCCCGAGTTCGATTCCCGATAGGGTCGGGAATTTTAACCATCATTGGTTAATTTCCCCGGCACGGGGCTGGGTGTATGTGTTGTCTTCACCATCATTTCATCCTCATCACGACGCGCAGGTCGCCTACGGTGTCAAATAAAAACCTGCACCTGGCGAGCCGAACCCGTCCTGGGATATCCCGGCACTAAAAGCCATACGACATTTCATTTTTCTGTCCATCTGCCTAATCTTGGGAAAGTTAGCTCCATAAACGTCAACAAACATTTCCCATGTAGAATTATGCTCTAAGTGGTATACAAGGATATGTTGTAATACCTGTTCTGGTTCTATACATTTGATATGTATTTAACATGGGAAGTGCAAATGTTATTCATAAGATACACTAACATATTTATTTTCAAATTTTCAATTACCACTGAAGTAACAATTACGACTATCGGAGACAGTCTTTCCTACTAGTGAACTATATCTTCCTTTAACACTTTGCAATTTATGCCAGCAAATAATAGATGCTAACTGTACTTATATTATTAATGTTTAATTCTAAAATTGACATATATATAATTGTGAATACTTTACCGTTATTTTAAGACCTGGTTAGACCTGTACAAGATAAGCAACTACACCTTGTCTGCCTGAGACTTTGCAGTTGACTGACGTGGCTCCACAAAGTGGTGAAGGAACTAAAGAAAGTGAATAAGGGCTGTGATTGAACTTAGTTTCCCGGCAGCTGAAGCAGCTGGGATTTTTTACATTTCAGAGAAGACAGCTCGAAGAGGGGTGCGATCGGGTATCCTTGCCCAGAAAGCTTGGAGGGGTAGAAGGAAAATGTGAACACTACAACATTAAGCCAGATTAGTAGCAGAGGGTGTACTATTACAGATGAGAGAATTGAGTAGAGAATTTCCAATAGACACAGGAGTACGACAAGGAGATGGATTGTCCCCCATTACTATTGTGCTTGAGAAAGTTGTAAGATAATGGCGAAAACAGGTGCATCAATACACCAAATCGGACCAAAACATAAAAGCATAGAATTGGACTGTTTAACATTTGCAAACGATATGGCACTAATTGCCAAAGACATCCCCGATACACAAAATCAACCGGAAGTTCTGCAAGAACAAGCAGCAAAGATTGGGTTACAAATTTAATTTGAAAAACAAAATTTATGACAGACATCAAAACTGACCCATCTGAACTCCAAATTGGTTCCAACCACATCTCTCGAGTGAAAGAATTTAAATATTCAAGTGAATTGATTACTGAAAATTGTAATGAAAAGAGATCTATTGAATTACGACTTCAGAAAATGGAGACTGCATTTCAGTTAAGTAAAGTATTTACAACAAAAGTCTCTCCTGGAACTGCAAAATCCGACACTATACTGCAGTAATCAAACCCGAAGCTCTCTACGTATCAGAAACTCTCACTCTCCAACGCAAAACACTAAAAGGACAATTATAAATGAAAGAACGTAAAATAACGAGAGAAGTCCTAGGACCGAGAATCAAATATGGAGTAAATTTTCCAAAACCAAATGCGGAAATATATAAAAGAATCTCCAAAATTACAGACACAATACGCATGCTCCGAATACAATTTATGGGGCACTTAGAAAGAATGGACTCGATCAGACTAACTCACAGCATTTACACGTAACTAAAGAATAAAACCACTAGATCAAACTGGTACCTGAAGGAATTAGGATCATCAAATCTAGTGGACTGACAGAAAAATCACACTCACACGGGGTTTTGAGGATGATGAGAGAAAGACTAACTGACAAGTATTGTCCCTATAACGAAAACACATCCATATGGAGGAATACTGGGCCAGAAGGAAAAGCAACAAATGTTGGTTCCGCGTGGTCCTAAAGCGATCCATTCGCAACGACGACGAATAATAATAATAATAATAATAATAATAATAATAATAATAATAATAATAATAATAATAATAATAATAATAATGATAATAATAATAATAATAATAATAATAATAATAATAATAATAATAATAATAATAATAAGGATGTCCAAATACTTTTAATAACATAACAGATGTTACTGGATTACGTTGAAATTATAATTCACGACTTTAGCATTGAAGGTGGGCGTTTTATGAACTACCCTCTTGGAAATGTCGGTGAGGTGAGGTAATTACCATACATCCCTGAATCATTGAACACGCCATGAGATCATTCACGATCATTTTAGTTATTTACGTCAGTTCATTTACTTTATTTATCTGGACGTCTGTCTTCCTGTTACCTAATATTCATTTCAACTTTTGTAAAATCCTTTGTTCAAGACAATAAAGAGTTTCTGTCAGCAGTTAGAGAAGTAGAACTTGAACTACATCTCGGAAACTCGTTCCAAATTGATAGTGGATAGTGGATTGCCCCCACCTTTCGTGTAGATCTCTCATTAGTCAATTCTTGTTTTCTTCTTTATTAAGAACCCGACCACTACCAAGGACCGGTCTTTCTTCGTCTTTCATGACCTTACTTTTCCTTAATTTAATAAGATCATTTCTGAAAAATCTGAATGCACTTATTTTTACTAAAAGAGTGATAACATAGATGATACGTTTCTTAATTCTATTCATTTATGAAAGTACTTCTCGACAGGTTAAGCTTGACCAGACCACTTAGTACGTCATGATAAAACGTATTTCGATTTCAAATACAGAGAACAACCGACCACTGTCCCTGATCAGTAGCCGTGCTGGAAGGACCTGATCGATAACACACACTTCCTCCCCTGAGTAATCCACGGACCTTGACATATGGTCTACCAACACTGTCTTGAATGAGATCTGTAAGCCAGGGCTTGCTGGCAAGAGTCCCACGAGTATATGTGGCCTGCGAACTCTCAAGTAAGACTTACAGCACGTGGGCGGTACACTACTTGCTTTCTACTTACCCTGGTTTTGAAAGTACTACTTAGGGCTTTTCACTTATCGGGTGGGCGTTTACATCCAACTCACAGGACTTTAAGTTCTCTTTAAACAAAGTAATTTTAAGAGCTAATATACTGTAACGTTACGTCTGAAAGAGAATCCGAACAGTGGGGTGTGACAGTTCAGTAATATTATTACCATGGAGGCCGCTGTTTGACAGATTTTCGAAATGGAAAATCGCATACAAGTAATTAAAATTCCACTTAAAACTGTAAGTCACGTGGCTTATGAATAGAACAGAACAATAGACTACTTCCATCCCCTAGTTTCGGATCGCCAGGAACTAGGGAGAGAGTAATCATTTATTGCAATCCATTTTTTTTTTTTTTTTTTTGCTATTTGCTTTACGTCGCACCGACACAGATAGGTCTTATGGCGACGATGGGATAGGAAAGGCCTAGGAGTAGGAAGGAAGCGGTCGTGGCCTTAATTAAGGTACAGCCCCAACATTTGCCTGTGTGAAAATGGAAAATCACGGAAAACCATCTTCAGGGCTGTCGACAGTGGGGTTCGAACCCACTATCTCCAGGATGCAAGCTAACAACTGCGCGCCCCTAACCGCACAGACAACTCGCCCGGTGTATTGCAATCCAAATTATTTGATACAGACATGGTTTTGTTACAACTAATTTATCTATTACTACGTTAAACATTACAGTTACGCCTACTCATTAATTACACCCGATATCTAAATTGTAGTTTATAAGATTTATTATTTTTTTTATGTTTTATTACTTTTGTCCTAGACGTTAACAGTGTTATATATTCTGGGACAATATGTATCTTATACCTATTAAATCGTATTAGCGCAAGTATTTAATTCTTTAATTGTTTAAATCTGAACAATGTTATCCTTAGCTTACAATAGACATTACGTCCGACTCGTTGGCTGAATGGTCAGCGCACTGGCCTTCGGTTCAGAGCGTCCCGGGTTCGATTCCCGGCCGGGTCGGGTATTTTAACCTGCATTGGTTAATTCTAATGGCCCGGGGGCTGGGTGTTTGTGCTGTCCCCAACATCCCTGCAGCTCACACTCCACACATAACACTATCCTCCATCACAATAACACGCAGTTACATGGCAGATGCCACCCACCTTCATTGGAGGGTCTGCCTTACAAGGGCTGCACTCGGCTAGAAATAGCTACAGACATTATGAATCTACCGTATGAATGAATGAATGAATGAATTGACGTGGCTTATGAACACTCTTAAAATTTGATTTGTTGAAAATTCTCTTTGAATAAAACGAAAATTGTGCAGTTGTAGTAGTTATATAACGAAAGTTGTGAAACATAGATAGGTGAGATATAGAATTCTCTAGAAAAGTGACATAAACTAATCAAAGGAGGACAAAGGTAACACAGTGTTTCAGGTCATGTTATGTGAAAATGGTCAGTCGCTGTTACAGTTTATTTTCCAGGGACGCACAAGGAAAATATAGAAACTTCCCTTTCCTTTTCTGTAAACCATTCTGTTTACAATACAATTCTTGAATGGATTTCGAAAATGTTGTCTAAAAGTTGTGTATTTCAACAAAGCCAATAAAAACTACCATTAAAAAAGCACCACCTGTTGAAATATGTGCTCGGATGTTCTCTGTATTTGAAGAGACTTGCTTGCTCTCTCGCTTATTTGGCGGCTGGCTTACTCGCCAGCTTCTGAAAAGTACAAACTCGCTTTTATCCTGTCTTATCCTTATGTAGCCTTTATTCCTTATGGTTCACCAAATTGCTGGAGTTCGATACGTTGCACTACTTTGGGAGATGGCTCATTCTTCAGATCATATGTAATTCTATGACTTCTGTGAAAGAAAAATTGTTCCTGTAGGCCTAAGTATTACGTTTCACCAAATAAATAAAAATGAACGGGGTGTGTCGGCATCACGGCCCCAAGATATGACGTAAAATATATATACTGCCTGACAGGTACTAGTGAGCATAGATTTGACATTTTATTTCTTAATTGTAAAAAAATTACGCTTTCTCAAGACCAAGAGTTCTAGATTATTTTTACTCACTGGGACAGTGAGTCAGTGAGTGCTCGGCTGAGGCTCTACTAGCACGGAGCACGGAGTTCGACCATCTTAACTTTCAAACGCTTCCGATGTCTTTTGACGCTTGACATTGGTGCTTTTAGACTTTTTTGCAATTCTATTAAGTCGCTGTATTTTCTCGAATTTGTTTTCAGTCATTTTGTAATAACTTATTGTCCATATGTCTCGGCATTTTACTAAAGAGATGTTTTTCGCATTTTTTTCACTGTCCATTGTTCGATCTACTTTTTTCTGTGTACGTGTAGAACCCACCGACATGAATCAATCTACGCCCTACGACGTGCCATTAAGGTGGAGTCCGGAACTAGCCTGTTAGTCGAGTGGCAGCGAGATTTTAGTATCTCAAGATGGCAGCCCTATTGAATCACCCGATAACGACATAACTATTATTGCTACATCCAATGGTCCTTCCTCTTTAAAATGAGATATTAAACACTGTCGTCGCATTTGTCTAAATATTATTTTAATTTTAAAACAACATTCTTGTTTTTGTATCACTCACCAGCCTAGACTCATTCTACGTCTTTTTTTCTTTTTTTTACAGGTTGCTTTACGTCGCACCGACACAGGTAGATCTTATGGTGACGATGGGACAGGAAAGGGCTAGGAGTGGGAAGGAAGTTCCCGTCGGTGCGACGTAAAACAACTAGCAAAAAAATAAAAAAAATAAGGCACAGCCCCAGCAATTGCCTGGTGTGAAAATGGGAAATCACGGAAGCTGATAGCAACGTGACTCATACCGTGCGGCCACTTGTTCACTACGTCAATAAACCATTGTGTGACAATCTCTGGACGGATTTTCATGGTCGATGTCTTAAATGAAAACCTTAAGTTTTAACATCAGTTCAGGAAGTTAAAAAAATCAAGTACTGGGTTATATGCACTGGATCGAACTTTTTTCTAATTTTCAATTCAACTGCTAGGCGGGATTTTGAAAACGATCGAGCCGGACGGAGAATCACGTGATCGCGTGAGAATTGGCAGGTTCGGATCAAATTGGCCGTTGACCTATTAGTTTCCAGCGTATTTGTTCGGAGCTGGTTTGTTTATACGCCTGCGTGGTGGTGCATGGTTTGCTGGTGTGAAAATGGGAAAACACGGAACACCATTTTCAGGGCTACTGATAGTCACATTCGAACGTACCATCTCCCGAATGCAAGCTCACAGCTATGCGACCCGAAGTATTACATCACAGCCATCTCGTTAATTCTGCCTCGTCGTAATTCTTGTAACCGCGTGCTGTCGGTGTGCAAATCCTTCACCTGTTGAATGCGGTTGACAGTTTCATAGAACTTCCTGGAAGAGAACTAAAGTGCTCTCCATCTGGTTTCAGACTGAGAGAACGGAAGTGAAATTCGCAGCAGCATTTGTAGAACTAAAATAACATTGTGACATCGTCTCAGTTCATTAATGAATTAGAAATATTGATGCTTTAAGTGAAGATGTGTTATTTCATTGCTGAATATTCTGTTTTACAAGTACTAAACGTTGCACATCACGTGTCTGCTATAATACACTGACTGACAGAGCAAATGCAACACCAAGAAGGAGTGGTCAGAACTTTATGCCAATTGCAGGGTAGACTGACGTCACTGAGGTATGCTCATGATGTGAAATGCGCCGCTGTACTGCGCACGTAGCGAACGATAAATGGGACACGGCGTTGGCGAATGGCCCACTTCGTACCGTGATTTCTCAGCCGACAGTCATTGTAGAACGTGTTGTCGTGTGCCACAGGACACGTGTATAGCTAAGAATGCCAGGCCGCCGTCAACGGAGGCATTTCCAGCAGACAGACGACTTTACGAGGGGTATGGTGATCGGGCTGAGAAGGGCAGGTTGGTCGCTTCGTCAAATCGCAGCCGATACCCATAGGGATGTGTCCACGGTGCAGCGCCTGTGGCGAAGATGGTTGGCGCAGGGACATGTGGCACGTGCGAGGGGTCCAGGCGCAGCCCGAGTGACGTCAGCACGCGAGGATCGGCGCATCCGCCGCCAAGCGGTGGCAGCCCCGCACGCCACGTCAACCGCCATTCTTCAGCATGTGCAAGACACCCTGGCTGTTCCAATATCGACCAGAACAATTTCCCGTCGATTGGTTGAAGGAGGCCTGCACTCCCGGCGTCCGCTCAGAAGACTACCATTGACTCCACAGCATAGACGTGCACGCCTGGCATGGTGCCGGGCTAGAGCGACTTGGATGAGGGAATGGCGGAACGTCGTGTTCTCCGATGAGTCACGCTTCTGTTCTGTCAGTGATAGTCACCGCAGACGAGTGTGGCGTCGGCGTGGAGAAAGGTCAAATCCGACAGTAACTGTGGAGCGCCCTACCGCTAGACAACGCGGCATCATGGTTTGGGGCGCTATTGCGTATGATTCCACGTCACCTCTAGTGCGTATTCAAGGCACGTTAAATGCCCACCGCTAGGTGCAGCATGTGCTGCGGCCGGTGGCACTCCCGTACCTTCAGGGGCTGCCCAATGCTCTGTTTCAGCAGGATAATGCCCGCCCACACACTGCTCGCATCTCCCAACAGGCTCTACGAGGTGTACAGATGCTTCCGTGGCCAGCGTACTCTCCGGATCTCTCACCAATCGAACACGTGTGGGATCTCATTGGACGCCGTTTGCAAACTCTGCCCCAGCCTCGTACGGACGACCAACTGTGGCAAATGGTTGACAGAGAATGGAGAACCATCCCTCAGGACACCATCCGCACTCTTATTGACTCTGTACCTCGACGTGTTTCTGCGTGCATCGCCGCTCGCGGTGGTCCTACATCCTACTGAGTCGATGCCGTGCGCATTGTGTAACCTGCATATCGGTTTGAAATAAACATCAATTATTCATCCGTGCCGTCTCTGTTTTTTCCCCAACTTTCATCCCTTTCGAACCACTCCTTCTTGGTGTTGCATTGTCACTGTCAGTCATTGTATATTTGAAGTACTGAAGTATAGGTAGGTTGCTGTGGGGAAGAACCCGCATGCTTGGTTTTACAACTCTTTTATACAATACATTTAAAGAAGAACTCTCAACACCTTCTGTCTTCTTAAGATTAAAAAGCGAGCTAGTGTGCTTGGTTTTAAAATTTGTTGCGAAACAGTCTCACCTCGACACTAATGCTGATATCCAATTTAAAATGTTGATATGTTGATTATTATTATTATTATTATTATTATTATTATTATTATTATTATTATTATTATTATTATTTCAATGAAAAACCCAACGATATCATCGATCCTTCATAATATTAGTGAGAAACGAGGAAGAACTCCAGTCCACGAAGAATGTAAGTAACGAGGGACAAGATGACAGGGAAAGGAAAGAATTCCTAAGGCTTCGAAAACCTACTGCCGTCGTGATTCGAAGAGAATATGAGTTGATCAAGGGAGGCCGAACAATATTTACAGTCTTTCCGTGTCCAGGTAAGATGAAATATTTCCAAAATTTAACGACTGAGATGGAAGGTCTCCTGGGCTATGCAGTGTTCTCCCGCAAACCAGAAGATGCGCTTGGTCCTCGATGGCTCGGCACTCGCACTGGGTGCTGCTTCCTGCCGGCGGTAGTCCCACTTTTGAAGATTTGCCTTGCATCTTGAACACCGGTTCTGAGCCTGTTTAGAGATCTCCAGATGGTGTAAGGGAGATCTCGTCCAGAGGCTAGTTGTTCCCTGACCTGCATTTCTGGATCACTCAGCTTCTCCGTTCACAACATCATGCAAGTGCATCATGCATCATCCATCTATTGAAGACGCTCTGAATAATTTATCAAGGGAGATGTTCAATAAATTCCCAAATTCTTTCCAGTTATTTAAGAAAAGACTAGGAAAACAACAGATAGGGAATCGGTCACCTGAGCGACTGCCCTAAATGCGGATCAATGGTGAAAGATAGATTGATTCATTCATCGTTTAGGAGTCTTCGATTCACCGCGCTGTCGGTATCAGTATGCGGAGGACTGCGATCTCAACCATGCGCTATTTAAATGTATTCTCTATGATGCTGCTCAATACCGCTTTTTATTTAAATTGCAGCATATGTAGTGCCGTTCCCGACTGCAGCTACGTTAGTGTTATAAGGGCAAAACAATTTAGTACTTGCTGCTGTGATGAATTCCTTGGAGACTGCTGTTTGAGAATCTTATTTTTTGTTCACCACATTGTTACCAGCAGGTGATGTATTCCCCCTCTCTCCTCCAAGAATTGAGATCCAATTTTAAATATGCACTTGTTGAACGTAAGTAATTAATATTTTACTTTTGATAGGCGCATTCCACCGCCAGGTCATACTTTTGTATATATGTTATTTTTTATCAGTTATACACAAACGATGACCAAATGATGTTCAAACAAAGGTCAATAAAATTATAATTAAAGAATAAAAATTAAATCATTACACCATGACTCCACGGCGTAATACTTGAGACACCCTGGTTAACAATTATATTTAATGCGTGTTAAATCTAACCTGTTATACTGTTGTGTCTTCTCAAACGTGGGCATTTTAAAATAATTACGCCAAGAACTTTTGTAAAGGAGCGAAGATGCATTGAGAGAGACCCAACCTGTTTGCTACTTTTACGCTAACTTATGATTTATCCATCTGAGCTTCTATATTCGGTAAAAAAAAATGAGTAGACCTTGCTATGTATGAAGGTACGTAGGTAGGTACGTAAAATGAGATAAATTTCACTGACAGCCAAGTGTTTTAGTCACGGGCTTCTCACCAAGGTGGTCGCGTTTCGAATTCCGGCCAATGCATGTGGGATTTATGAAATGTCTCAGATTCCGTGTAAATCTAAAACTATAAGCTTCATTTTCTTTGTAATTACTGGGACTAGGACTAGGAAAAAAGTGGTTGTGACCTGAATTTTGGATATAATTCCGGCAATTACCAGGAGTTGAATTGCGGAAAGCTTGGCTAGCCACTTCTAGAATGGTAGAAAGTTGGATTTTAATTCTCTATCCAATTAGCTCAAGTAAGACTGAGCAAGCCACCTATACCTGCCCGTCTGGTCTTAATTTGGTGACGAAGCCGGGAGAGAATCTGCAGTACTAAGCTAACCCCCCAGACCATGGCAGTAGACTTGATATCAACGAGTAAAAACAAATGAATTCATCCAGGCATTTTAATATCCAGGCATTTTAATATCCAGGCATTTTAATAAATCAATACAAAGGAAAGTACGATACTCTGAGTGTGAGAAAGGCTATATTATAAATAAATAAATAAATAAATAAATAAATAAATAAATAAATAAATAAATAAAATAAAAAGCATTACTAAATTTAAATATTGTCTACTACTCAAATGCAGGCCGCGTGGTGTAGGGGTAGCGTGCCTGCCTCTTACGTGGAGGTCCTGGGTTCTATTCCTGCCAGGTCAGGGATTTTTACCTGGATCTGAGGGCTGGTTCGGGGTAGGTCCACTCAGCCTACATGATTAGAATTGAGGAGCTATCCGAGGGTGAGGTGGTGGTGTTTATTGGTTTAAGAGGAAGTACAACTAGGCAACCATCCCCTATATAACATTAATCAGAGAGACAAAATAGAAGGGGTCCGACACTTCGAAAAATGAAGGTATCGGCCAAAGTAAGACAAGATCCATGAAGGGAATGAAAATGAAAGACTCCCTAGGCCTCCATACGTAATACTGTAGGGGTCGGAAAAGAACAAGAGTTGACCAAGGGAGGTCCGATAGGATAGATGAAAGTGAGGAGCATGGCACAAGTAAGTGGAAGCAATGCCAGGACTCAGCTAAGGGTCACGTGGTCGCCAACCCACGCTCCAAAGTACAGAGCCCCTGGGGTCCCTTTCAGTCGCCTTTTACGACAGGCAGGGGATACCGTGGGTGTTATTCTACCACCCCCCACCCACAGGGGGATCTGAGGGTGAGATTGCGGCCCCGGTCTAGAAAGCCAAGAATAACGGCCGAGAGAATTCGTCGCGCCGACCACACGACACCTCGTAATCTGCAGGCCTTCGGGCTGAGCAGCGGTTGCTTGGTAGGCCAAGACCCTTCAGGGCTGTAGTGCCATGGGGTTAGGGCTAGGCTACTACTCAAATATAATAGCTTTTTGTGAAACTTGGAAGCAAACATCAAAGATAAACGGGCTTACACTCTTTTACTATGTGCGGTTGTTTACGGACACTCTGTACATAGCCTACTGTACATAGAAGTGTTTCTTAAAGTCATCTCCCTCACTTGAGTGTGGGTGCTCATCGTATTCTACTGTAGTTGTAACATCCAATAACGGGCTCTACACATCACTAGTTAAGTTACTTGCGCCCATTGGGACGAAGTTTCTTTTCTGCAATTACTGTCCCAAATCCTTAAAACTCTCCGACTTACTTAACCGAAGTTCCAGACTATTAAGGTCTCGGCAACTCTATTTATCCTCCCACTCGCGTGATCTTGTGAACGCATTAGTGGGAAGTCATGACGCTACAGTGGTTGTCACCCTCTCCCTGCCGACCCACCATGTGCACGTCAGTATTTGGTTTAGCAAAGCTGAGTAGCTCAGGCGGTAGAGCTTTGGCCTTCTGGGCTCAAGCTAACGGGTTCGATCCGGTCTCAGTCCGGTGGTATTTGAAGGTCTTCAAATGCGTCAGCCTCGTGCTGGTAGATTTGTTGACACATTAAAGAACTTCTGCAGGACAAAATACTGGCACCTCGGCGTCTTCGTAAAACGTAAAATTAGTTAGTAGGACTTAACACCAATAACATCACAAGTTATTATTATTAGTATTTGATTTCACACAATACCTCACATAAGGCTTTAAAATAGATATTTTATCACTTAAAAAAAAAAAAAAACACCAAGTAAGGTAGCTTGTAGTTTTATGTACCGGTAACTGTTGATATGGCGATGACAGCCTTGGGACCTTCAGTTTTGCGTGGACATACCTTTTCATGAAACCAGTGACAATGATTCTCAGCTATCATACTAAAAAGTAAGCAAAGTCATCTCTTTATAGGCCACGAAGGCCCTGGGAAGGGTGGAAGGTAAAGGCTTCCACTATCCGTAACCTCGGCACTTGGTGGGGTAGAGTCGTTAGCTCTACATCCAGCCACCTTTGCCCCCAGGAATTAACTCGGTACTCATTTTTGGTGTAGGCTGAGTAAACAGCAGGGTCATATGCTACTCCGGAGGTGGAAATCTCGTTTCTGAAATTTTTCGACTTCCTGGCGGGGAATCAAACCACGTCCTTCCGGGTGAACCGAGCACGCCTTTACCGCATCCGACAGACAGCCCCTCAGCTATCATAACCCCCAGGCTAATTACAAATGTATACATTGTACTGGCATACTGTAGGTTATCAGATAAAACCACTACACTGAGTACAGACGACGATAATAATAATAATAATAATAATAATAATAATAATAATAATAATAATAATAATAATGTTATTGGCTTTACGACCCACTAACTACTTTTAAGGTTTTCGGAGACGCCAACGTGCTGGAATTTTATCCCGCAGGAGTTCTTTTACGTGCCAGTAAATCTATCGACACGAGGCTGACGTATTTGAGCAACTGCAAATACCACCGTACTGAGCCAGGATCGAACCTGCCAAGCTGCGCTCAAAAGGCTAGCGCTTCAACCGTCTGAGCCACTCAGCCCGGCGTGCAGACGATCAAGATCTCTCAAGACCTTACGTCGTCGTTATCGTCATCATCATCATCATCATCAACAACAACAACAAGTGAAATCAAGTTTGCAAGCATATACATTTGTACAATTATTTCGATGAATCATTACAAATAAAATAATGTATAAAATGATACCAACAGCAAGTTCTGAGAAGAAAAAGGAGCCCCGGGATTTGGACTTCTAATTACACGTGAGAAAAATAAAAAAGTGAATAGCTACGTTTAAAGCTGCGCTGTTAAAAATCCCCCACCCAATGGCAAGGAGAATGCTTACGAAGCAAGGTTACACTGTTTCTAACATTTAGAAGCTCTTCACAAATGTTTAAACATATACAAGAACTTACAATGTGCTCTTTTTACTACTTACTGGACAAATAATGAGAAGGGTTGGAGGAGAATTGAGTAATACGGCCATAATTACGATATTCATTAACTCGACTTAGAGCGGCTAAGCCATTTTAAGTTTTGGGATGGCTTTCCCAACCATACCCCTAATTATAAGTATAATTAACCCCAAACCTAACTCCATGACACTACAGCCCTGAAGGGCCTTGCCCTACCAAGCGACCGCTGCTCAGCCCCAAGACTTGAAGATTACGAGGTGTCGTGTGGTCAGCACGACGAATCCTCTCGGCCGTTATTCTTGGCTTTCTAGACTGGGGCTGCCATCTCACCGTCAGATAGCTCCTCAATTCTAATCACGTAGACTGAGTGGACCTAAAACCAGCCCTGAGATCCAGGTAAAAATCCCTGACCTGGCCGGGAATCGAACCCGGGGCTTCCGGGTAAGAGGCAAGCATGCTACCCCTACTCCGTGGGGTCGGCTTATAAATATTATAGTAGAGCAAAATCACAATTTTAATGTTTTAAGAGGTCTGTCTCTAAATTAAAATACAAAAGCAACGGAAAAATGCTCGGAATGCACAATGTTACTTTCCAGATGAATGAATCGTCGTTATAGAATTGGAGAGTTGTAAAAAGAACTAGCTTTTACCCACATATTTGCACGCGTGAACTTTGTGCTCATTCATACACTGACTGACAGAGCAAATGCAACACCAAGAAGGAGTGGTCAGAACTTTATGCCAATTGCAGGGTAGACTGACGTCACTGAGGTATGCTCAAGATGTTAAATGCGCCGCTGTGCTGCGCACGTAGCGAACGATAAATGGGACACGGCGTTGGCGAATGGCCCACTTCGTACCGTGATTTTTCAGCCGACAGTCATTGTAGAACGTGTTGTCGTGTGCCACAGGACACGTGTATAGCTAAGAATGCCAGGCCGCCGTCAACGGAGGCATTTCCAGCAGACAGACGACTTTACGAGGGGTATGGTGATCGGGCTTAGAAGGGCAGGTTGGTCGCTTCGTCAAATCGCAGCCGATACCCATAGGGATGTGTCCACGGTGCAGCGCCTGAGGCGAAGATGGTTGGCGCAGGGACATGTGGCACGTGCGAGGGGTCCAGGCGCAGCCCGAGAGACGTCAGCACGCGAGGATCGGCGCATCCGCCGCCAAGCGGTGGCAGCCCCGCACGCCACGTCAACCGCCATTCTTCAGCATGTGCAAGACACCCTGGCTGTTCCAATATCGACCAGAACAATTTCCCGTCGATTGGTTGAAGGAGGCCTGCACTCCCGGCGTCCGCTCAGAAGACTACCATGGACTCCACAGCATAGACGTGCACGCCTGGCATGGTGCCGGGCTAGAGCGACTTGGATGAGGGAATGGCGGAACGTCGTGTTCTCCGATGAGTCACGCTTCTGTTCTGTCAGTGATAGTCACCGCAGACGAGTGTGGCGTCGGCGTGGAGAAAGGTCAAATCCGGCAGTAACTGTGGAGCGCCCTACCGCTAGACAACGCGGCATCATGGTTTGGGGCGCTATTGCGTATGATTCCACGTCACCTCTAGTGCGTATTCAAGGCACGTTAAATGCCCACCGCTACGTGCAGCATGTGCTGCGACCGGTGGCACTCCCGTACCTTCAGGGGCTGCCCAATGCTCTGTTTCAGCAGGATAATGCTCGCCCACACACTGCTCGCATCTCGCAACAGGCTCTACGAGGTGTACAGATGCTTCAGTGGCCAGCGTACTCTACGGATCTCTCACCAATCGAACACGTGTGGGATCTCATTGGACGCCGTTTGCAAACTCTGCCCCAGCCTCGTACGGACGACCAACTGTGGCAAATGGTTGACAGAGAATGGAGAACCATCCCTCAGGACACCATCCGCACTCTTATTGACTCTGTACCTCGACGTGTTTCTGCGTGCATCGCCGCTCGCGGTGGTCCTACATCTTACTGGGTCGATGCCGTGCGCATTGTGTAACCTGCATATCGGTTTGAAATAAACATCAATTATTCGTCCGTGCCGTCTCTGTTTTTTCCCCAACTTTCATCCCTTTCGAACCACTCCTTCTTGGTGTTGCATTTGCTCTGTCAGTCAGTGTATAATTGGTGTTCATTGGTAACTATGTCCAAATATGTGCAGTAGTTTCTTTAGAAATGGTAGAATATGCAGACGTACTCTCTACAAGCAGGTACACTTTCGATGGTTAAAATGAATTCGCAATGCTTCTGTATACTGCGCAACAATGCGACTGAGTACCAACTTTCATTGCGACATCAGCGCACCGTGCGAACATTGCGTGAAGTTTACTTGTATGAGCACAGCCTGCGGTATGAGTTGTGGAGGCGGAAAGCGAGAATGATATTTCTTAATGGATAATACTCATCGAAGGTACCTATTGTAGTTTCTACAGTATTAAGGATCATGCAAAATTTTCTTGCTTATTGTACGGTTCATTACCATACGATCTTAAAGGTATTTACGATATTCATTCACACTTCGCTGTTTGATAAACATGAAAACCGTAAAAGTGCATATTGCGAGTTATCAATTGAAGATGAACTGTTTTCTAGACAAATTTCGATATATGAAATACTAGTATCGTAGAACAAAGTCCAACTTTTCACTTAGAAATACCCTCCCAGTGTAAAAATTGATACTAAATATGTAAATAGATGATTTGCAGTACAGTTTCACTACGAAAATTGAGGACACAAGAAATATTTTCATCTGCATACGGTCTGGGATAAACGAGGACGTATATTAGCCCTAATTATATTCCAATATCAGAAATGACTTAAGAGAGGTATTTTGGGAAGAAATGCATGCGCGCAGTTAAGTTTTAGAGAGACTGACTGCACCCTCTTGCGAATGTTGTAGAAATACACTTTTTCCACTCTCCATCGGCTCGATTACATCTTCTGGATGTTTTCGGGTTTCTTATATCTTCATAGGCTAGACGGGAGCAGGAAGCTAAGACCTAAGTGCTGCTCATAGCACTCGGCCACCTCGGCTTTCTTACGATCTACGCCCAGTCGCAGACATCGCGGGCTTCTCTCTGACTCATTCTTTCTACTTGTTTTCATTTGCGGTCGGCTTGTAACTTTAAATTATATTGGGGCACTTCAGAAGTGTTCACAAAATTCTCAAATATTTCACAACTTTTTGCGCACCTAGTCAAGTTTTCTCACAAATATTGTCACAGATATCGATACATCTTGTGTAGACAAAACGATCCACACCTCGCGGTACGTGCTATTACGTCGTGATCCCGAGCTATACTAATTTTTAGTGATGGGCAAACGATACCCGTGTTCGAGCGGGATCGAGCCGACCCGATACGTGCCGAGGTTCGAGCCTGTTCGAAGCAAACTCGAGCAGTCACGTGACCGAAGGCGCTACAGCGCGAACGTGCAGATGAAATGAAATGGCGTTTAGCTTTTGTGCCGGGAGTGTCCGAGGACATGTTCGGCTAGCCAGGTCTTTTGATTTGACGCCGGTATGAAGACGACACATACACCCAGCCCCCATGCGAGCGAAATTAACCGATGATGGTTAAAATTCCCGACCCTGCCGGGAATTGAACCCGGGACCACTGTGATCAAAGGCCAGCACGCTAACCATTTAGCCATGGAAACGTTCAGAAAAGCAAATAACATATGAAGTGAAGGAACGTTCACGCAGGTGTGTGTATGATATTGATGACAAAGGTAAAGCAAAGCAAAGAAAAGCAACGTCATCTCCGTACAGGCCACGAAGGCCCTTGGAGGGGTGGAAGGTAAAGGCTTCCACTATCCGTAATCTCGGCACTTGATGGGGTAGAGTGGTTAGCTCTACGCCCGGTCGCCTTTGCCCCCAGGAATTAACATGGTACTCATTTTTGGTGTAGGCTGAGCGAACCTCAGGGCCATGTGCACCTCCGGAAGTGGAAATCTCGTTATTTAAATTTTACGACTTTCTGACGGAGATTCGAACCTACGAACCGAGCACGCCTTTACCGCCTCGGCCAGGCAGCCCCGTAGGTATTATATAGATTCGTAAAATATTCTGTACCGTCCGTCTCTGTAGTGTAGTGGTTAGTGTGGATTAACTGCCACCCCTGGAGGCCCGGGTTCGATTCCCGGCTCTGCCACGAAATTTGAAAAATGGCACGAGGGCTGGAACGGGGTGCACTCAACCTCGGGAGGTCAAATGAGTGGAGGTGGGTTCGATTCCCACCTCAGCCATCGTGGAAGTGGTTTTCCGTGGTTTCCCACTTCTCATCTAGGCAAATGCCGGGATGGTACCTAACTTAAGGCCACGGCCGCTTCCTTCCTTCCTTGTCTATCCCTTCCAATCTTCCCACCCCCACCAAGGCCCCTGTTCAGCATAGCAGGTGAGTACGCCAGGGCGAAGTACTGGTCTTCCTCCCCAGTTGTATCCCCCGACCCAATTTCTCACACTCCAGGACACTGCCCTTGAGGCGGTAGAGGTGGAATCCCTCGCTGAGTCCGAGGAAAAAATCAACCCTGGAGCGTAAGCAGATTAAGAAAGAAAGAATGTCAATCTAGTCCATTTTACACGATAATCACACTACGAAATTGTTGCATTTTCATCCCTCGAAGTGTGAGTTTTAATCGTGTTCAAGCAGTCTTTATTTGTACCTACAAATCATTTATTTATTTTTTCACATTGTAACATTACGTCTACTGGCGTTTCTGTAAAATTTAGAATCTTTGTGGTCATACACACACACACAGTATGTGTGCTGATGTTCTTATGAATATACAGTATATAAGGCACTGCCAGACTTTGGGCCTCCGTGGCCAGACTGCAGCGCGCCGGCTTCTCCCCGCTGGGCTCCGTGGTTCAAATCCCGGTCACTCCATGTGAGATTTGGGCTGGACAAAGCGGAGGCAGGACAGGTTTTTCTCTGGGTACTCCGGTTTTCCCTGTCATCTTTCATTCCAGCAACACTCTCCAGTATAATTTCATTACATCTGCCAGTCATTAATCATTGCCCCAGGGGGGTGCGACAGGCTTCGGCAGCCGGCACAATTCCAATCCTCGCCGCTTCCTTCATTCATTCCATTCCTGACCCGGTCGAATGACTGAAAACAGGCTGTGGATTTTCATTTTCACTGCCAGATTTATATCTCAGAATCCTTTGGTCATCATTACACTTCACATGGCATGCTATCTCATGGAAAAAAGGAATAGAATACTGTATCTGTTTAGTTTACAAAGTGATGTTTGTGCTGTTGTATTCCCTGATGATCCGAGCCCTGTAAACGTAAGTCTCTTTAATCTGATAGCATTATTACATGCATGACCAGTAAGATGTTTGACAGAGTATGTGTATGTGTGGTGATAAGCACAATTAGTCGACCGGAACTAAATGATAGGCCGCTAATTAACCATCGCAAACAGACTCTGTGAATTGAGATGAAGCTCGTGTAATCACCCACTGTCTACGTCCACATAATTTGATCTTGGTTGTTAGGTTCATTGATTCGGACATGGCCGTATTGTGTTCTCACGAGCAGATTGACACACATGTCTATTCCCAGAGCTGCAGACAGGCTCCGAGTACCCGTACAATCTTGCGGGTTATTTCATCCTGAACAGGCCCTACTGTCCTTTGACCAACATCAGTACCTTCCTGGAGTGTTTTGCTGAACCAATGCCCTTTTTTCAATAATATAGTAAACACATAATCTAATTAAAATTAAAATGCATTCTTAACTTGAGTTCTATTGACTATTTACTCAAAATTATTTCCTTAAACAAGATACATAGTATTTTTCCTAAGGCATTGCAAAGTCCAAGAATTGACTATCTGTCACCATCCTGTTAAATTAAAAACAAATTCCAATTGCTGGTAAATATTTTGCAACAAATATTTAGATATTTATAAATTTGTAGTTCTTTAGGCCGAAGTTAAATTTTTGAAGGAATATGTCATTTTCTAGTAATCCCTTAACTGCCTTATATATAGAAATACCTTCTAATTCATTCCTCTAGGGCTGGTTAGTGATAAATGGAATTCCTTTATGAGATAGGGCCTATCTATCTGAAACTCTTTTTATGCAAGACAAACGTTTATATTTCTTACAGTAAAAATGTTAAGAATTTGTTGATTAAAAATGTTATTGTTTTTTACATTTCACTAGCTATTTTTACGGATTTCGGAGACGCCGAGGTCCCGCAGGAGCTCTTTTACGTTTCAGTAAATCTACCGACACAAGGATGACGTATTTTGAGCACCTTCAATTACCACCGGACTGAGTCAAGATCGAACCTGCCAAGTTGGGGTCAGAAGGCCAGCGACTCAACCGTCTGAGCCATGCAGTCCACCAAGAGTTTGTTGAACAACTAAATTATATTTTATTTGTGGAATACAAAAACAGGAGTGAAATAATACAGGCATTTTCAATCTACTTCTAATAAAATTAAAATATACCTCCAAAGGAAATATGCCATTAAGATCATAAGAGTTTCGGATAATTAATCCTAATAATTCATAAACCTCCATTAAAAATCTTTTTGATATAAGGATTGAGTAACAATTTGCAATAAAAATCCCCAAGATCTTTCACAACAAAAATTATTTGTAATACTTCTTTATTTATTGTACAATTATAGCGAACGTGTATGTTCCTTAAAAATGTGATTGCAGGACATTTGTGTATGTTAATATAAAGTTATAATACTCCAATGAACTATTCAAGTCGGTCTGCGTCATTTTAACGTCACCAAGACCCGATATTTTCTTATATCAGATCATCGCCAAATAACAGGCATCGTTAATATTTCATAACTTCAGGCATGTCATTAATAAACAACAGGGAAAACTTAGTCGGAGAGTAGAACTTCGAGGCACCGCTGAATTTAGTGATAATTTAGGTGAGTTAGTCTGATTACAAGTGACAAATTTTTGTCTAGAAGGCAAATGTGAGGAGACCAATATTGTACTAGATTCAAAAGAAATGCGAAGCTGATACGTTGTAGACTACAGGAGTATTATTATGGCTGATTTTTCCAACAACTAATATTCATTATTTCAAATATATTTTACTAGAACACATACAAATTTGGTCATGACCAAACAAACACTGGATGAATGGAAAATAGCGGCTTTTACTATACGTAACCTCGACAGAACTTAAGAGTGATTAACGGTTGCTCAGTCACCTATGTACCCAGGCATCAACCTAGCACTTACTTCTGTTGAGGACACATGAACTTCCTCATTTTCACGCCTTTTCTCGACCTTCCCTTTCTTTTGCTGATTCATTCATTCTTGTAAGGGCCGTACTTCATTCATTTTTCCACTTCCCATTAGAGATTGATTTTTTTACAACTGGCTTTATGTCGCTCCGACACAGATAGGTCTTATGACGGCGGTGAGATAGGAAGGGGATATGAGTGAGAAGGAAGCATCCGTAGACTTAATTAAGGTAAAGTCCCAGCATTTGCCTGGTGTGAATATAACCAACTTTCATAATGTAACGTTTCCGTGGTGATCGATGGGAAGATCGTAATATTTTCCGACCACTAGGCCTGCAGGACTTAGATGAATTATATCACTTGTACTATATTAGTAGTTAATTTTCAATAATTTACGTGTATTTCTTGGTAGAACTCAGAGAGACAACCAAATCTTCAATTTATACACACTTTTCATGTTATTTTTTTGTCGATATTATTGTTATAGTATGGCAACCACACATTTTTTCTCGAAATACGTAATGTTGTGAAGTGAATGAAGATGTCCATCACCAGATTCTAAAATTATTTCATGAACTCACTCATTTCTTCTTCTTCTTCTTCTTCTTCTTCTTCTTCTTCTCGTTGGCCTTTTGCCTAGTAACTTGGTTCAGGGCTACATGTTGATTACGATCAGGTTTACAGCCGGATGTCTTTCAGGACGCCAGCCTATGTGGAGGGATGCATTCACTACGTTTCTGTAGTAGCTGCTGACGCGATGTGTTGCACGTAAATGAAGAGGTGTGTTTTAAGACGAATACAAATACTCAGTCCCCGAGCCACAGGTATGAACTAAATGCGGCCTCTACGCTGACTATTCAATCAAGGAGCCGATCTTTTATGAACTCATGCGCAACAGATTTTGGTTGTAGTTTACGTTAGCACCTACCTGTAACTACAGCCATTTATATTTTGATCTTTGTTTATCAAGGGCTATGGATTCATTCTAGAAAGCTAAGGAAAGACACGATTTCGTTCTGCGCAACATTTACTCAGCAGGCATTACAGTCAGTCACGTTCGTTAATCAATAGGGAAATACAGAATGGAGACAAACGTACTGTCTCCTGGTATTGACTTGTCTCCACATGCATTGTTATTTTGGTAACTACGTTCACCTAATGATAGCCCATGTTACAATTCCTTTGAGTAACTCAATTACCAATTAACTTAGTCAGAAAATAACCATCTCCGTGAACATTACCAAGGTTACTAGATGAATGGAAAGTAACGGCTTCCATTATTCGTAACTTCAATATAACTTACTGTAGAATGAGTAGCATTATGTTCAGTCACGTGTGTACCCATGGGTCAACTTAGCACTCACTTCTGTTGAGGAAAGTAAAACTTAAGGGTAATGCGCCTCCCCAGGAGTGGTAGTCTAGTTTCTAATTTATAAAATTCCTTCCGGTAACCTTCTCGCCTTTACCGTCTCAACTATGTAGTAATATCATCTTAATCAGTGGATAATGTGGGGAAGGTTGACTGAAGGGAGGGTTATTTTGGAGTGAATCCTCCACGAAAAATTTATTTGTAATTTGGAATATAATTGGTTCGAAATGGAAGAAACGTTAATAATAGCAACCAGCTTAGCAATAGAATTAAATTAACGAAACCACTATTTTCTACGCGATGCCATATTTATGATGCAATCCATACCTTGGAATTACCAGTCTAAATAATAATAATTGTATAGCCTACCAAACGGAGTGACCGCGCGAGTTAACGCGCTACGGATATGAAGCCAAGCTCTGCATTCTGGAGACGCGTAGATTCGAACCCCACCGTCGGCTGTCCTGAGAATAGTTTTCTATAGTTTCTCATTTTCAATTCCAGACAAAAACGGGACAGTTCTAATTCATAGGCCACAACCGATTCCTTCCACTCCCTTACCAAATTTCATTCGCCAACATCCATTTCATGTTCATTAACTCCTCAATGAAGGTAGGCGTTAGGAAGGGCATCCGGCCGTTCCCCAACTCGTATCCACGGGACTAACTGGTGGACAAACAATAATTTTCCAGTCTCCGTTACTGTGTGCAGACATTGGCACTATTTAGGCTACCTGCGTGTCAATTTCGATGTGCGGTTTACGCTACCAGATGACAAAGAAACTGTTACTCAAATTTTCTTTTGCTGAGTTGTAATTGTGCCGGCCCCGTGGTGTAGGGGTAGCGTGCCTGCCTCTTACCCGGAGGCTCCGGCCAGGTCAGGGATTTTTACCTGGACCTGAGGGCTGGTTCGAGGTCCACGCAACCTACGTGATTAGAATTGAGGAGCTATCTGACGGTGAGATAGCGACCCTGGTCTAGAAAGCCAAGAATAACGGCCGAGAGGATTCGTCGTGCTGACCACACGACACCTCGTAATCTGCAGGGCTTCGGACTGAGCAGTGGTCGCTTGGTAGGCCAAGGCCCTTCAAGGGCTGTAGTGCCATGTGGTTTATTTTGGGTGGTTTGAGTTGTAATTAATTTTCTTAGGTAAACACTGAATATGCTTCGTATGCCGAGAAGTAATGGAGATTGAATTTAAAGAATTCTTTTTTACAATTGGCTTTACGACGCACCGACACAGATAGGTCTTACGGCGACGATGGGAGAGGAAAGCATTAGGAGGGGGTCGCGGCCTTATTTAAGGTACAGTTCCAGCATTTGGCTAGTGTGAAAATGAGAAACCTGGGAAAATTATCTTCAGGACTGGCGACAGTGGGGTTCGAACACACTATCTTCCTAATGAAAGCTCACAGCTACGTGACCTAAATCGCGTGGCCACTCGCTCGCTAGCTAAAGAATAAAACCCCATGTCCTTGTAAAAATCTTTGTGTCGCCCTCAATTGACAGAGATGAAATCTTCTGAATTTTTACCGCGTAGGAAATAAATCACAGGAAACAGACCTATTTCTCTTTTCATCTCCATCCTCTTTAATTAGTTTGACACTGCTAGTCTCCTAACTCACGGTCGAAAAAATATGGAGCAAAAATTCATTAAACTAGGGAATGTAGTTTTAATAAATCTCGAAACAATTCTTCACTGATTAGGAAGGACCTACAAAATATAGTTCTTTTTGTAAGTTCAATATATTTTTAATTTGCTAGAATTTTCGCGTATTTACACGACATTATTAGACACCTCTTCAATATATTATCAAAACAACAAAGGAATGCAGTTTAAGAGCTACTTAATTTGTAAATATGTCAACCTAGCTTTTACAGTGATGCAAGTCTTCAAATGAAAGTATAACATGCTATTGTGGTCAAGACGATTTTCTTATGATTTAGATCTCTCAAAATCTGCACGAACTGACGACCTGGATACTTGGCCTATTAAAACATCAACTTTAATCAAGTAACTGCACTGGCACTTTCCACAGTAGCATATAATTCACCTTACTTTATTATCGTAATTTTATACACTGTTGTGAAATAACAGATCGTTTGGTATAGCCGCAGAAAACTTTCACAACGAACTAATCGAATTTTAACCACATGGCAACTATATACACAAATGCATACCTCGCTCAATACCTGCTTCCTGGTGCACGAACGAATAAATAATGTACACTATTGAATCAGGTATCGATCAAACCTTTTTAATGACTTCAGTGTAGTACTAAATGGCACTTTCATTCGAAAAATAACATCTGGGAATATTTTATAGAATCATGAAATAAGCAATATCATGTTATTTAAAATTAAGCAAACATCGCACTAATCTTGTAAAAACGTTTATAACTTGTGTATAAATAGCGTTATGGCAAATGCGAAGAAATTGGAGGGGGGGGGGGCATTTCTAATTAGTATGATGGTGATTATTGTTTTAAGAGGAAGTGCAAATAGGCAACCATTCTATAATTAGTAAGATATCAATAATTTATTACAAATAATCTTAAATCGTTTCCTGAGGACATTTGGACTTGTTGGTAGAGGATATACTGTAATTTAATACTGAAATTCTGTATTTGAGCTTTTACCTTTCTTTCTAAATCTGCTTACCCTCCAGGGTTGTTTTTTCCCTCGCACTCAGCGCCTCTGCCTCAAGGGCAGTGTCCTGGTGCATGAGACTTTGGGTCGGGGGATACAACTGGGGAGAATGTCCAGTACCTCGCCATGCTGAACAGGGCCCTTATGGAAGGATGGGAAGATTGGAAGGGACAGGCAAGGAAGAGGGAAGGTAGCGGTCGTGGCCTTAAGTTAGGCACCATCCCGGCATTTGCCTAGAGGAGAAGTGGGAAACCACGTTAAACCACTTCCGGGATGGCTGAGGTGGGAATGGAACCCACCTATACTCAGTTGACCTCCCGAGGCTGAGTGGACGCCGTTCCAGTCCTCGTACCACTTTTCAAATTTCGTGGCAGAGCCGGGACTCGAACCCGGGTTTACGGGGGTGGCAGCTAATCACACTACCCACTACACCACCGAGGTGGACGAGCTTTTATACATAGACCTAAAATTCTTGTGTTTAAAGTGTATTCCAACTGCAAACGAGCTTGACAGCCGCCAGTTTGTCAGAAATGTGTCCCATATTGTAGTACATATACGCCTATCACACTGATGCGGCGCACTGTATTTATTACAACGTATTAGGCCTACATTGTTATAATTAGCCCACCTGATGGCGTCAGGTCTATATGGTCTGACACCATGATTAGCCGGTTCAAGTCCCGTTGGTCGAAAAACTTTTCACCAACGGGATGTTAGCCGGCAGGGTAGGAGACGTGGTGGTATATAATTTCTAATCACTAGATTTTGTGGCAAAACCTTGGAATGAATTCCAAACTTCTCCACAGTGGTCAGATGGAGTGAGACCATATGGCGTTGTTAATGGCGATTCGTCCGTTGGATGGGGACGTTAAGCCTTGAACAGGCCCCATTGTGCTGTTCGACAGGAGTAAGCTATGTACCGACACCATATTTCACCCTCTCCCTTCCTATAACAATATCACGTCATTCACTTCATCTTATTAACTCATCTAATGAGGTTGACGTCAGAAAGGGCACCCGGTTGTAAAAACTCGCTGCGAAGATGATTCATCTCACTTCATATCCGATCCCGTAGAGAAACGGGACGACCGAACTCGATAGCTGCAGTCGCTTAAGTCCGGCCAGTATCCGGTATTCGGGAGATAGTGGGTTCGAACCCCACTGTTGCCAGCCCTGAAAATTGTTTTCCGTGATTTCCCATTTTTACACCAGGCAAATGCTGGGGCTGTACCTTAATTAAGGCCACGGACGCTTCCTTCCTACTCCTAGCCCTTTCCTATCCCATCGTTGCCATAAGACCTTTCTGTGTCGGTGCGACGTAAAGCAGCTTGCAAAAAAAAAAAAAAAAAGAGAGAGAGAGAGAAACGGGACGAGGATTCGACATGTATTATTATTATTATTATTATTATTATTATATATGTATTCATTTCAATAATAATAATAAAGTTATTTGCTTGACGTTTTACTAACTACTTTAACGGTTTTCGGACACGCCGAAGTGCCGAAATTTCGTCTCGCAGAAATTCTTTTACGCGCCAGTAAATCTACTGACACGAGGCTGACGTTTTTGAGCACCTTCAAATACCACCGGACTGAGGCAGAATCGAACCTGCCAAGTTAGGGTGAGAAGGCCAGCGCCTCAACCGCCTGAGCCACTCAGCCCGGCATGAGAAAGAGATAATGATGATGATGCTTGTTGTTTAAAGGGGCCTAACATCGAGGTCTTCGGCCCCTAATGGTACGAAATGAGACGAAATGTAATGAAAATTTAAAAGTCCAAAATCGTCCACTGACCAGAATTCAAAACGTGATAAAGAATGAATGGGTGAATATGAATTTAAAACAATCAGTGAATAAGACCCGCAATCCCCACATTCCCAGAAACTATTGTAAAACAATAGTATTACTGACCAAGGGACTGCTTCTAAAGCACAATCCTGAATCGATGATGCTTGTTGTCTAAAGGGGTTCAAAATCCAAATCATCTGCCCCTCATAATGGTACTTATCGCTAGTAAAGTAGAACCATGGCATTTGTCATGTTGCGGTACTAATCGAATGTAGCGTAGACTCGCGGTATTCCACACATTATGGTATTACTTACAGGAAATGTAATACGCTCATGTAACGCGGACCTATGGGGTTTCTCACATTGCGGAGCCACTTACAGGCAACGCAAGCCTATGGTGTTCCTCACATAGGTGTACTACTCACAGATACTCGTACTATCCCGTGGTGTTCCTCATGTAGTGGGTACTAATCATAGGCAACGCTGTCCCACTGTGTCGCTCATATAGTGATACTAATCACAGGCAACGCCCAGACGCATGGTATATCTTACATAATGGTACTAATTACAGACAACGTAAGCCCGTGGTGTTCCGCATGTAGTGGTACTAATCACGGGTCTGTAAATGCCATCCTGATTCAACTCTGCTGCTACTAATCGCACACATATTATGTACCTAACATAGTGGTACTACTCGCAAGTAAAGGCGACCCATAGTGTTCCCCGTGTGATGATACTAATTACAAGTAGTCTCGTGGTTCTACTTTGAGTTATTTATTGAAGAGGGAAGTTATTTGTTGAAGAGAGAAGTTGCTTTATAACAGTCTTTACTTAAAGGTTGTTTATGGAATCAGAGTCGCGTTTGAATGCAGCCTAGAGTGAAGGACGACTGACACTTTGATTTAGTCAGCGGTATGTGATAGACCTCAGCTGTCATCCATACAGGTGTTGACCACACCCAATAAAAAACGCACCCATAGGTTATACGTATTACCGGGCGAGTTGGCCGTGTGGTTAGAGGCGCGCGACTGTGAGCTTGCATCCGGGAGATAGTGGGTTCGAATCCACTGTCGGCAGCCCTGAAGATGGTTTTCCGTGGTTTCCCATTTTCACACCAGGCAAATGCTGGGGCCGTATCTTAATTAAGGCCACGGCCGCTTCCTTCTAACTCCTAGGCCTTTCCTAACCCATCGTCGCCATAAGACGTATCTGTGTCGATGCGACGTAAATCCACTAGAAAAAAAAAGTTATACGTATTTTCAAAGTGTGTCTCGTGGGACGTCTACGGTGGAGACTAAGTGCGACAAATCTCTCTCTCTCTCTCGTTTGGACAAGATGCAGCCCAAGCGGGTACACCATGACGATTATGAATGGGGAGAAGAAGTCTTTATACAGTGGGGACCAGTCCATTCAATTATACGAGGAGCAGCTCGACTGTCGATGTGAAAGGACGTGTTCCTCTCACTCGCTCTCTCTCTCTCCTAGCCAGGCAACTGTACTTGATAGTACATCTTCCAAAAGAGCATTATCTACTCTTTGAACGTTTAAGTATGCCGTAACGGCTTTGTCAGGAAGTACTTTTTAGTGCCATCTCTCTTTCCGGTTTTATTTCAAGAAGTAACAGGAATGATGGAACTACGAGACGACCCACCAGAGGACTACAAGGCGACAGTGAAGGAGACTCTGAAGTGGGTCAAAGACAGGACAGTTCAGGTGAACCTGACCCTCACTGCACTGATCCTGTGCTACCGACCGGGACTCGACGGGTTTAGGAAGGCCTACCTCATCATCGATCTCCTCACCAGGCTGGAGGGGGCTGGAGCGAAGGACCACTCAACCGACGCCATCGAGAACATCCTGGACTGGGCGACAATCATTCGCCTCGTGGAGCCAGGCCAGATCGGCCGCTATGAGAGATTTTCCACTTACTTTCAGGTCACCCAACTACCAGGATGGAGAAGCCGGCACCGGCAGCCAGGTTGGATCCACCCAGACGTCACAGGGGACGTCTACAGTCGAGACGCAGACAGCCAGTAGGCAGAGGAACAAGCAGGTTGAAACGGACACACACTACTTGGCTCCCCCGGAGCCGAGGACCGAGGACGACTGCGACGCTCCTGAGCGCCACGACGGCGCGACCCAAGTCGACTTGCTGTACTTCACGAAGTACACGCAGACCGACAAGGCCGCCAACCAGGATCGTCCACCACCTGCCAGGACCATCCAGGGAAGGCCCACCACCCAGGCGCAGACCAGGAAGGCGACCCGGACGGCGGAATGCAGCATGGACACGGACGCCCCCGGGCGTTCAAAGGCTGCTACCCAAGCCCGGCCTGCTAGCGCCTCGTTCACGATGCAGACATCCATATGCGCCCTACAGGACAGAGAATGCACAGAGATGCCAGCAACGAGCGACGTCGCCGCCGCCAGCTGGGAGGGAGAAGACGGCAATGCAGCGGGGCCACCCGCCACACCACAGTCACCAGGCCGGGAGCATCGGCTCGCCAGATACAGGTCTTTTGATTTGACTCCCGTAGGCGACCTGCGCGTCATAATGAGGATGAAATGATGATGAAGACGACACATACACCCAGCCCCCGTGCCAGCGAAATTAACCAATCATGGTTAAAATTCCCGACCCTGTCGGGAATCGAACCCGGGACCCCTGTGGCCAAAGGCCAGCACGCTAACCATTTAGCCATGGAGCCGGACATCGATTCTTAGAATCAGAGTTCTATGGCCTATTCTTTCTTTGGTAATAATTTCAAAGTATGAACGGTTGTCATACATATTTCGTACAATTAATCGCGTACCATTTAAAAGGCCTTGGGAATAATTTAAATGTCAATAACATCACAATAGCACCGGAGTTTAATGTGAGTGTATGTGACGTCAAACCCGGCAATTCCAAACTGAAGGTGTTCGTTTTATTCTTTCATTATGAAACTGCTTACACTTTGTATATCTTTGGCGCTCCATATAAGTTTTATAACCTTAGCAGTTTTAGTTTTCGTCTTTGGGAGCAAGAATAGCACATTTTGAAAGATTTAAATTCCCTTCCAAAAATATCTGATACAATGTCTTTTTCCCGGGATGTTCGCACATAAAGCACGCACTTTCGACTCTAATCCAAGAAAAAAAAAGTATAAAACAGAAGGTTTTTTAATTGGCTTTACGTCGCACCGACACAGATATGTCTTATGTCAATGATGGGACAGGAAAGGGCTAAGAGTGGGAAGGAAGCGGTCGAGGCCTTAATGAAGGTACAGCCCCAGCATTTCCCTGGTGTGAAAATGAGGGAACCATAGAAAACCATGTTCGGGCTTGCCGACAGTGGGGTTCGAACCCACTATCTCCCGAATGCAAGTTTACAACCGAGTACCCCTAACCACACGGCCAATTCGCTCGGTGGGCAGAAATTTAATGTGTAGCTACTGGCAACATTTTATTTAATTTTTTGCAGATTGATAAGAAAAGGGCATTGTGTAACTTCCCAACCGGGTACTTGAGTGTGTTAAAACATGTCTGATAACTGGTGTTATTGTGGTTGTAGTAGAGTGTGTACTGTAACTATTAGAGCTAGGATTTGGGTAGGTAATTTTGACTTGAAAAAGGTACTATGCCATTGTTTTCCAGGAGAGACATGGGAAGAAATCTTCATTCAGTAGCCACAACATTAGTATTTTGGATGGTAAATATATAATGCTAGATTTTTCTGAAGATTCGTTGCTTAAGTGACAGTAATCTTCATTACCAATGTTATTTCATCACGCTGTTACGTTAACCATGGGAAATTCATCTCATACATTTATCCGTACACATTCGATGTTATATTCAGTCTTGATATTGGTTTTCAAAGATGACACACTTATTACAAATAAGCAAGCAAGCAAGCAAGCTTGTAGTCAGTGTTGCCAACTTAGATAATTTTCCGCTACATTTGGCGGAATTAGAAGGCTGTCGGCGAGAAATATGTCATTTAGCGGAAAGCGGATTTTTTGGCGGAATTCTAGATTTATTATAGTGGAATTTACTGTTTTATCCATTTTACGTTTGTTTAATTTGTACTCCAGTCTGTCTCCGAGCTATTCTGTATTTCTTGTCAGGAGCTAGCATTCACATGAGGAAAATATATTATTTGGATTTGATGTTATGTAATCATGGTATTTTAACTTTTTAATGTGTGGGGAAAGGGTACTTATGTCTTAGTTGACGAATGACGACATATAATGAAACTGTGTGAGAGTAGCATTTATATTTATGCTATGAAGAAAGACCGTTTAATGAACTGGCCTGTTTTGTGTGTGACCCTTGAGGTAGGGGATTCACCTAGTTCGCACCCGGCACTAAAACGCCTACAAGTTTTAGCTCGCCGACTCGCAGGCAGGGGGTTAATCCCAGTGAAACTCGCTGATCAGGTGAGTGCAGATATTTACTTTCATTATTATTATTATTGCTCATTATTTGAGATCGGATGTCTTGGCGTAATTTTAGCGGGCTTTTTAGTAGTATTTAGAGGATCTTGAAAATATAAGTTGGCAACACTGCTTGTAGTTTCACGTGGCTGTTGGTATTGTGATCACAGCCGTGGGACCTCCAGTTTGACTTGGAATAGATGATAAGTATATTTTTCACAAACTTCGGAACATCTTCTGAAATATTAATTCTATATAAAAATATATGTATAATAACAATATAGAAATTTCATTTTTCAATATTTTATGTCTGATACATTTTTACCGTACCAGCTACAATGATGGAGACATTAAAAAATTTTGGAAGTAGGCTACATCAACGGCGAACAACACTGACGAGAAAATAATGTTTGTCATTGTTATGAATTAGCTGGCGATAGTGGTGATTGTTGTTATTGCTTTTCTAAGCTATGGTCCTTAGCCCTTGACGATCAGGAGATAATGAAAATGGTTATGCTAACTTTAATGCAGCCATATGGGTATACAAGTTCCAAAATTCCTCCTCCAGGAAGAATTTCGTTATGGATATACTTATACAACTGGAGGTCCCGCGGCTGTGATCACGATATCAGCAGTCATGTGAAACTACAAGCTTGCTTGCTTGCTTTTTTAATAATAAATGTGTTATCTTTGAAAATCAATATCTTTTGGGCACTTTAGAACGTGATATATCTCTCACAATGTTGATTGCAACGCTCACACACAAACAGTCTTCATTAGATTTTCCTTCTGAATAATAGGTGGTGGAAACCGTCCACTACCATTCGGGTCTCTAGGTGTCGCAGTTCATGGTTTGCTCCCGCCGATCTGCAAAAAGTGGTTATCGAAATGAGAAGATAAACGTGAAGGAACAGGGTCGGACCGTTTCCAATTTTTATTTCTAATTCATGTTAAAAGTTGTTTGTTTTGTTGTTTAAAGAGCCTAACGCCTGGGTCATCGGCCTGTTAAAAGATGGCTTGCCTTTGTATTTCCTCTTAAAACAATAATCACCACCAACCACCAGACTCTCCTGTTGCCACTTGTCTTCAGTACGCAGCGCTACTGCTCCAAATGGATAGTCGATCAAAAGAAGAATGAGCACGTGACATTGTATGTTCCTCACATTTAATATTTTATTGGACTTAATTTTAATTATTATCAAAATGTAATTCAGCTACCATTAAGATACAAACCCTGTAGATACCCACAACAAACATTATATATGTGCGTTGAATTGGCTCTGAGAAACGTGTACGTGTATCTGTGAGGAACTTATACAATGTCATGTGCTCATTTTTTGAAGTACTGTATAATACAACTCGTCAACTCGTCTAGTTGGAAATAAAAATGAAAGATATGAGAATATAATGAGAAATTAGTGGAATATATGTAAGGTAACAGGTAAATGAAAGATATAAGAATATAATGGGAAATTAGTAGAATATATGTAAGGTAACAGGTAAATGAAAGATATGAGAATATAGTGGGAAATTAGTGGAATATATGTAAGGTAACAGGTAAATGAAAGATATGAGAATATAATGGGAAATTAGTGGAATATATGTAAGGTAACAGGTAAATGAAAGATATAAGAATATAATGGGAAATTAGTGGAATATATGTAAGGTAACAGGTAAATGAAAGATATGATAATATAGTGGGAAATTAGTGGAATATATGTAAGGTAACAGGTAAATGAAAGATATGAGAATATAATGGGAAATTAGTGGAATATATGTAAGGTGACAGGTAAATGAAAGATATGAGAATATAATGGGAAATTAGTGGAATATATGTAAGGTAACAGGTAAATGAAAGATACGAGAATATAATGGGAAATTAGTGGAATATATGTAAGGTAACAGGTAAATGAAAGATATGAGAATATAATGGGAAATTAGTGGAATATATGTAAGGTAACAGGTAAATGAAAGATACGGGAATATAATGGGAAATTAGTGGAATATATGTAAGGTAACTGGTAAATGAAAGATATGGGAATATAATGGGAAATTAGTGGAATATATGTAAGGTAACTGGTAAATGAAAGATACGAGAATATAATGGGAAATTAGTGGAATATATGTAAGGTAACTGGTAAATGAAAGATATGAGAATATAATGGGAAATTAGTGGAATATATGTAAGGTAACAGGAATGAGGAATGATTTCTGGATGGCCAACGATCAGGTTTGAAAAACTGCATGAAATAATTTTAATAAAACTAAACATTTGCAAGTACATATTCTAAAGTTAAGGACTCATTGCAGAATGCATCAGTATTTTGTCATCTCAGCCAGACATCAATTTCAATTTCTAAGGAACCGAGCACGCAGACTCATAAATCACTCCAGCAGTCTTGGAAATGTAATTCAGTTAAGAGGCTAATCAATGACGTAATTCGATCAGGTTATCAGGACTATGAAGATATGCACGGATCTACTCGTACATGTACTTGAGACAATCGAGTAATAAGGAAACATTTAGTGCCTTTTATGATCAATTATTATTATTATCATCAATGTAGGCTACATCAATGGACTAGAAGTGGTCAGATATCTGAGTTTGCGAGTTCAATCCTATTGATATTTGAAGGGTGGGGAAAAAATCATGGTAATTCATGTTATAAGTAGTATGTGTACTGTAGCTTTTCCGATAAAATAACTCCGCCTTAGAGATTATCCAGAAGAGTTCCACTTCATTACGAGACGGCATTATAATCGAAATGTCAGAACTGGTAAGCACACTACCAAAATTACATCAGTTCGGAAGCCCTGTAGCCTGCTAGCTGAGCCCATGCAGTAATAATAATAATAATAATAATAATAATAATAATAATAATAATAATAATAATAATAATAATAATAATGAAAACCTACAACCTGTTTTCCAGTCATTGATCGGGTCAGGGATGGAATGAATGAAGCCTCCATCTTGCGGCGAGGATAGGAATTGTGCCGGTTGCCGAAGCCTGTCGCACTCCTCTGGGGCAATAATTAATGACTGACAGATGGAATGAAATGATATTGGAGAGTGTTGCTGGAATGAAAGATGACAGGGAAAACCGGAGTACCCGGAGAAAAACCTGTCTTGCCTCCGCTTTGTCCAGCACAAATCTCACATGGAGTGACCGGGATTTGAAACACGGAACCCAGCGGTGAGAGGCCGACGCGCTGCCGCCTGAGCCAGGGAGGCTAATAATAATAATAATAATAATAATAATAATAATAATAATAATAATAATAATAATAATAATAATAATAATAATTCAGTGTTTGGCTTGTTTAGTTTCGGGAGTATCCGAGAACATGTACCATATCGCCATTTGCCAGGAGTTGAAAAGTAAACCACGGACAAACCATTTCAAGGTTGGCCGATGACAGAAAGTATGTTATTCTAATGATGATTGTTTTGTAAGTAAGGGTTATTCTGCCCGAAGGCAGGTCCGAACCTCCGCAGAGGTGTTCCTGAGCCGGAGTTTACGTGCGGTACGGTGGCCAGTTCCTTTCCGCTCCTCCATTCCCTTACCCCCCACCAACAGCGCGTGGCAACCCATCCAACTCCGACCACGCCCAATGTTGCTTAACTTCGGAAATCTCACGGGATCCGGTGTTTCAACACGGCTACGGCCGTTGGCCTAATGATGATAATGTGCTTTAAAGAGGCAATTTAGGAATGAGTCTTCCAATGCCGGAGGGCCACGTGGTCTTGGGATTCACTCTGCCTTCACCTGTGGACAAAGGCGGCCGAACATACCAAAGAGCTAACCACTCTGTCCTATTTAATGCCGAGGTTACTTATAGTGCAAGCCTTTCACAGCTCCAAGGGCCTTATTACCTTGTACGGAGATGGCTTTGCTTTGGAAATAAATAATTAAGGGCCGTTCATGCTCCTATGTGCTGAATACGAATTAATAAATTATGTTAGAGCAGCATGTGATGGAAGGAGCTTTACATGTACAGTTGAACAATCAAAAATTGATGAATGAAACATTTTAAAGCCCTGTGTTGGGTATCATCGTCCTCGGGTGAGGCAGTACAGCTATAACCAAAAGTGATGCAACTCGCTTATTGTTAAACGACACGTTCCTGACGATCCGGTTTCTTAATACTGGTATCGACATTTTTTACTGGACTCCGTTACTAACGGTCTTTGCATTTCTACTCTAATGCTTGCAATGGGTGCGTAGTTTATTGTCTCCTCAAAGGCTTCTTATAGAGGTGTAAATATCCTATCTACCATGAACAGCGCTGAATAGTCTTATAATATTAAGCGTGTTCATACGAGTGCCAGTTAGCTTTGAAGAAGCGTACACCCACCTGTCAAGGCGAGAACTACGGTTCAAGTTCTACTCTAAGCATTACATTTTTTAAACTAGAGTGCTGCGTTAACCAAACGCGTATGTATTCGTAGCCTGTTTTTATTCATTGCGAAATCTAGCACTATGCTTTTAATTATGTTAGGTTTCAAAAGGACTGCTTTCGATATGACTTAATTCCTCGTCCAGTATCCATCGGCTTGAACAACTTGTCGGAGCCTTCGCGATATGGCATTAATTCAACAAGCTTCCTAATGTATTCCTCGTCGAGGGCGATCTCCTCCCGTGCGTCGAACATGACACCCAACCAAAAAATCATGCCAACGCTGGGGAGGGTGAGGCCAGTGTTTCTTTATATGGCGTTTCCACGTTGCCCACACATGTTCAATGGTGTTCGAGTCTGGAGCTGGAGGAACCCAATTGAGCAGTTCAATGGAGTCTTCCTCAGACAACCAGTCCTGAACACGATTGCTCGTGTAGGTTGGGGAGTTGTCTTCCACAAACTGCCTTAGCTCATCTGAATAACGCTTTCGGAATCATAATATTCTGCAGATTGTCCAAATATTGGTCCAATAAGAGACGATCATCTATCCAATGAAGATCTCCAGCCCCATCAGACGATATCCACCTCCAACAGGACACAGATATGCGGCCACTCTATGAACACTCGACTATATCTTTCGTCAGTCGGGCTCCCGGTAGCCTGTAAACGTGAATCGGCCCGACCTCCGCCAAACTGAAAGAAGTCTTATCAAATAGATCATAAGATCTCAATTACGATTTAACACCATGTCGGCAAGAACTCGCCAATCGACGGTCTTTTTATCGGGGAGAGACACTTTGGCGGCAGTGGAGTCCGGCTTCTCGTAATCATTTATGGGCCGGTGAATGGACATCCAGGAAAACTGGTGGCCTGCATGAACTCTCCTGAGTTTGAGGAGGAGTTCTCCTGTGAAGTTTCAACTAATCTGTTGTCTTCTCCCCTAAGAGAAACCCGCTTTAAACCAGTGCCCGGTGGACGTCCAATGTCCCTTGAGACCCGCCACTTCTGTATCCATCTCTGCGCAGCCCTTAGCAAAACGCTACATCGAATCATTGCCTCACGAATGCTAAAATTGCCGTGTTGGACGAGAGCCAGTACTTGCACTTTTGACCCGTGTGAATTAAGCGTCATGTCGAAATGGAGTGAAGCATTTAGCATGGGAGTTAGCTTGACCAGACTTGGAGTGTTCGTTGCCTGATGTAATAATGGTGTATTAATTCAGGAACAAACAAAGGAAAAAGTTCACGGCGGGATTCGAAGCTTAGCTGTTATGTTAAGCACAAACAATGTTGTAGCCTACAGCTGACCCACTGCGCTACGTGGGGGCATGCTATGTGCTTATAATTTCATAGTGGTGTATGCAAGCGCATGTCACGAGGAGTGGAGAGAAGGGAGTGTGAGAGTGACAACTACAGGGCCGTGTTGCAAAACGCATCCAGTTCCTGTACAAAGCCGAACACAGCCGAAGTGGACTTATATATTTTTTGTTCATTTGTACCTCCTTTATTTTTTCTAACTATAATTTCATCCACCATTTTCTTTCTTTCTTAATCTGCTTACCTTCCAGGGTTGGTTTTTCCCTCGGACTTAGCGAGGGATCCCACTTCTACCGCCTCAAGGGCAGTGTTCTGGACCGTGAGACATTGGGTCGGGGTGTACAACTGGGGAGAATGACCAGTACCTCGCCCAGGCGGCCTCACCTGCTATGCTGAAAAGGTGCCTTGGTGGAGGATGGGAAGATTGGAAGGGATAGACAAGGAAGAGGGAAGTGGCCTTAAGTTAGGTAGCATCCTGGCATTTGCCTGGAAGAGAAGTGAGAAGTGGGAAACCACGGAAAACCACTTCCAGGATGGCTGATGTGGGAATCGAACCCACCTCTACTCATTTGACCTCCCGAGACTGAGTGAACCCCGCTCCAGCCTTCGTACCACTTTTCAAATTTCGTGGCAGAGCCGGGAATCGAACCCGGGCCTCCGGGGGTGGCAGCTAATCACACTAACCACTACACATAGAGGCGGAACATCATCCATATGATACGTAATTCGCCTGGTTCCCTAGCAGAATGGTCAGTGCAGTGGCCTTATGTTCAGTGGGTCCCATGTTCGATTCCCGACCGGGTCGGGGATTTTAACCACGTTTGATTAATTCCTATATCTCGGAAAATGGGCATTTACGTCACTCTTAATGCACTTCTTCATTTGCATGTGACCGAGCTCGATAGCTGCAGTCGCTTAAGTGCGGCCAGTATCCAGTAATCGGGAAATTACTGTTGGCAGCGCTGAAGATGGTTTTCCGTGGTTTCCCATTTTCACACCAGGCAAATGCTGGGGGGGGGGTGCCTTAATTAAGGCCACGGCTGCTTCCTTCCCATTCCTAGGCCTTTCTATCCCATCGTTGCCATAAGACCTATTTGTGTCGGTGCGACGTAAAGCAAATAGCATTTGCATGTAACACGTCACATCACCAACCATGCATATTCCTCTACATGGGGCTGGTGGCAAGAAATAAAAAGAAGATACGTACCATAAGCAACATTTTGACGCAAAATACAGTTTATATACTGCTTGGTAATTTATTATTTATTATTTATTATTTATTATTTATTATTTATTATTTATTATTTATTATTTATTATTTATTATTTATTATTCTATTACTTTTCCACAACTATAGCAGCTCTTCAAAAATTCTACTAACCTTACAGTTTAACGACATTGAGGACTGTCGGCCTGAATGAAATATGATTTTGGTGGTAATTTGAAAAGAATAGAGATCTTAACACCTAGGCTGTGCACGACGGGACCTTTCAAAACGAGTAGGCTACTCACTGGCATAAGTGAAGTTCCTCTTCCTCCTCCTCCAAATAGCTGGCATGTCACAAACAGAACACGTGTATAGTTTAGGCTAAATAAACTGGTGTAAATATGAAGGAAACAAACATAAACGGCATGTATGCAAACATAAACTGCTTACCAACTCTGTTCAAAGATTAATAATAATGTTATTGGCTTTACATCCCACTAACTACTTTAACGGTTTTCTGAGATGTTCATAGGCTAGGGAGACGGCAGGCAGAAACAGTCTATACTGGCTAAGAATTTTAATTTTTACTTTTAGTTTGTTCTTCTTAAACGATTTGAACAATCTAGTAGTTCCAGAGCAGAGATAGAGAGAAAGAAATTACCTTCGCTGCATTAGATCAATTAATGGCGATAGCGCTAACCACCAAGTTACGTCATTTACATTCACGGAAAGGACAACGCTTCATGAAGCACAAGCCCCAATTCTACAGTAATCTACAACTGGCGGTAAACACGTTGTAACTTACCCATTAAACTTCAACGGTCCGAGTCACGCAACGGTAATGAATGGCCAGAATCGATAGGCACTTTCCCCTTATGCACGCGTGTCTACTTAACTGATAGTTCGATCGCCATCGAATTCAACACTCGTTCAAATGTACTCCAATACAAGGGAAATTCAATATGACGTAGGCATCTCCATGTGGCATGTTCAATGCTCGTTTAAAATGTTTGAATGAGCATAATTCTTGAGTTTGTGGCGGTTCTCGTATCACAGTAAATAAGTATACGAACTCCAATTCACAGACACAGTGAGACTAGTATATTCTCGCATTGAAGGAAAACATACAAAAAGTGAAGCAGAGAAAGTTCAGATGTGCACGTACGTCTGAGAACAGTGCAACTAATTACTGAAGTCCAAATACTGTCAAGAAGTCTAATGGTTGTCGAGAGTGAGTTCGATGAATACTTACAAACCAAAGGGCACATTTCAGTTGTGCAAGAGCCAGAAGAGACTGGCTATTTTTTTCTTTTTGCTACTTGCTTTACGTCGCACCTACACAGATATATCTTTTGGCGACGATGGGAGTGGAGAGGCCCAGGAATGGGAAGGAAGTTGCCGTGGCCTTAATTAAGGTACAGCCCCAGCATTTGCCTGGTGTGAAAATGGGAAACCACGGAAAACCATCTTCAGGGCTGCCGACAGTGGGGTTCGAACCCATTATGTCCCAGAAGCAAGCTCACAGCTGCGTGGCCCTAACCGGCACGGTCAACTCTCCCGGTGAACAGACTGGCAAGCTACTGGATTGATTCATTCATCAGTGCCTGTTGTTAACGCCTGCATATTGAAGTTATACGTATATTCCGATAACAGCAGCACAAGAAACTCAAAAATATTGCCCATTCTGTTCTCGAGTTCGATGACGATTGATTCATTTTCCCCTCTCTTTCGTTTTAACGCCGTTGTTTAACTGTTGTATGTAAGATTTTATTTGTGGGAGAGAAAAGTTCCATATATATTTCGGAAGAAAATCTGTACACTACCGTGCTGAATTACAGGAGTTGATGAATGGGATAAAGAAGAAATATCCCTTCGCTCCCGGTAAATTAAAGCTTACATACAGTCTGTAGGGATCACAGAAGTCCCCGGCCTTTTTTTTCATACAGGGCTTGATAACAGGATCTAAAATTCGCAAAATAGGTGTAAGAACTTCAAACACATTTTCATTTGTCATCCACGTACAAAATGAATGGTGTTTTTTATAAGATATACATAACACAATGTGTTTAACTTCATTGCACATCACTAAGGAGTTTAATTTTAATTCAGTGACGGAGGACTAATAATGGTCTTATATATTTTTACTGGGAGCAAAAGTTTGTTGGTGTATTGTATTATAGTAGCATCTGTACTCAAATAACTTTTGGGGAAAAAATGAATGGAGCCAGCTCCTGGAGTAGTGGAAGAATCTCTGCCTCTTATCACAGCCCATCCCCGAATCGCCCAAGAATTCTAACCATAGTCTGAAAGTTGGAATGGGGTACACTCTGCCCTGTAAGATAAACTGAATGATATGACAGATAGTGAACAGAGAAAGATAATATGACTGAGGAAATTATCACGTTGATCATGTGAAAATCCAGTATCTCCCATCCATCAGGCTGAGCAGCAGTCGTCTAGAGAGGCCTAAAGCTTTCAATAAGTAGGGCTGATGAAGGGACTCGGATATCCGGATGTCACAAGCCTTGTTACGCACTGATGAGCATTTGAAGTCGTGCAGGAACTAAGCTTTCCAACGTGTGGATGACGAAGGTCACCGTCGGCTAGCTCGGATGGTAACAGGTGATTGACGAGCCTAAAGTGCAACAAATCACTTGCGACTTCAATGCTGGACAACAGCGAAATATGAGCAGATACGCCATCCACAACCATCTCCCAGCAATAAGGTACAAGAGTCACCATCCCACACAGGGTACTTCTGCTCACCGCTCTTCAGAAGGTACAATAACTGATATGGGCAAGGGAACACCACCTTTGGACTTCCGAAGTACGGAATAAGGTCGCTTTGTTAGATAGTCGAGGCACCGGTTGGAACACAACGACGGCAGGCTATGTGTGCATCAACCAGCACACGGAACAATGGGTCTCTCTTGACAGTAGATTATAGCTCAGCCAATGGTGGCGGTATCCTCGTATGAGGACTGTTCACGTGGGATGAAATGGGACCACTGGTATATTTGCCAACGTCTCCCTCCGTTGAATGTTATAGCAAACTGCTGTCTGATCTTGACCACCCCTTGTTCGCCTCCAGCAACCTGCGGAAAACCTTTTTCTATAGCAAGACAATGCACCTGGAGCTATGACACACCTGGATAGGGTTCATCACGTACAAAACCGCGCGCTGCGCCTTATATCAGGAGCAAAATGGTTTGAACGGAATCGAGACATCCATAACGATCTCCAAATTGAAGACATCTACACCAGGATCAGAAAGGATGCCAGTGTATTCTACGCCAGCTTGCCAGACAACCCAAACGCCCTAATATCTTCCCTGGATAACTATGAAATCAAGGAGAGTTGTATACTATTGAACAGTTCTGCCACCACTACCACCACCACCCGGCCCTTGGAAGAGGCCTCCACCACCCGGAATGTGCTAAGACTGCATGCTTAACCTCACATGACCTTACTTGGCGGGCGATTTGAAAAGTAAGGCGGTTGGCTAAGAGTTCACCCTTAACCACACATGATGTTGCACTGGCTACGTGTTCAGGCTTAACCTTACAGACCACGGGTTTGACGCTAGGCTTAAGGGCGTTAACCTTATAGACACAAGTTTGATGTCAAAAAGTGCAAACTGCGCCGAACTGCTAACGTGATTATAGTCGAGGGTAAGCTTAACCTCCTGGATTCGACGCTAGACTTAAGGGCGGTAGCTTTACAGTCCCAAGTTCGATACTCAAGAATGCCGGCTTAACCTAACCGCCAACGTAATTATGGACAAGAGTGCTAGCTTAACCTAACAGGCAAGCATTTGACGCCAGACCTAACTTTACAAGGGCGTTACAGTCTCAATTGTGCGTTAAATTCAAAGACACCCAACCTTCGAGCTACAAGAAATCGCCGATCTGACTAGGAATCGAACCCATAAAAGCTCTACGTAGGTACCAAACAAGCGTTTCACCATCTTCCTAGTCCCATGTGTACCCGCCACCTTGTTTCAAGTTTAACTTCCACCAATCTCAGCATCAAAAGCCTCTAAAGTTACCCTGGACCATGTCTCATCTTGTCTAGTTCTTTTGTTCTAGACAAAAAAATTCAGTGTTCCAAACACAAAATACGAATAGTGCGTCACGTATCAACAATGGTGGCTATACGGCTTAATACGTATGCCTTTGAAACTCAAGTTCAACCGAACGCTGACCATGTGGTAACCCATCCCTAGGCGAGCTTAGCGGCTACACGTTGTACTAACAGGACTAGGGAGATGGTGCAAGACCTAATGCATATGCCTTACTCATAGGGGCAAAACGCTGAAAGGTGATCTTGGGTCTTGCATGTAAGAGACCACAAGAATGAAAAAGGGTAAATGGGCCTAATTATTCAGGGAATGATCTAGGGTGCTTTTGACCCCCAGGTGAGGTTATGGCGTCATACCCATACACACGAGGGCAATGCTAACCTCACTGGCCAACCTGGAGTGTTTTACCCCTAGGTGAGGTTATGAAGTCACACCCTTACGTACGAGGGCAATGCTAACCGCACGGGCCGCTTTGGAGGAGCCAAATTGGATGGATCTCCTTGGTGGAGCCGAATCGGAAAGGTCACGGACCCCTTTGGAGCAGCAGAATCGATCGGGTGCCCTTGGAGGAGCCACAAATTGGTTAGGCGTTCTGCAGATGAGGTTAAGACGTTATTATGACGTTTTAACCGAACCTTGCACACGAACGTTGACCTAACCTCACACAGGCTTTTTATCGGCTCCCCTTGGAGGAGTCCAATCTGGTAGGTGACTGGTAGTTGGGGTTATGACGCCATGATTACGTGTTAACCTAACCTCGCTACGAGGAACGCTAACTTAACCTCGGACAGGCTATTTATGGGCTCTCCCTGGAGGAGCCGAACTGGTGAGGTGACTTGTGGGTGTAGTTAACATGCGTGTTAACCTAACCTTGGGCACGAACGGCAACCTAAACTTACACAGGCTCTTCGCCATCTCCCCTTGAAGAAGTGATAGAGCTGCGACGTAATAAGCGCTGGCGATTTAAAATACATGCTATCTTTACGTACGGTAACCAATGCGCAGGCCTGTGACGTCACAGCGTGGATGATTTGAAATGTGGACTGCTGGCTAAGAGTGCATGACGTTATAACCTAACGTGTTTAAGCTTACGGGCCCTGGGTTCGATCCATTTCCCATCTTGACTGTACAAGGGCATTAACACATCCAGTATCCGGTGGCCCCTGGACGAGGCCTGATTCGGTGAGTGACGTCACAGCGCAGTGCGGGCTGCTAGCTAAGAGCGTGCCCTTAACCTTATTTGGCTAAGAGCGTGCCCTTAACCTAATTTGGTTAAGAGCGTGCTCTTAACCTTACATTACCTTATGCTGGCTACGTGTCCAGGCTTAACCTTACAGACCTCGGGTTCAACCCTAGGCTTTAGGGCGTTAACCTTACAGACCCTAGTTCGAAGCCAAAAAGTGATTGCTTACCCTAACAGCCAACGTGATATGGTTAAGAGGGCAAGCTTAACCTAACAGACATGACGTGTCTAGGCTTAACTACCCAAATAGAAGCTTAACAGACTTCAAGTTCAATACCCGGGCTAATTGTAGGCCTAACGTTACGCTGACCACGCGTTAACCTAACTTAACCTCCCAGGACTTGGAGCTGAACTTGGAACAATATGGCGACTGTAAGGTTTAATTCGTATGCTTTATTCATAGGGGCGTATCATAATACGAGAAGGCTGGCGCAGGGGCTAATGCGCAAGATGGCCGCTATACAAGGGCTCTTATGGGACTAACTCCGAGCAATATTGCAGCTACACGCCATATCAAGTTGTCAGTCGACGCAGGAGGCTCGATTCCATTAGAAATGCGTATTGCCCATATGAACCATAACGGCAAGGCTATCAGCCATGAAAATTTACAATCAAATATATGTTTTATCCTTTTACCATCATTATATCATCGATATAAAGATGCCATTCGAAAGATCAACCCTTACTTTCATATATCTTTCGCAACAAATTGGCCATTTTTCATAAACTTCAGCCTTCAAAGTGCCAAAATGTTAACTTCAAAACAATTGGAGCTACACCCTATATCAAGGTGTGAATTGACGCACGAGGCTCGATTTCATCAGAAATATATCAGTGTATTGCCCATATGAACTATAACGGCAAGGCTATCAGCCATGAAAATTTAGCATCAAAACAATTTTTTACCCTTTTCCCAGCACCAGATCATCAATATAAAGGTGCCATTCGAACGATCAACCTTTACTTCGACATTTCTATCGAAACAGATTGTCCATTTTTTCATAAACTTCAAGGTTATCATTCTTCAAAGTGCCAAAATGTTAACTTCTAAACAATTGCAGCTACACCTTATATCAAGGTGTTAATCGACGCAGGAGGCTTGATTTCATCCGAAATGTATCAACGTATTGCCCATATGAACTGTAACGTCAAGGCTATTAGCCTTCAAGTAATGGTTCATTCTTGGTTACAGGTTTATTTCAGCCTACCGAGGTAGGAGACTTGGAGCTGAACTTGGAATATTGAACACGGCAGCGATTACACTTTACACTAATAGGACCGGAGAGATTGTGTAAGACTTAATGCACATGCTTTATTCGTAGAGACGTAACGTTGGAATGCAACCTCAGAGGCTTGGAGCTGAACTTCGGACGAGATGGCAGCATTGGTCTAGGGATATATCGTAATGCTTAATACATCTGCTTTATTCATAGGCGCGTAACGTCGGCATGAAACCTCAGGGGCTTGGAGCTGAACTTGGAATTCCGGAAAAAGATGGTGACAATACTGTCTCCTTCAAATTTGGCCTACAATAAACATTTTATTGTGTATTCAAGTAAGAGGCTATTATTTCATTAGCACGGGTGGTATATTTTCAGCCCTGGGTTACAAAGAAGTGTTCGCATGTACGGAACCAGTTTTCACCAGCCGAGAGCGAAGTATTGATTTTCTGATCGACCAGTCAGCTGTGTCACATGACCCAGTGGAAACTTTCAAGGCCACCGCAAAGTGAATTACGCGTGCCAGAATCTTCGAGTGAGAATACTTTCGAGAATTGTAATGACCTATCAGGTGTAAGACAACGGCCAATTACGAGTCAATATGGAGACACACCCACCTTGAGAAATGCTTAAATACTCAAGTTTTCAGAAGAAACGCTCTCTTAATTATTAGCTCTCTTACTTATCTGCTCTTACTTGCATTCTTCTGGGATTTTACGACTCAGGCACTCTGTCACTGGACTCTGCAGTATTTCTACTCGACGGCATTACAAATCAACTACCCTCTTATAGTACAATAGTCAACGAGTCTGGCAGATTTTCGCAGGCTAAGTTACGTGTTGTTCATCTCTAAAACTCGACGTATTTGTGTGTGGAATATCTCCTAAAAATTTGTGTCAGTTTCAGCCTTCACCGTATTAGAAGAAAGAAGAGGATCACCACATGGTTATTGGAGTTCGTCAAGATGTTTCAACGATCTGAAGAGGAAACCTACAGTACTTCTGCATTGGACTTCGCTGCTGCGATGGTGTACTAAAATGTAGGCGACAGCTAACATGGGGAGATAACGACGGAAACAGATAACCAACAACATGTGATCCAGTAATTCCAGATCATCGGCAGAGTTCCAGTTTCATCATACATTTAAGTACCCCTTTCTTATGTTTTATCTGTTCATCCTCGTAAAAATAATGCTTACTTATTCATTAGTGGTAGTATTTCTTCTAGATTTGCAGAAGTAGTTAATATTTTCATCCTTCTTTCACATGGGAAATGGTAGTGTTGTCACGTTGTGTGTGAGTGATTATTGGATTCTATTAGAGTAGCTAGGATGTGCGCGTGTCTTCTGTGATTATTCTAAATGTCCCATTTAGTAGTCCAGTGTTATTTAAAAATCATTTCCCTCATCGATAAAGAATAATTTAATTTTGCAAATATTTTCAATGTGGAAACCATGTGGGACAGATTTACGGCATGTTTGTTACGCCGAATTTCAATGTAAATTTTCTTGTTGTTGGATTTCACGCGTGTTAGCGTTATCTGGCTTATTGTAGAATTCTGGCTTACGTGAAATTAATATCATCTAGCACATCTAATAATAATAATAATAATAATAATAATAATAATAATAATAATAATAATAATAATAATAATAATAATAACAAAAATTCCAGCTCGGGTTAAATGAATGAATAAGGGTCATGAGTTTAAATATTGCTTGATCATGTTGTAAGATGTTAATGTGTGCTCAATTAGGATGAATATGAGCCTGGAATATGGCAGAATTCCGACGGATCGTTTACTGTATTTATTGAATTATTGAATTCGTTTATTGAATTATTTTTGAAGAGTACTTGTGTGGTAAAACGTAATTTCTTCAAATGTGGAGCACGTGTTGATTGATAAATGTAGATTTAAGTAATAACAATGACGTGACTCATGAACCATGAATGCGAATGCTAATGTTTGACCTGTACTATATGCGTGTCTGTAGACGACAATTCTTCCAGATATCAACCGCTGATGTTATTATGACCAACGTTGTGAAATTTTCATCATCCTTGATTAAGTGATCGCTCAGATTTCATAACATTTCTGAGAGTCGTAAATGGATTTTTAACCGATACCACCATCGTGATATTTCATGTGCCTAGGGTTAAAAATCAAAATATAAAATTCAAAGTCTAGAATTGGTTGTAAATAATGTAAATAATTCTCGTGTGTCTTTGTGTGAATGTTGTGTGTGTGTGTGTTGAAGCAATTTCAGTGACCTGTGATATTTTTTGAAATGTGGTTTTGACCTGGCCACGTGTTCATCATGTTGGGCCCAGGTTATCAACACCGTTGTTTGAGTTGATCTGATGTGTTGGAAGTTCAATCTTTAGTAAATTTTATTTTAAAATTACGTTGAGATAAGGTCAAAGTATCCGACACTAATGAATAAGGAGGGATTATTTTATGCGTCTGGACAAAGTTCACTGTTATTGTAAAGCTTGTAATGTTAATTTTTCTCAAGGCGTCAGATGTTAAAGGTTAACCTCATGTGTTGTTCAGTCAAATATTGAAGGAAGTTTCGTGGAAATAATTATTGTGCGAGTACAGTTTGACGGAAATAAGTCTGATAGAGACATCTTTAGCTAATGTTTCTTCCGAATAAATTTTTAAGTCTAGTTCAATGGATCTCGTGTCTGATGAATGAGACGATGTAATGTAAGATTATCGACGAGTAGAACAACGTGATTTAATTTTTTTTTGTAAAATCTTGACGCCATAATTTATTTCAGTTACTCAAAGAATTTAAAATTTCATTTTGAAGTAGTGGATGTTGTCATGAATGGTACTGATAATTTAAATGCTAAAGATTATTTTTGAGTCAGATAGCTCATTGAGATTTGTTTTTTAACTTGTGAATAATTACGGTATTATTAGGAGGTGGTCCTCCCAATATACATTTTGTTTTTGTTTCGTTGAGCCAGAAGTAGGTTAATATAAATTTGTATAATTACAGCGTAATTCAACTTCAAAAAGGTCGGAGAAATTAAATGCTGTATCTAAGGGAACTGGCTGAGAAGATTTTTAATTTTAAATTACCATCAAGATTTATTTAATGTTAATTTGTTAATTGATACTAAGTGCTAGTTGTAAATAAATGTCAAAACCTGTTGTTTAAGTCTTTTTGTATTATCGTCGCTAGTCCTTGTCTCTTTCCCTGCCTTCAAAAATAAGCGAAGGCAGTCAGCGAACGGTCCACCCTTGGGACTCTTGCTCTCCAGCTGAGCATGTCAGGAAAAACGGGGGCAATACATTGTGTGGGATTAGGAGATGGTATAAGTCCTAATAGATTTGTATTGCTTATATGGATGTAACGTTGGAGGGCGAACACAGGGTCTCGGACCTGAGCGACTTCAGAGTCAACTGCGCTAGCATTTGTGCTGATGCGGAACGTGTTGTTGTTTTAGTGTCTGGAACACTGCATTTTTGATTTTAAATTTTGAAGCTGATAGATTTGAAATTTAGAAACTTGTAATTGCCTACCGTAATGTTTACATCACTTAGAAATTAAAACTTAGTATTGAGAACCGAAAAACAGTTCGTGCTACAACTGTAGTGGGAGGCTGCGGGTTTTTGACTTGATGCTATATATATAGACGACCTGCACATTTAGAGATGAAACCTAATTCTAACACCCTACCCTCTTCCGAGTTCGAAAGCAATTTAGGCTAAGTAGCTCAGGTGGCAAAGCGTTAGTCCTTTTAGTCTTGAAAACTGCATGGCCATCAACCCAAAGAGCTGATCTAAATATGACAAAGGTGATGTTGAAACATAGCAGACTAACTTAGGCTGAGTAGTTCAGGTGACAAAGCGCTAGGCTTTTGAGTCATGAAAACTGCATAGGCATCAACCCAGAGATAATCATGAATTTGGACTTTAGCTGAGTTGTAAGAAATGTTTTGAACAAATATAATAAAACTCGGAATGTAAAGGTTAGGTATAAGCCGCCATTGCCTAGAATATAAATGATTTTTATTCATGCTAGCTGAAAAGGTATTTTAGTGGGTGGAGTCTAAAATTGTATTCTCGTATATCCGCGCTAGTAGCAGTTCTATCGAAAAATACCACATAACGAAAGTTGTAGAAAATAACATTTCTAATCATTTTTAATATGTTTCTCTGTATAGCTTATAATAACAGAGATAATCGTAAATTTATATATTGTCGAGCGTGGGAAAATGCTGACTCAGCACGCATTGTTTTAGAACATACACAGCTCAAATTACTATCGTCGTCTATGGAAGATTGTTACCCTTTCTTCAATGCAAGAAGAGTAAGCATTCAGCAGATATTTTAATTTTTTATTTATTTTAATTCTAATAAATAAGTAAGAAGCTTCAATGAAAGATGATGAGCAGTGGACAGACTGACTGTTTGTGGTAAATTATGAACTGATGAATGTTGTCAAAGAGAATGTAAGTAAAAACAAACATTTAAATTTTAGTACTTTACCAGTATTTCCCTCATATCGAACAGTCATATCTCCCTAGAATTGCATCAGGTCGTTGGACCATGAAGGTGTGCTTGTACTTACAAATCATGGTCGCCAAAGAAAACAAACCTTGACAGTTCTTAAGACACAGTCCGTAAGACATGGCTGTTGTAGGTAAGTTCTTAATCGAAACAGAAGTTCAAGGAGTGCGGAAATAATATGCCATCAATCAATACATAATCCAAGCAATTTGTAAGATCTTGTGCACAGTTTCCCTGGAGTGGATAAGCTTTACATTAAGAAATGATGTTTTCAGTGTCATCAATCAATAATGATATCCATTATATGATACTGTGCTGCGCGATCCTGAACGTGGTTTTCCTACTCACGATGTTGTGTTTATTCATGGCAATGGCTGACCACAGACTTCTATCATAAATACAAATTGACAGAACAAATTGATCCTCTCTTCTTACAGTAATTTTTCATGTTTCTGAAACGACCCTGGTTTAGTGACATTTCCACCAGGTTGACGATGTCAATAAACATCATTCTACGAGGCGGAGCTATGTTATATTAATAGTAGTGTAAATTAAACTAATATAATTAATTAGCTATTTCCTTAGGGGCCTGGTTGCTGAGTGGCATCATCACCGGCCTCTCGCTGACCCGACCGCGGTTCAAACCCTACCAAATGCATGTATGACATCTAAATGAAGGTCACATCATCGCGGTTTGGATTCCATACACAATTGGAGGTCTCGTGTCTACGATCATAATGTCAAGAGTTGCATAAAACCACAGGCTTGGTTTTACTATTTACCCCCTCAGCTTCTACATTTTAATGAAGTTAGCTACTTTCGTTATAAAAATTCATTCAGGATAGCCGAATTTTAGTTATGACTTGAAACGATTATTCATCATGAAAGAGTTACCATTTCAGGTAACTGTCGTAGGCGCATCACCGTTGACACATCCTTGCTAATGGTTCTCTGAAGCTCTTACGCGAACATTATATCAAGGACTGAGATACAGTAATTCGTTTAAACTGTTAAAATTACGGGCCTAATAGCATTTTGACGCTGATATGACGGGTAGTCTTCAAGGCGAATAAATATTATTACATAAAACACCTGTCATCTAACAATACAGCAAGAATGTGATGAAACTCCAAAGCGGCGACGACGTTCTCCTTTGACAGGCAAATGAGGATGATTCAAATTTGTATTGCTATTTCATTTTGTGCGTATGCGGTATCATATATTGATGCAAATTAAATAGACCATTCTGACAATTCTTTTCGAAGCCGATGTTCTATTTGAGTTACTAATGTGGTTAATGTTTAGTCATTTTATCATAGGTTTTGTATTTCATTCAGCAAAAGTATTTTGGTTAACTCGCCCGATCAACATTACCTTAAAAGTGTGGATGTAAATATGAAACAAGATAAACATCAGCATTAGCTAGTGTTGGATTTTCATTTAAATGTAAATCCTTCTTACATTTAATATCTATTCACGGCTCAAGTACAAAAAGCATATGTTATGAAACGTGTTGTGAACGTTTAGTTACACAATAAATATACAGAAGTGGAAGGCATAGAAATAGCAAGCATGTAAAGAGTGTCCTAGGTCCGCATTCACAGCAATGCAGTAATAGAAAAATACTCGCTGGTGAACTAGAAAGCAGTACAGTTAAGGAATTTATGTAGCGAGAGTTAGTATAATGTAAACTAAGGTATCTTGATTATATGAAAATATCTCTATTGGTATTGTTACAGATGGATCACTAAGTCTCTAGGATGATTAAATAAATGATAACATTTAAATAATTTTTTGTGCTCGGTGGTAGCATTAATCCATTTAAAATTATCTCAACATCATCATTGTCATCATTCCTCTTGTCCAATTTTATCTTGGATTGGGTTGTGGATTATCGGTCTTATTCTCTGCCTGTCTTTCCACCATTCATCGTCAAAGGCGCCGTGAAATTTTGCCACGTTCTTCCTTAGGTCTTGGTCAGTTTGTTCCCTCCATCGTTTCCAGGGTCTACATCTTGGTCTTTTCCCTCTAACCTTCAGTACATTATATTGAGTTTGAGATCCTTCTTTCTTCCGTTCTTTTCACTTGTGCATACCGAAATTTAGTGTATACATCCATTACGTAAAAGTGGCAGTCACCTTAATTTTTAAACAAGTAAATAAAAAAATATTCCACAATTAGTAATAAATTTTAGAGGTGGGTTCTATGAACGAAAATAAGCTAAGATAGCCCAGACAATTTAGTCGTAAATGTCTATAAATTTCATTACTTACTTTGGAAAAGAAATGAAGCAGAAAATTATTTGCTATGGTTGGTTTTATTTATCATTAGTTGTATGTAAACATCGTTGATGGTTGATGATAGTCAAGGTACAAGTGCACCACACTATAAAGAGTGACTACAAAGAACAGAACATTTTTGAAGGGAGATTAATGGAATTCTTCATAAACTTTTAATGGTGCCAGTTAATAGCATAGTGTATGCCTTTGTTGAGTTTCATACTGGTAATTAGGGCCCGGGTTCTTATGTAATTACATATTCCATTCCTTTACTTGGAGACAACTGGAAATGAAAAGTGTCGGCGAATTGTGGTTCTGATACGGCTGTGTTTCATTTGATATATTTTTACATATTCTTAGTAATATTACATATTTTTACATATTGTGTAAAGAATGCAACATTTTTGTACATATATAATAATCTGTAATAATAAAAGGAAGCGTCCGTCTGTCTGTCTGTCTGTCTGTGCGCGATGCCCAGCAAAATCTACAGCACGCAGAGATCTGAAATTTTGAACATTGGTAGATGGAAGGGGGTTCGAATGTACCTCGAAGCCGGAATTTTCATTTTCTCTTTCGTTGGTGAGTTATGAACGAAAAACCATCGAAAAACGTGCATTGGGATATGACAATCCAACGTGCTGTCACCAAGATTATACAGTATGCATAGAGTCACTGTCGCTAGGCAACGTACGTAAGGTAGGTAGAGAACACAATTCAAGGAGCCATTTTACGTCCATGGCGTAGGAAGCCGTTTTTGGTCGTATATAGTGTGATAGTGTGAGGGCATATGACGCTGTTGATGGTGATTCGTCCGTTGGATGAGGACGTAAAGTCTTGAGCTATTCGAGAGGAGTGGGCTGTGTGGCGCCGCCGGGTTTCATCCTCTCCATTCTTACTGTCATATATCATGTCATTCATTTCATCTCATTAACTCTCTGATTAGGTTGACGTCATGAAAGATATCCGGTCGTAAAAATTCGCTACGAAGTTTCATCTCACTTCATACCCAAACCGCGAAGAGAAAGGGGACAAGGGTTGGACATGTATACATTTAGAGGAAATATATAGGACACATGAGGAATAATACATATATCAGTCAAGATGCCATTTTAAGTCCGTGGAATAGGAAGCCATTTTTCCTTCGGTCTATGATGTCTGTCTGTCTGTTTTCTGTTTTTGTGCAATGCCCAGCCAAAAGTATTTGGCCCAGCCAAATCTACGGCAACAATGATCTGAAATGCTTGTCATAGGTGGGCACAGGTTTTCACCTAAGATGCATGGCTGTGTCTAAGAGCAATTTCTTGCACCATGACATGAAGCTCTGTCAACGTTATCAATAAGCAACACTCACAAGAATTATCCGATTACCATGTTTTCTTTCAACTAACTCAATCTCATGTTTTATTATTTCATTTAGAGAAAACATAGGCTATAGTAAAGAAGATTAGATCTGAAATTTTAACATTCGTGGCCACAGCATTTCACCAATTATGCATGGCTATGTCAAAGAGCAATTCTTGCTCCAAGAAGTAAAGCTGTCAACGCCATCAACAAGCAACTTTTACAAGGATTACCCGATGTTCTACAATGTTACAAGTTTATCGACTACACGGGAGAGCTTTGGAAAGACTTGGAGTAACCTGGAGTACCCTCGAACATCTTAGAGCGGACGATTGTGGCACCGATTATCCTTCTTAAGAATTAGAATCCTGCCCTCTGCAATGAACAAGACTCCGAAACTGATGACTAAAATTATTGAAGTCATTCTCATAATTGGGCATGTCGCGAGCGAAGTAATATTCATTCCTCCGATTCGAATAATTTATTTGGATATACAGTTAAGTTTAGATGTCTGCAGTTCCCAGTTTGTTTCAGTTTCGCTATGAACATCAACAAGGCACAAGAACAATCTCTTAAAGTTGTAGGACTCCATCTTCGAAAAGGCTGCTTCTCCCATTGTCAACTGTACGTGGTTTGTTCAAGGGGTGCAAAGGCAAACGCACTATATATCATAGCTCCATTTGGAAGGACACTAATAAAGTTCAACCGGAAGCTCTATAAGGAAGAAAAGTGTATTATTATATAAAACAGCCGCGGGTACATGCTAGTATCTAGATAATTATTAAAAAATTAAAAATTGTCAGCTTGTTTAATTTTCAGACTATAGTAAACTAATTGGCGAATTTTATCTGATTTCCTGCGATGTTGAACGGTCCTTCTCAGCCTACAGGAAAATGTTATCGGATAAGCGTCAAAACACCACAATGGAAAACATGGAGGAGTACTTGGTGACACACTCCGCATCACGATAAAATTAAGTTACCGTACTATTCGTGTTACTTAACAGGGGTTTAAAGACAGGTTTTATATTAACTTTATTTAGTAATATTTGTTTGTTTCATTTTCATGGCATGAGGTCAACAAGAAATTAGCTACAACTGCATAACATTATTTTTTAAATATTTGAAGTACTGTTAAGTTATTTTGATCATGCCCTTAAATCGATCATTTACTATTGTGAAAATTACAAAACAATAGACTATCGTACAAATTATCTAAAGCAACAATAATGACTTTGTCATAAAATATGGAGGTATTTAAGGCAATTTTATCATCTCATATCATGACGTCATAATAAAAGGAATGTACGACAATTTTTGTAAATTTAGTCTGTTATTACTATTACATATTTAATTACATATTTCACAGATATTTACTAAATTCTTATGTACATATTTCGCACTTTGATATTTTACATAAAATTCCGGGCCCTATTGATAATGAATTTCAGGTAGATGACCACCTTCTCTGTGCAAACGTTCTCGCAGTCTTTTAGAGACATCATGCTTGTTGTCCGGCTCCATGGATAAATGGTTAGCGTGCTGGCCTTTGGTTCAAGGGGCCCCGGGTTCGCTCCCCGGCCGGGTCGAGGATTTTAATCTTAATTGGTTATTTCCACTGGTTCGGGGACGCGTGTGTCGTCCTTAAATAGAAAATAAAAGAAAAACAAGAAAAGAATTAGGAAAACAAGAACAATATCAGTAATAAAAAAAGAAAATAGTAAAAAACAATTTAAAAAGTGTCTATCCCATGCGTTCTTTCTATGGCTCCACAGCCGAAGGTGCACGAAGTTTACTCTCGGAAGCTACGATCAGACACGAAAGTAACAAGGCGCGATAGCAGGAAGTCCGACAGGCCGAACTAGGAAAGCAGTAAAATAGGGGAAGTCTGTCCTGTAACGAAAGCTGAAGATGGTAGCTGCAAAATCAGTCATTTTTCTATGCGCGTTGATCGCCAGAACGATATAGAGCATCTAGGTCTCCCAGCATCCGAAAGAAGCAATATTAGACAAAGTCAGGGATTCACTTTCCGCTAACTGCCGCCTAGTTTCGGTCTGTCGTACTTCCTGCTATCGCGCCTTGTTACTTTCGTGTCTGACCGTAGCTTCCGAGCGTTAACTTCGTGCGACTTCGGCTGTAGAGCCATAGAAAGAACGGAGTGGCAAGACACAAAGCTGTGTGGACAGGACGGCTACGATCGCTGCGACATCTTGCGGTTAACATTTTAACTTCAGCTGTGTAATGGCGGTAGGGGACCTGTCTTAGAACAGCTGTTTTCAAGCCGTGTACTGTACTTATTTAATAACATTCATTGAGAATAAGAACACTGTACAGAAACACGTCCTTGTAAGATGCACAGTATTCAATAATATAATTCATCGAAATAAATAAATAAATAAATAAATAAATAAATAAATAAATAAATAAATAAATAAATGGCGTGTAGCCTCCGGAGACGCCTGATGCAGGTCTTTCGATTTGACTCCCGATAAGCGACCTGCGCTCCGTGAGAATGGGGCCGTACCTATCATGAATTCTAATGCTCAAGACGGCACACACACCCAGACCCCGAACGATCGGAATTAACCAATGAAGGTTAAAATCCCCAACTCGACCGGGAATCGAACTCGGGACCCCCTCAAAGCTAGATGTACAGTGTTTAATAACGTTTATTGAAATAATCACACTGTGCGGGAAAATAGTCTCTGTGGATGGGGGCGGTAGAATAACATCCACGGTATCTCCAAGCCTGTGGTAAGAGACCACTAAGGAGGCACCAGTGGCTCTTAACATGGAAGTCTGGGTTGGCGACCACAGGCCCCTTAGCCGAATCCCGACATTGCTTCCATTCACTTGTGATAGACTACATTGGCAATTTCCTGTAAAGTGTTGTGATTTCAATTAATGTGTTGATTTCAATGAATGTTAGTCAATGCTGTACATATAGCCCACATTGGCAATTTTCTGCACAGGTGGTGGTTGTGATTATTGTTTTAAGGGGAAGTACAACTAGGCAACTATCCTCTATTAACACTAATCCGAGGGAAAAAACGGAAGGGATCCAACACTTTGAAAAATGAATGTATCGGCCAAAGAAAGACACGGGCCACGAAGGGCGTGAACATGAAGGACTTCTTAGGATTCGTGAACACAATACAGTCCGGGTTGGAAAAGAGCAAGAGTTGATCAAGGGAGGGCAGATACGATAGAGACCGAGCTCGGTAGCCGCAGTCGCTTAAGTGCGGACAGTATCCAGTATTCGGAAGATAGTAGGTTCGAACCCCACTATCGGCAGCCCTGAAGATGGTTTTCCGTGCTTTCCTATTTTCACAACAGACATTAATTAAGGCCACGGCCACTTGCTTCCCACCCCGAGCCCTTTTCTATCCCATCGTCGCCATAAGACCTATCTGTGACGGTGCGACGTAAAGCAATTTGTAAAAAAAATATAAAAGTACGATAGATGAAAGTGAGAAGCCTGGCACAAGTGGCTGGAAGCAACGCCAGGATTCGGCTAAGGGGCCCGAGATCGCCAACACAGGATGCCAAGTTAGGAGCCACTGGTACCCCCATTAGTGGCCGCTTTCGGCAGGCAGGAGATACCGTGGGTGTTATTCTACCGCCCCCCCCCCCCACACACAGGCGTACTTTCCTGCCATGTGTGATTATTTTAATACATGTTATTAAACACTGAACATCTAGCGTATATAGACGTGTTTCTGTATGGTGTTCTCATTTTGATGAATGCTATTAAATACCGGTACTGTACATATAGCCTATATACACGTTTTTCTGTACAGTTTGCTGATTTCAATGAATGTTGTTAAATACTCTGTTGGTACAAAGAGAGTAACATTAGTTGTATCCCATTTATCACAATCTCCTCTCCTCACACAAAATATGTGCACCAATTAAAAAGAAGGTATAAACAATATATTTTGTACAATCATGTTTTCCGAACGCGATTTTTATAAAATTTGATTATCGTGCATAATTTAGACCAATTTTGTTGTATAAACCAAGGAAATATGTGATTACACGTCTTTATCACGGGAGTGTTATAAGTACACGGCAAGAAAACAGCTATTCTAAGACACGTCCCTTACCACCATTACACAGCTGAAGATAGAAAAGTTAACCGCAAGATGTCGCGGCGCCGCTTCGTAGGGTAAGACAGGCTCCAGTCAAGACAGACTCCAATCCAATCCAATCGGTCTTGCTCCAATCCTCAGACCTTTGCTACTCTCAATCGTTCCAAGATGGCGAATCGAGTAGCCGGACTTGTTGGAAACGTGGGTTCGTTGTTTTCGTATGCAGTCGGTGTAATTTCATGAAAGTTTACTATAAATATTAGTTTCGTTGTTAAATATACTTGTGCGTGTGTATTTATACGAGTCGGTGTACACTCAGGATCTGTAATTATACGCATTGATGTGACAGTTTGTTTGATCGTATTGTGAATCGGATTTAAAGTCGAACTACGGCAATACCTCTCATACAACTGCAGTATTCTTAAGTTTTCTAAGGAATAAAACATGAAGAGAGAAGTGGATTAGGAATATACATTGCGACTATTTTGAAGTCTTCTGATTCGTACTGTGGTTAACTGTTATAAAGTAGACTACATCTTATTGAAGCTCGTCCATGTAGGTTAGACATCATTAGTCAATAGAGTTTTTGCATGCATGTACCTGAATGGGTAAAGACCTATTATATTTGGTGTCTGAACGTTTCATTACTAAGTTTACCATCATTGCGGGAGTTACTGCTATGCCATACGTCAACATATGTTTTAAGAGTTTCCAGAAAGGAAAGCTTAGCATCACCAGGGTCGTTAATTGTGTTAGAATCATCATTTCTCGTGTACTTTCCTTTCATTGGATGCTGAACATTAGAAATTGTCCACCACTTCGAAACTAAGGCAACATGTTATATTTCATAGTTCTCATGAGAGTGAAAAAATTTGAAGAATTTCGCACCTTAATTTATTTTTAACATTAAAAATGATGTTATAAATATAAATTTAACAGTTTTATCATGTATTTCCATCTATCCAGTGACGTGAAAACTGAGAGAAAATGTTATTTGATTAAGTAGCCTATGTGTGTCCAATCTTTATCCCGTTTTCTTACGGGGTCGGGGGTTTTTCGTAGCGAGATTTTACGACAGGATGCCTTTCCCGATGTCACCCTCATCAGAGGGGTTAATGAGATGAAATGATTGACGTGATGTATGATATTAGGAAGGTGAAACCCGGTGGCGGCATATAGCCTAATCCTGTCGAATACACCAAGGAGATTGCTCAAGGCTTAACGTCACCTTCCGACGGAAAAATAGCCATCAACAGCGTCATATGCTGAACACTGCGGAGAGGTTTGGAACTGAATCCAGGATTTGCGCACGCATTCCGTAGAAACTGTATAATGCCACATCGCCTACTCTGCCGGCCAATACTCTGAAGGTGAATTTTTTTCAACCAACGGGACTCGAACCAGCTAACTACAGTGTCAGACCATATAGATTTGACTCCTTAACGATCATGGCTACTAGGCGGGCTGTCATTTGACTAAGTTAAATTTGTAAATAATCAGTTTGTTGTCCTCTTTTACTGTGGGGCTTCCTGTCTATTCTAGTAGAATATATATGATTCTAGTTTATTGTATGTAATTGGCGAAGCGTTTTCATACCTGCAAAAGTGATTTTTCTTATGATATGACATGTATCATGTTAAATTACCGCCGTTGGTATAACATGTGCGTGATATTTTCGTGTTAGCCAATACCAGCAGTCCGGCTACTTCGGCCGCCATGTTTTTTCTATGTTACAGTCTGAGTATCTGAGTCGGTCTTGGCAGGGGCTGGCGCCCCTAGCGAAGGTTTGTGTTAATGAGAGCTCACGCTGAGCTGCATGTTTAACGCATAGCATAGAGCAAGCAGCATTTAGGATTGTTGACGGCGGTGGTTTAAAGTGACGAGCAGGGCTGACGCAGCTATACGCCGAATGCCCTCTGCTTAACTCCACTCATCAGAGTATGCCTTCTGATTTTCTGCGTATACCTCCTACTTCAGTTTCTTTGTTTTTACTTCGCCTTTCTGCCAGTGAGTTTTAACTCTCTAGTAAGCTCGTAATCGTGAACATCGAACGTTGAGGTTGATGAATAATATTATTAGCCATATCTAAATTAAGGTCACCGCCGTTCGTTGCTTACGTCGTTGGTCGAAAAAAATTTCCCCATCAGAATGATGGCCGGCAGGGTAGGGGAGGTGGTGGTATACAATTTCTAATGACTAAATTGCGCGCCAAAAGCCTGGATTAAATTCCGAACCTCTCTACAGTGCTCATATGGAGCGAGGGCATATGACGCTGTTGATGGTGATTCGACCGTAGGTTTGGGACGTTAAGCCTTGAGCAGACTCCTTGGTGCTATTCGACAGGAATAGGCTATGTGCCGGCACCGGCTTTCACCCTGTCCCTTCCTACTATCATATATCGCGTCATTCATTTCAACTCATTAACTCCTCTGATGAGGTTGACGTCAGGAAGGGCATATGGTCATAAAAACCCGCCACGACAGATTCATCTCACCTCATACCCGCCCCCGTAGAGAAACGGGACAAGGGTTGGAAAAACAAAACTGTTCGTTGCTTACCTTTCCAGTCTTATGGTCATACATTCAATAGCCTCACCAGTTGACCGATTTAAGCTTGAGAAATATACGAAGACGTGGTTGCAAAATTACCGTACTACGTACTACAACATACACCAATCCCAGTGAAAAGTGTGACGCAGATCAAAAGAGGCACCTTGGAGTGTTTTTTAATAAATAGCTGGAAGTAGGTCCGGTAGAAAACTATTGTGTGACCAAATTAAGGTTCTCAAACTAGTGCATTAATGTCTGGATTTCTTCTTTATCATTATTTTTTTATACGAATGCTTGTTTTAGGTCAAATTGAGCACATATTGCTGTAAGTAGCTGGAGCCCACTAATTTTAAACGCCAGAGAGGTCTGGCAACCGGTATTTGTCCTGCCCTGACTTACAGTATAGTAGCATGTAATACTTATGCGCAGTAACTTGGAGAAACACTAAAATTTACTCCCTGGAATATTAATGTTATATTTTTGTCTTTATATCACACGTTAAATAGGCATATACAATATAATGATCTAGATAACACCACGCACTGCCGCCATTTTTCACTTCTTCCGCATGCACAGAAAGTCTGATGCTATTTAGAAGCAAGACCGACTCCAATCCTCAGACCTTAATGCTACTCTCGATCGCTCAAAGATGGCGAATCGAGTAGCCGGAATTGTTGGAAATGTGGGTTTGTTTTGGTTTGTTGTTATCGTATGTAGTCGGTGTAATTTTATGAAAGTTGACGATAAATGTTAGGTTATTTGTCGAATATAAGTGTGCGAGTGTGTTTATATGAGTCAGTGGACACATAGGATCTGTATACGCAGTAATGTCAGAATGTGCTTGTTTTGATCGTATTTTTACCCATTAAAGAACATGAGTGCACTAGGTGGACCAGGTTTTAGTTTAACTATGGAAATGCCTCTCATACAACTATTCTTAAGTTTCCTACGGAATAGAAAATTAAGAGATAAATGTATTAGGAATATACATCGTGATTATTTTGAAGTCCATGACAAAACTGTAGCGTGTATACATTATTTTGAGAATAAGTCTGAGGTTAGGGAAACCATTTCTCTACTTCCAAACTATTCGTGTTTCTCGAAAAATATTAATTTAGATAGAATATAATTGATAATGTGATATTCCGTCAGTGTCTATGTGCTTCAAAGCGTCGAGTGATTTAGATGCAAGTGTATTTTACAATAATCTGTGTTTTGCCTCCGGAAATTTTGGCTGGATCTTGGAGTATAACAAAACTTAAAAGTGTGACAGATGGATCAATCTGTACACTGTCACACAGAATAAATAGCGTCTTAGAGGGATTAGCTGGGTTTGTAACGTAGGGGTTTACACTACGAACACCTTCCGATTCATGCTGTGGTTATCTGTTATCAAGCAGACTGCGCCGAACTGAAGCTCGCCCATTTGGTTAAATATCAATGTTTAGTCAAAAGAATTTTTGCACTGTTGTTTAATAGGTAAAAGACTGATATATATCTAGTGTGTCTGAACGTTTCATTGCCAAGGTTACTATCATTGTGTGAAGTGCTGTTATGCCATATGTCAATATTATGTTAACATTACCAGGGCCGTTCATTGGGTTAACAATCATTCGGGTGTACTTGGGCTGAGTGACTCAGACGGTTAAGGCGCTGGCCTTCTGACCCCAAGTTGGCAGATTCGATCCTGTCTCCGTCCAGTGGTATTTGAAGGTGCTCAAATACGTCAGCTTCGTGTCGGTAGATTTACTGGCACGTAAAGGAACCTCTGCAGGACTAAATTCTAGCACTTCGACGTCTCCGAAAACCGTAAAAAATGTAGTTAGTGGGGCGTAAAGCCAATAACATTATTATTTCGAGTGTACTTCCCAATCATTGGGTGCTGAATTTAAGAAATTTTTCACCACTTCAAAACGAAGGCAACAAATTATGTTTCATAGTTCTCATGAGAGCGAATAAATCGAGAAATTTCGCACCTTAATTTATTCTGAAACATTCAAAATTATGTTAGAAATATCATTTTAACAGCTTTATAATGTATGTTTATCTATTCAGCTAAGTGAAATATAAGAGAAAACTATTTGACGAATTGAAATTTCTAAATAATCAGCTTGTTGGTCTCTTTTCTAATAGAGTATATGTGATTCTAGTTGATTATATGTGGTACGCACTTGTTGGCGAAGCGTTTTCATACGTATAAAAGTAATTTTCCATATGATTTTACATTCATCATGTTAAATTACCGCTGTTTATATAATATATACGTGATATTTTCGTTTTAGCCAATACCAGCAATCCGGCTACTTCGGCCGCCATGTTTTTTTAACATTACGGTCTGAGGATTGGAGTCGGTCTTGTTAGAAGGTTCTGCTTGGTAATTTTCTTATTAGCCACACAATGGCGCTGATACCAGTGTGCATGAATAACGGAAGCGCTGTCAGAAAGTTCATTATGGTATTTATTATTCTTTGCTCAGTTCAGCTTGTTGATGAGGTGAAAGTGGAAAACTGATCGTGTGTCTCACTTTCACATCCTGAGATACTCTAAGAGTGTATTGCATATTGTCATAGTGCTTGATAATCGTGTGAAATGTTGAGTAGAATAAGGAAAACTCTGTCGTACTGGTATTTCCGGTATGAACTCCTAACTTATTTTTATTTGTTTGAACCGTGGGAGAAAAGACTTCTCCATTCTATTTTCTTATCATTTTTTGCACTGATTACGTTACTTTCATATGCCTACTTGCCGCATTATTCGTTGTTGTCATTAGTCCATGCTGTGGAAGTGGATAGAATAGCTGAAGTAAACTACAATTCTAGTGAAACATAGGATAGTATATCCCTACTTCCTGGGTACTGAAGTCAAATATGTTTTTTTTTAACTACGCGTGTAACCATTGCGTGCATGTGGACCTAACTGAGAAAAGTATAATGAACATTTATTTTAGTTGTATAGGAGAGATAGGCTACATAAATATATAACTTAAGTCTGTGTACACGTTTGTATCTAGTATGTTAAAATAATCGGTTATCTGTATCGATATTACATTACCATACAATACGTAATGCTATTATTTTTGAACACTTACAGGAGAGTAGGTAAATAATTGCACTGAATGTGAATATCCTGCATTGTTTAAATATTTAGGGTACATCGTTGAATAACAGGTGTTGATGCAATGAACATCAGTATCCATAAATATATTCAGCTTTCAAAATATCCTTCTATTTAAATTAATGTAATTATTCTTACTTCGATTGTTATTAAGGTGGTGGTGGTGATTATTGTTTTGAGAGGAAGTAGCCTACAACTAGGTAACCAACCTCTATATAGCAGTAATCAGAGAGAAAAACTGAAAGGGATCCGATACTTCGAAAAATGAAGGTATCAGCAGAAGAAAGACAAGGGTCACGAAGGGCATGAAAATGAAAGACTGCCTAGGCCTCGAGTGCTCTAATACCGTCGAGGTCGGAAAAGAACAAGAGTTGACCAGTGGAGGTCGGATACGAAAGATAAAAGTGAGGAGTCTGGCACAAGTAAGTCGAAGCAATGCCAGGATTCAGCTGAGGGTCCCGTGGTGGCCATTCCACGCTCCCAAGTTAAGAGCCCCTGGGGCCCCTTATAGTCGCCTCTTACGACAGGCAGAGGATTACCGTGGGTGTTATTCTATTCTTCTCTCTGATTAGTGGATGGTTGCCTAGTTGTACTTTTTCTTAAAACAATAATCATCACCACCACTTAGTTTTGCTGAAGAGCCTTGAATAGATTGTGTAACTACGGAGTTGGAAGAGGGCAAGTGTTGACCAAAGAACACTGGATAGAAAAGTGAAAAAGAAAGCAGAAACGTAGCATAAATTTGTGAAGCAATGTTTTAATTGGGCGAAACAATAACATTATCAGTCTTAAAATGCAATTTCCTCCACTCAGGGACATTCTAACCTTGGAGGTATGGAATGGCACCATGGGAAACTTATATGTGTCTGTCAATGTATTCACTTGCGCGAAATTCCTCTCTTTCCAGTCAGACCTCCCTTGTTCTCTTCCGATACCTACCTACGGCATTAGGTTTTACGGTTCCCATGACCTTTCCCTCAATTTTGGCAATACCTATATTCTTAAACTGCTGGTCTCCTACGACTGGAATTAATAAGGGATGATTATCTCCGAAATAATTTCCGAAGTATGGTACAAAATATCAATCTGTCATCGACATTAGAATTTACTGCGCTACGGAAAATTCCCTTCAGTACTACAAGTCGCGACTCTGGGAGTGGTGATTGTTATTTTATTCTTCCCTATAACTTTAATCGAAGGAGAAAGCGATTCGGTCGCACGGAGAGCGAGGCTATCGGGAAATAAAATTAAAACCCATGTGGGTGGGGGCGTTTGAATATATCCATGGTATTCCCTGCCTGTCGTAAAAGGCGACTAAAAGAGGAACCGCGAGCTCTCAGCTTGAGAGCGTGGGTTGGCGAGCCTGGCATTGCTTCCACTTACATGTGTCTGGCTCCTCACTTTCATCTTTTCTATCTGAACTCCCCTGGTCAACTCTTGTTCCTTTTTGAAACCGACGATATTAGGTTTATGAGGCCTAGAGAGTCTTTCATTTCCACGTCTTTTTAAAATCTTACCTTCTTTTGCCGATACCGTCATTCTTGGAAGTGTCACACCTCTTCCATTTTCTTTGTTATTGGTGTTGAGACAGGATGGTTACCCAGTTGCACTTTCCCTTAAAATAATAATCACCGAGCTCTATAGCTGCAGTCGCTTAAGTGCGGCCAGTATCCAGTAATCGGGAGATAGTGGGTTCGAGCCCCACTGTCGGCAGCCCTGAAGATGGTTTTCCGTGGTTTCCCATTTTCATACCAGGCAAATGCCGGGGCTGTACCTTAATTAAGGTCACGGCCGCTTCCTTCCAATTCCTAGGCCTTCCCTACCCCATCGTCGCCATAAGACATATCTGTGTCGGTGCGACGTAAAGAAAAAAAAGAAAAGAAAAAAATCACCACCACAAAGGATATTAGAATGGTAAAACAAAATCACTAGGTTCGTAAACCTAATACTCGTGTGGCTGGAAAAGAACAAGACTTCATGATGGGTGGTTGAAGAAGCAAGAAGGCATGTAATCGTCACGAGCTGGTTCAATGAGACCTAACATAATCTCAATCAATCAATCAATCAATCAATCAATCAATCAATCAATCAATCAATCAATCAATCAATCAATCAATCAATCAATCAATCAATCAATCAATCAATCAATCAATCAATCAATCAATCAATCAATCAATCAATCAATCAATCAATCAATCAATCAATCAATCAATCAATCAATCAATCTCTTGAATTCCAACTTTATCTTCATATTAAGATCATTCCTACTTTTAAAAGATCAGCTCAAGCTAATTCGTCTCCTAATGCCATTCCACGCCGTCTCTCTACTAACAGCTAGAAACATATCAAATAGTCGAGCATCTCGTCTCCTTACTCCCAAGTCTTCCCAACCCAAAATTTTCAATAGTTTCTTAACACTACTCCCTTGTCGGAAATCGCCCAAAATAAATCGTGCTGCTTTTCTTTAGATCTTTTCCAGTTCTCGTATCAAGTTGTCCTGGTGTGCGACCCATACACTGGAACCATACTCTAGTTGGGGTCTTACCAGAGACTTATATGCCCTCTCCTTTACATCCTTACTGTTATCGTCATTATCCCTTTTCCTGACGCTCCCAACTTGGTTTCTGTTTCCTTTTATTTTATCAATAGCTGCTACATTTCCCTGCCTATCCATGAGCTAGGAACACCTGTTCGCCTTTAACCACAGGGGCTCATAATTTGCGACACGACCCCTACGAGTGGGGCAATTTACACATCCACGGTATCACCTGTCGTAAGAGGGGATGAAAGAGGGACTCTCAAATTGGGCGCGTGGGTTGGTTACCATGGTTCCCCGTAGCTGAGTCTGACATTGATTCCACTTATGTCATAGTCCAAGAACGACTCCAATCCTCAGACCGTAATATAAAAGAAACATGGCGGCCGAAGTAGCCGGATTGCTGGTATTGGCTAACACGGAAATATCACGCACATATTATATAAACGGCGGTAAATTAACATGATAAATGTAACATCATAGGGAAAATCACTTTTACACGTATGAAAACGCTTCGCCAACAAGAATCACATATATTCTACTACGCCCCACTGTCGGCAGCCCTGAAGATGGTTTTCCGTGGTTTCCCATTTTCACACTAGGCGAATGCAGGGGCTGTACCTTAATCAAGGCCACGACCGCTTCTTTCCCACTCCTAGGCCTTTCCTATCCCATCGTCGCCGTAAGACATATCTGTGCCGGTGCGACGTAAAGCAAATAGAAAAAATAAAAATAAAAGAGACCAACAAATTTCAATTAGTCAAATAACGCTTTTTCTTAGATTTCACTTCACTTCGCTGGATAGATGAACATACATGATAAAACTGTTAAAATGATACTTCTAACATCATTTTGAATGCTTCAAAATAAATTTTCTTTCTTAATCTGCTTACCCTCCAGGGTTGGTTTTCCCTAGGAGTCAGCGAAGGATCCCACCTCTACCGCCTCAAGGGCAGTGTCCTGGAGCGTGAGACATTGGGTCGTGGGATACAACAGGGGTGGATGACCAGTACCTCGCCCAGGTGTCCTCACCTGCTATGCTGAACAGGGGCCTTGGTGGGGGATGGGAAGATTGGAAGGGATAGACAAGGAAGAGGGAAGGAAGTGACTGTGGCCTTAACTTACGTAACATCTCGGCATTTGCCTGGAGGAGAAGTGGGAAACCACGGAAAACCACTTACAGGATGGCTGAGGGGGAAATCGAACCCACCTCTACTCAGTTGACCTCCCGAGGTTGAGTGGATCCCGTTCCAGCTCTCGTACAACTTTTCAAATTTCGTGGCAGAGCTGGAAATTGAATCCGGGCCTCCAGGGGTGGCAGCTAATCACACTAACCACGACACCATAGAGGTGGACTCAAAATAAATTAAGGTACGAAATTCCTCGATTTATTAGCTCTCATGAGAACTGTGAAACACAATTTGTTGCCTTAGTTTTATTTATTATTATTATTATTATTATTATTATTATTATTATTATTATTATTTTGCTATGTCTATTTGCTTTACGTCGCTTCGACACAGATAGGTCTTATGGCAACGATGGGACAGGAAGGGCCTAGGAGTGGGATGGAAGCGGCCGTGGCCTGATTAAGGTACAGCCCCTGCATTTGCCTGGTGTGAAAATGGGAAACCACGGAAAACCATCTTCAGGGCTGCCGACAGTGGGGCTCGAACCCACTATCTCCCGAATACTGGATACTGGCCGCAGTTAAGCGACTGCAGCTATCGAGTTCGGTGCCTTAGTTTTGAAGTGGCGGACAATTTCTTAAATTCAGCACCCAACGAATAGGAAGTACACCCGAAATAATAATGTTATTGGCTTTACGTCCCACTAACTACATTTGTTACCGTTTTCGGAGACCTCGAAGTGCCGAAACTTAGTCCTGCCGTAGTTCTTTTACGTGCCAGTAAATCTACGGACACGAGGCTGACGTATTTGAGCACCTTCAAATACCACCGGATTGAACCAGGATCGAATCTGCCAACTTGGGGTCAGAAGGTCAGCGCTTTAAGTCAGCCCAAGTACACTCGAAATGATTACGTTAACCTAATGAACGGCCCTGGTAATGTTAACATAATGTTGACATATGGCATAACAGCACTTCACACAATGATAGTAACCTTAGTAATGAAACGTTCAGACACTAAAGATACAATACGTTTTTACCCATTAAAGAACATGAGTGCAAAAACTATACTGACTAAACATTGATATTTAACCACATGCACGAGCTTCAGTTCGGCGCAGTCTGTTTTATAACAGATAACCACACCATGAATCGGAAGGTTGTTGGCAGTGTAAAACCCTACGTTACAAACCTAGCTAATCCTTCTAAGTCACTATTTCTTCTGTGTAACAGTATACAGATTGCTCCAACTGTCACACTTATAAGTTTTGTTATACTCCAAGATCCAGCCAAACATTTCCCCAGGCAAAGCACAGATTATTGTAAAATAAACTTGCATCTAAATCACTCGACACTTTGAAGCACATAGACACTGACGGAATAACACAATATCAATTATATTTAAATTTTTCGAGGAACCTCACTTATTCTCAAAATGATGTATGCACGCAACAGTTTTGTCATGGACTTCAAAATAATCACGATGTACAAGTATATTCCTAATCCATTTCTATCTTAATGTTGTATTCAGTAGGAAACTTATGAATAGTTGTATAAAAGGCATTGCCATAATTAGACTAAAACCTGGTCCACCTAGTGCACTCATGTTCTGGGTAAAAACACGATCAAAACAAGCATATTCTCACATTACTGCGTATACGAGGTAATTACAGATCGTATGTGTACACTGACTCATATAAATACACTCGCACACTTATATTCTACAAAGAAACTAACATCTATCGTCAACTTTCATAAAATTACACAGACTACATACCATAACAACAAACCAAAACAAACCCAGATTTCCAACAATTCCGGCTACTCGATTCGCCATCTTTGAACGATCGACAGTAGCATTAAGGTCTGAGGATTGGAGTCGGTCTTGCATAGTCCTCACTTTTATCTTTCCTATACGATCTCCATTGGCAATTCTTCTTGATAGAAGGCAGTTAAAGTTTAGGAAAAGTTATTCTAGCGAAGCTCAGTTTGTTGGATTCTGGCAAGCTATAGCAGATATTTTTGATTCAGGAGGTGAAATGGACTGTATCGCTATTGATCTACCCAAGGCTTTTGAGAGGGTATATCATGGGAGATTACTGACGAAAATGAGGGTTATTGGACTAGACAAAAGAGTGGTTGAATGGGTGGCTACATTTCTAGAAAATGGAACTCAGAGAATTAGAATAGGTGAAGCGTTATCTGATCACACCAGGCAAATGCTGGGGATGTACCTTATTTAAAGCTACGGCTGCTTCCTTCCCACTCCTAGGCCTTTCCTGTCCTACCTGTGCAATGCGACGTAAAGCAAATTGTAAAAAAAAAAAAAAAATATATATATATAGGTCTATATGTTTTTAAAAATATCCACCTCGTTCACACAGATGAAGACACCCTTTACAGAATATAATTTGCACGAATGGTATAGGAGTTACCGCCATTTGCGTGAAAGCGCGATAAAGACTTAAATATCGCATGGGGAGAAAGGGGCGATCTAACAGGCAGGCGACCAGAAGGGCCTCGATAAATGTCGCACTCAGCTATGTATATATTTGAAGGGGAAAGTAACTAATGTCGTCTACAAGGAAATGTGATAAGACTTATCACTATCTTCCAACTGAAATTTCTGTTCGTGTCCAGTTATCTCAAGTTTTATTAGTTGTCGTATTTACAAAACTACAGTATGTGATTTTCTTATTCCTGATTTCGACTAATATGTGTAAAAGAATTCAAGTCATGTAATCAGAACCCGACTTCAGTATCGTGGTAATAATACCGAGCTCATTAGGTTGTAAAATGAAAGGAAATGGATTTCTTGTGTGTATGTGACACGGAGGTTTATGACTGCTGCATTATTCATCAAGTAGTGCGGGCTATGCTATAAAATTGAAGTTTCCAACCCTCGCGATTATACTGTTCACATTCTAGCGCCAGCACTACTGATTCCAAGCAATAAATATTTCTTCGTACGATCACTCTACTGATTATTTGTCACGTTACGGAATCTTACTATTTCATACCCAGATTAACAGAAATTGAGTTCTTTTGGAAACATACCGATCAGAATAGCTCTATAAACCAGAGTAAGACACAGGTCATGAGAGAAACTGTCATCAACGGATATATATATTTTTTTGCTATTTTTTTGCTATTTGCTTTTTGCTTTACGTCGCACCGACACAGATAGGTCTTATGACGACGATGGGATAGGATAGGCCAAGGAATTAGAAGGAAGCGGATATATTTACCTGCGGAAACCAAACAATAGGAATAGTCAAATCTTTCAAATATTTAGGGTTGACTCTACAAGTCACTGGATTCACTTTCACAAGGCACATTGAAGATAGAACAGCGGCTGCGATGAAGGCTGCAATGGAGATTCGCAATCTCAAATCCCTTTAACTAAAAACAGCAATGTCATTATTCAAGCTGAAAGGTGCACCGGTAGCATCGTATGCAATTGAAATAACATGGCCGTAACTTTCAAACAAAAATCTGAAAACTTTGGAAGGAACTAAAGCTAGATACATAAAAAGAGCACTCTGTATCTCAAAGTTTTTACCAAATCGACTTGTATACCATCTAGCAGGAAACATCTTCCAACCCCAGCTACCAAAAGGTTCCTGGACGAACGACGCCAGAAAACTGCAGAAATAGACCCAGAATTCTTTAATACTTGCGCCGTGAACAATGATGAATGGAAATTAGTCACTTTTGAGCTACGTCACCTCTATACGAGAGGAGCAATTCACGGCTTTCATCACCATATTTGTAATAAGAAAGGTTTTCAGCAGGTATCCAGCGACTGTGTTTGTGAAATCTGTGGCTCACGTTGTTCACTATACCATCTGTTCAACTGCACACAAAGAACAATTCCTCTTTCTCATTATGCTAAAGGTGAAACATTGTATTGACAGTGAACTTCTCTATTTTTAAAATCTTATGTACACATTGTGTTTCATATTAAATATTATTTAATAATATCTAAGTGTGTCATCGTCCATGGAGTCGGTAGACGTTGAATATTTTCGAAATGGTTTATATGGTGTCCCGTTTTAACAGCAGGTATTCCGGCTCTCATTCATTCTGAACTTCGTGATAGAAATAACATTCTGTCATTTCATTTTTCTTCTATGCTGCGAGGGATAAATCATTGTTATATTCCGTAATATGAATACCAACTGGTTTTCTTTCTGGCCTTTTACCATTCTTTGGTGTCAGCGTTTCATGCGAATTTGACCGGTTGCTCTTTCTGACGCCAGCCCGATGTGGAGGAATGTACTTAATGTTGGTTTCCATGGTGGTCGGTAGTGTACTGTAGTGTTTTCTACTGTATGCATATGCAGAGATGTGTATTAAGAAGAAAACCCAGTGTCCAAGCCAGAGAAATTATTTCGATGTGGCTAAAGTCATAGGCCCGACCGGGAATCGACCCCGGGACCCTCTGAACAGAAGGCTGCTTCTCTGACCATTCGGCTAAGGAGTCGAATCACGTAAATACCATGACATCTAAATACCGCAATGTTGCATTTTAATGGAAGACGGCTTTTTACCTTGGAAATCCAAGTTCTAATTAATATTCCGGGTGGGAAAAACAAAACTGTCCCGGAAAACATTAACAACTAGCATTTATACCCGTTCTTCGCAAGGGAATTTGCAGTGGATTACATGTTTCCTTCAGGAATTTATGCAAAGTAACATGGCTCTGTTCACACGTTTAATGCAACATCTTAAAGTGATATTTTCCTACGACAGCGCGTGGCAGTAACCTGAAATATGATGAAGCTGAATAAAGTCGATAGAGAATGATGACGATTTCCGAATTTATTCTACGGTACATTTCCTGGTCCGAAGTTGTGCGATATTCTCCATGGCTCTCAGGTTGCATATTGTATCTCTGACCACTGGCGTGGCGCTCTGACACTGATGATACCTCCGTTAATATTTATGTTCCATCGAAAAGAGAAAAATGGCTCTTTAGTTCTTCCCGTTGCCCACCTTGAAGTGACATGCACGACATGTCCCACGGGACTTAGACTAAAAATCCAATTTTTCGTAATCATCTGCGTTATTATCCATCGTAAGACAAATGCGTACATGGTATAAAAGAACGGAAATAACATATTCTTAAACGTTTGTTGTATACAGTCTTTGATGATGATGACGATAATGATGATGATGCTTGTTGTTTAAAGGGGCCTAACATCTAGGTCATCGGTCTACAGACCTAATGTTAACGAAAATATTTGAGAATAATACATATAGACATGATACAGTATAGGCTTTTGGGCTTAAGCCGTGTCGAGAAAATAAGGTTAAATTCTTTACGTTTCGCAGACGTTTCTTGACACGACATAAGCCCAAAAGCCTATACAGTATCATATCTATAAGTACGGGCCGTGAAAGCATCAATGGCAACAATATATACGTAGGTCGGGTCCAAAGTCTTGGCAACTATTTTTTTCTCGCGAACAGGAGACAACGCGGAAAAGCTAAGATATGAATTTGGAAACTTACGGTATGTACTTGCGTATGATGCCACTAGGTGGTGTATGTAAACAACAGTGTGGGTCTAAGCATGCCCCCAGGTTCAGTGTGTGAGTGAGAGCGTCAAAAAATGGAAGTAAACAGGCAGGAGGAACGATAGTATATTAAAATAGCAGTTCTCTGCGGCAGAAATGCATGCCAATGCCATGCAGAGCTGCGGGAAGCATTAGGTGTGCATGCCATGCCCAATAGAACAGTGGCGAGGTGGGTGGAGACGTTCAAACGGGGTAGAGTATCAAATGCCGATTTGCCTCGCCCAGGCCGTCCAGTGTCCATGGACAAAGATGTTTATTACAATTCCTTTTTGTTGTACCAATTGCGCCGTGCAATGCGAACCAAACGTCCAGATCTTTTGGAAAACGCCATAATCGTACACTATAATGCGACAGCTCACACAGCAGCCATCGTTCAGCGTCGCTTACAACGGTGAGGATGGGAGGTTCTTCCACACCCGCCTTATTCGCCTGATCTGAGCCCATGTGACTATGATCTAATCCCCAAAGTCACGAAGCCATTACGTGGACAACGGTTTGCTAACAAAGACATCGTAACAGCATTTCGGAGAGAGGTGTCACACGTTAGCGAAATACATGCAGCGAATGGTAGTCAGCGCCTGCCCCACCGCTAGCAACGCACAGTGGAAACCTTGGGTGATTATTTCGAAGGTCTGTAACCAGTGGGGATCTGTCCTTTGTGCGTAGACTTGTGTATTTGCTGTCTATATCATAATAAAACAATGATTACCAATGGCCTGTGTTCTGTCACTTTCCTACGAGAATCTGCTGACGTCAGAATTATTGTCTTCAGGCACTTTGCACAAGTACATGCCCTATATTTCCAAATGCATATCTTAGCTTTTCCGTGTTGTCTCCTGTTCGCGAGAAAAAGAAATAGTTGCCATGACTTATGACTCGACCCTCGTATATGTTTTGTCTATACATTGCTCAGAATTTAAAGGAATGTTATTTCTGTATCGGACGTGTCCACAATAACAAGGAAATGCACTTTTTTTATTTTCCGTCATCTCTGTCTGTCTGTCTGTCTGTCTGTCTGTCTGTCTGTCTGTCTGTCTGTCTGTCGGTATGTACACGCATCACAAGAAAATGGAAGAAGAGAATTTAATTAAAATCGGCATGTAAAGTCGGGGAATGAGCCACTACAATCTAGGCTATAAAACATTAGGCCCCTATATTCACGCTGAGTGAAATGGTAGTTTAGATTAGGGGAAGGCCTAAAATTTAATTCTCAAATATTTATGTTATTATTGGTCCTATCGATAGATACTACATACCTAGAGTTATATAGAATTAAATTTTCGATCATTTAAGTCTCATACATTTTTACTGTAGCGGCTATGATAACAGATATTCATGAATTTGTATTTTTATTGCTAAGTTCATATCAACGCCGAGTCACGAGAAAATGGGTAAACAGAATTTAATGCAAATCGGTATGTACAGTCGGGGAATAAGACACTACAGTCTAGGCTATAAATAATGTTATTCACTCTGGGTGAAATGGTAGTTTAGAGGAATGGGCCTAAAATTTTACTTTTAAATACCTATGCTATTGCTCCTATCGAAAAGTACTACATATCAAAAGTTACAGAGAATATAATTTCCGATCATTTATGTTTTATTCACTTTTACCGTACCGACTATGATAAGAGTGGTATTTCAGAGGCGGAAGAAAACTAAATGTGAAGAAGGCCTACAATATTGACAGCTCATAAAATTGATCAACAGTAACATTACTTTGACCATTGTTTGTTGTGATGTTGTTTGTCTCTTATGCTGTCACTCATCCACTCATTTCCGATAGATGGGATTACTGCTCTGTACCGTGTATAACTACAGCATGCTTGAATATTGGCGGGAAATAGCTGGAGAGTTAGATAACTTTCTTCTTTAGCATGCCATTCCTCTGGTTCATATATTTTCTGATCCTACGGGTACGTAACACACTGATTCATCATAGTATTTCAGCTGAGGCGCTGATTATAGCTGAAGCGCTGACTGGAATGAGCAGTGTGCACACTTAGCGGAATAATGGCAGAGGAGTGTTCACGGCTGTCTGCGGTCAGTCATTCCAGGTCTGGGACTGTGGACTTTCAGATCGGCGGCGTAGTACTATCCATTAGAAGTGAGAAAATGTGTGATTTTTCATTTGATCGAGTATTTCATACGATAGCATTGCTTTTAATCGCGACATTCCTACTGGCGTCATTGTAATGGCCTATGATGATTTCAGTTGGGAAAACCACTAAGACAGTCTTTCTGAGGATGTAAAAAACACATGGAGAGCAAGTGTCTGCCATTGTAACGAAAACTGCCCAACTTGATTGTGACTGATGGTAGGCAAGAAGGCCTACCATTAAAATGAAAATTCCCTTATCCCGTCTTCACTTGAGAAAAAAAGTATGTTGACTTCTCAGTCGCGTTTCTGGGGTAACGTTGAGCTATGCAATTTAATACAATCTTACTCACAATGTGTACACTACCTGACCTAGAATTCTGTATACAATGTAGAATTCGTAGCGATGCACGGGTACATCAGCTAGTCTATCTATAAATACCAACTCCATGTGATTACCATGATATCATAATGCACCTGATAACACAATCCTGAGTGAATAGAATCCAAATACGTAGTTTGGTTGGAATGAGCCCAACAGTTTTCTACTTTTAGGAATATACAAACAGACAGTTAACCAGAAGACAGACAGACAGACAGACAGACAGACAGACAGACAGACAGACAGACAGACAGACAGACAGACAGACAGACAGACAGACAGACAGACAGACATACACCAAAGGGAAAAATTCCAACTCATCTTACCTCGGTGTTTAGATACATTAGGTGGGGGTAATTTTAAAGCCGAGAGAAATATGTTGCATCCTCTGATTTTCTCCTGTTATGAATCCTTCAGACAACTGTGCGTCTGCGAAAGTGTCAGTCACTGGCTCTAGAGTATAGAGCAGGGACTCTCAAACGCTCAAAATCTCACGCGTAAAAATCGAGGCGCAGCCACTCCGTGCACTGTGCATCGTTCCGACTCGGCTCAACTCGGCTTGACTCGGATGGTGTAGTGTGCTGAGAGCGACGAAGAGTTCGGTGATATACGGTTTGTTTATCAGTGAAATAGATAAGCGCAAGACAACAAAATAATGGACCAACCTGTTTTGAAGAAAGCAAAGACTTCCGAAAGTCCATTTCAATAGAACTGGGAACTTTCGTATTTCTTTGTCAGTCGTGACGATAAAGCCAAATGCTTAATCCATGGGACAATAATTATGTGATACGTTTATCAAAAAGATCTATTTTCCAATACAAAGACTTTGCTCAAATTCTACGAGAATTTGTCGAACGAAGATTTTCCTAAGCTCATCGAGAAGCAGCTAAGATTATTTCTATGTTTGTTTCCACATGCATATGTGAAAGGTTTTTTTCCTGCTTTGACTTGTAGTAAAACTAGATTGCGTGCGAGTAGGCCTATTTCTGATTGTAATTTAAAGAAGACTCCCAAATTGCTGTCAGCCAGTCCCTTGTTCCAGGCATAACTGGTATCATTGCAAAGATAAAGGAAAAGAAGAGCTAGAGAAGATAAATTGTCTGCTCACACTTAATTGAAAGAAGAGTGTTTTAACACCGGTAACATTGTCCCATACAACAGCGTCACCGCTCACCGCACATAAACATTTCGCAGTGAGGGGAGGATCAGCGGGGAAGGTGGAGAAGGCGAAGACAGGTGAGACAGGTGTAGGGGAAGTGGAGTGGGGGTTTACACTCTGGTCAACCTAGTGAATTCGTCTCCTGCACTTTGCGCCCGTGCACTGAACGGCGCATGCACCCTGAGAGGCCCTGGTCTAGAGCATCAAGCCCGAAGAAGATAGTAATTTTCTCCGTCATTTGAAGAGTAAGCGAAATTACGTACTTAACAAAAGTTATTTAAAATGAAGGGGCGTTTCACATATAGTCGATATATTTTACATATAATCAATAGTGTAAGAGAAAATTGAAAAATTCTCTTCTGGTCTTCCTGTAAACTCTCAGTCTTTTCAGCGATTTTTAAATGATATGCACCGAGCTCGATAGCTGCAGTCGCTGCGGCCAGTATCTAGTATTCGGGAGATAGTGGGTTCGAACCCCGCTGTCGGCAGCCCTGAAGAGGGTTTTCCGTGATTTCCCATGTTCACACCAGGAAAATGCTGGGGTTGTACTTTAATTAAGGCCACGGCCGCTTCCTTCCCACTCCTAGACCTTTCCCGTCCCATCGTCGCAATAAGACCTATCTGTGTCGGTGCGACGTAAAGCAACTTGCAAAAAAAAAAAAAAAAAAAAAAAAAAAAAAGATATGCATAACAAAAACTGCTCCTGGATGAGTAGAGTCTAAATATGAAGTTTGGTCGAGATCTATTCAGCCATTTACCCGTGATGATGGAACAGACAGACAAACAAATGGATTCGAAAGCTAAGAACTACTGATACGATCTTGAATGGACCAGAAACGGATATACGAGTATATGTCAACATTTGGCGAAATAAATGACATTACAGACAACGGACTCCTAGAATTTTATTTATAAGATAGGACTGACGCGCGATTGACTCTTGTTGATGAACACAGAAGATAAGATGCTGGAAATGATCTCATTTGAAGAAATGAAAAACCAAGGATTCAAAAATCCTGACGCCACTTCACTGAGAAACCACCGGCAGAACTCAACACACGAAGGTTCGTCTGGGCGCTTAGACGCATGCATAGCAGTGAATTTGTAAGGATACACATGCAAGTAAGCCTCCGTGGCTCAGGCGGCAGCGCGCCGGCCTCTCACCGCTGGGTTCTGTGGTTCAAATCCCGGTCACTCCATGTGAGATGTGTGCTGCACAAATCGGAGGCGGGACAGGTTTATCTCTGGGTATTCCGATTTTCCCTGTCATCTTTCATTCCAGCAACACTCTCCAATATAATTTTGTGTCATCTGTCAGTCATTGATCATTGCCCCACAGGAGCGCGAGAGGCTTCGGCAGCCGGCACAATTCCTATCTTCGCCGCTAGATTGAGGCTTCATTCATTCCATTCCTGACCCGGTCAAATGACTGGAAACAGGCTGTCGATTTTCACAGATCCAGGTCCTTTTTGATAATGTTTCGACTCGACGATCTTTTTTTTTTTTTTTTGCTAGGGGCTTTACGTCGCACCGACACAGACAGGTCTTATGGCGACGATGGGATAGGAAAGGCCTAGGAGTTGGAAGGAATCGGCCGTGGCCTTAATTAAGGTACAGCCCCAGCATTTGCCTGGTGTGAAAATGGGAAACCACGGAAAACCATCGACGATCTTTTAATTCCCACTTGCACAGATAAACGTCGTTGAGATTTCGTCGGACTTTGTTCCAGGCTTTCCTTCGCTAGAGCAATGTTTTCTTGCATTCGAACTCTTTTCGGATAGTTACGGTTTTTGTTCGCTACAGAGCCCGTTTCGCGCCATTTTGCCACTAAGATCTGCATTGCAGATTTTGCTGGAGGTTTTACCAGAGCACTTCCAGTCTTAAACTCTTGCGCAAACAGTTCCGCGCAGGTTTTCCACGAATCGTGCTTCGCATAACACTCGACAATGAACACGCGCTGTTTTATAGTTAACACCATATTGTGTTGCATTCAGCTGGTATAATTATATTATATTATATTATATTATATTATATTATATTATATTATATTATATTATATTATATTGTATTGTATTGTATTGTATTGCATTGTATTATATTATATTATATTATATTATATTATATTATATTATATTATATTATATTATATTATATTATATTATATGGGGTGTATCTATATTCCCAGTACAGAATTTAAGGGCTTGCAGTGGGGACCAAGACGGTAAAAATGAAATGTCGTATGGCTTTTAGTGCCGGGGTATCCCAGGAAGGGTTCGGCTCCCCCCAGGTGCAGGTCTTTTTATTTGACGCCCATAGGGACCTGCGTGTCGCGATGAGGATGAAATGATGAAGACAACACATACACCCATCCCCCGTGCCAGGGAAATTAACCAATGATGGTTAAAATTCCCGACCCTGCCGGGAATTGAACCCGGGACCCTGTGACCAAAGGCCAGCACGCTAACCAGTTAGCCATGGAACACCAAGACGGTTAAGTTTAGCATAGGAACTTGTGTCCGGAAACGTACCGTCTTCCCACTACCGGTAAGAAACCATCACAGCATACGTTCAAATCTCCCGCATTATCGGCGCCACTGACTACAGTACGTACATCATTGAACGCTCACGTGATGTCCCATAACCATACAGGTTTGTTTACATTCCATGCCATTCAGTTGAGTGTGTGGTCCGCACGGAGACGTGTTGTGCTTGTGATTTTCGTTCATACTACAGTACAGCAATAATTCTTTACTAAGTGCACAGCAGTAAGTTGTACGTACAATAATTCATCTGCACCAAAAATTTGGGCAATAGTGGATAGGTTGTGGTGGCCCGATTGCTTGGCCTGCACGTTCACCCGACTTGACACCGCTAGACTACTACCTGCGGGGTCGTATAAAATCTTGATTTACGAAACCCCTGTGGAATCTGAGGAAAACCTACTTGGCGCGGGTTATGGCTGCAGCGGATGTTGGAGGACCAGGTATTGATGATCGTGTATACGAGAACATGATACGTAGGTACCTTCCGTGTCTGTGTTGACTTCGGTGGTCGTCACATCGAGTCCCGCCTGTAATTGGACCCAGACGATAAGCAGCGGAAGTCGGACAGAGCGCCGAAAATTGCGGGAGCGTCGAAAGTGTGCTGTGGTAACTTTTTGCGGGTAGCGGGAAGACGGTACATTTCCGGACACAAGTTCCTGTGATAAACTTAACCGTATTGGTTCTCACAGCAAGCCCTCTAAGTCTGCAATGGGAATTTAGAAACACCCTATATTATATTATATTATATTATATTATATTATATTATATTATATTATATTATATTATATTATATTATATTCACATGCATTTAAGTGATTTGGAAGAATGTCAGGATGTTCTTATACTGTAGAACAAGACATATAATTCTATTAAACAATTTTTTTTGTTAGCCTACTTGTGTTTCATAAATTTGTAGACTATTTTTCATTCGACAAACTGGAAAACATACAGTTTATATCTTCTAATTAGAGTTAAGAGACGATAGTTGCCTCAATAATCATTGTATCGAACGAGATGGCCTTGCGGTTACGGGCGCGCAGCTGTGAGCTTGCATTAGGGAGATAGTGGGTTCGAATTCCACTGTCGACAGCCCTGAAGATGGTTTTCCGTGGTTTCCCTTTTTCACGTTAGGGAAATGTTGGGGCTGTACCTTAACTAAGGCAACGTCCGCTTCCTTTCAACTCCTAGCCCCTTCCTATCCCATCGCCGCCATAAGACCTATCTGTTTCGCTGTGTCGGTGCGACGTAAAGCCAATTGTAAAAAAAAAAAAAATAAATAATTATCCACTTGTCACCCAGTATAAATTCAAGATCCTCATATTATATCCAGGAAGTCATTAACCACTTCACTGATGGCCTTTTACCAGCAATCCTTCTCCACATTTCTTCAACGTGGGTTATTCTATAAAGTGCCCTTTTAGAGGGTGAAAGTGCCTTTGGGAGACCAACCTTTCACTGCATAGTGTTATTCAGTATCTGTATCAACCGATAAACAAACAAAAACTCATTAGTATTAGGTAAATCCTCCCTCTCATTCAGGTAATATTGTAATGGTTTGAAAATGTATAATTTGTACTGAATATGAGGAGTCTATTCAGGAGATCGTCCATTTATACGGAACACTCGATTGGTTTTGATAAACTAGTGTTGTCAATGTTTTTATAGTGCTGATTTAAGTATTTAAAGAAGTCAATAAACAACTCCCATTCATCAGGGATATGTTGCCTATCCACAAAAATCAATAGGATTACATAAAACCTCATTGCTTTGCATTCCCTACGGACGTTCAAAGAAGATACCATACATGTAAATATGTACAAACCGATTTAAATACACAAAGTATTCCAAGCGGCCCATCGTTTGGTAGCCGTATTAGACCCCTTCATATTTTGCAAATATATATAAAAATGAGTATTAGAAATTTCGTTTTCATATTCTCTGGCAACGTTTATTTTCTTTACACCCCATACGAACCATGTGAACGTGAAGTACTGTATGTCCTCCCACCGAAAGTCACGAACTGACTCACGTCTTTCATGCGGCAGAATGTAATTTTCTTTTATGCTTTTGTTGGTGCCAGGGCGTGGTTCAGTCTTGACACGTCCACTCTCTAATTCACAATCAGGGTAATTACGTGATTTACTTAAATTACAAGTCCACACGGCTGTCTGGGGACTATTTACCTGTGTACGACGAACAAAATAAAAGGTGTGGATTAGAATAGATCCAAGATATCCCGTACATGTTATGTGAGGATGCTGAAACAGTAGGCCTCTAAAGCTTATTTCAGCGAGGAACGAGCTGGATGGACGCCAATTGAGGGTTTGTGCACCGACTTCTTCATGGTTTACAGCTTATGATATCAAATATATTACTTTGTTGTAAAGATCCCTTAATCTACGCGAAAAATGAGTCCATACCTTTGAATGAGGCATCAGTCGAAATATTTTTTCACTCCTATTTACGAGTTTAGGCACTCTTGTTTTAATGAACAGTTTGGCTAAAAAAATGAATGGAAGGAAGGGGAGGATAAACCCCCTCCTTTTGTTCTACACTAATTTTTAGACACGTATACGAATCCGATATGAACTGAAATGGGCACAGTTCGAGAGCTCGCCGAGATGGATATGGTCGAATATTTTGAGCCCAAATTCAAAACTGTGGCTTTACTTTTTCGGAAGAATATGTGCAGTGAAAATATCCTATCCGGTTTCCCTCTCATCCCCGCTGGACAATTTCTTTCGAAAGAACAGATATCGTTTTCACATTCCATACAACAAGATACGTGGAAATTCACTTCGAAAAATGTTTCCAAAATATTCCCGAAATATATAGATTTCTCTGATTGGCCTTATAACCCGGATGAGATTTTTGAGGCCGGAATTTGGTGGCTCATAACTATCGAATCGCTCATCCGCTGTCGACGGACTTAGCATCGCTTCGATGGGCTTTCCTTCTGCTTTCCGACGAAGTACAGTAAATACTCTTAAATCGGCTAACGTTCAACAAGAAAAAAGGGCGCGAAAAGTGGAAGCTTTACACGATATTACTAGTTCCCTAGGTGAATCCGTCATTGATTCCTCATGTGCCAACTTCTTCGCTTTCAATCATCCTATCCTATCTCCCCTATGCAACACTTGTTCTCTTCCGACCCTGGCGTTATTAGGCTTGCGAAGCCGAATTTTTTATTTTGTAGGTCATCATGGTCCTCCTTCTTTTTTGCCGGTAGTTTTGTTCATCGAAGTGTCAGATTCCTTTCTTTTTCCTTTCTGTTTAATGTTAAAATTGCATGGTTGCCTGGGCTTACTTCACCTTAAAACAGTAATCACAACTACCACTGAATAGCCAAAGAGACAAATTCAGATCTGATAACCGCACTTAAACCTACATTTAAATAAACTAGAGTAATATTAAATAACATTCACATCGGGTAGGCCTACTACTGTTAAGTTTTATTCCATTGATGAATACATTATTCATATTCTTCGCTTTGAAATCACGAATACTAATTACGAGGGAGAACTGTTGCGAATTGTAATTCTAGGAATGTTCTGAGAACTCGAGTGGCACGGATTGTTGCGTGATACACTAATAAAACGGCACCTCCGTCATGTATATTCAAATGTGGTTCAAGGATATTGCCTTCTTATTTCATTTCGTGCACTCTTCAATTCTTGGCCAGTATTTCGTCTCTAGTTCTATGAAGTCATTACCTTTCTTCAGAATCATGAAGTGACTAAGTAATTGAATGTGAAGAATACTTCTTTTAAAGAATTGGTTTTACGTCGCACCGACACAGATAGGTCTTATGGCGACGATGGGATAGGAAAGGCCTAGGAGTGTAGAGGAAGTGGCCGTGGCCTTAGTTAAGGTACATCCCCAGCATTTGCCTGGTGTGAATATTGGAAACTACGGAAAACCCTCTTCAGGGCTGCCGACAGTGGGGCTCGAACCCAGTATCTCCCGGCTGCTAGCTAATAGCTGCGCGCCCCTAACCGAACGGCCAACTCGCCCGGTGTGAAGAATACTAGTCTTTGGATATGATCCCATGGGAGGATTGCTCATAGTTGATGAGACAAGTGTGGCGATCACGGGGCGCAACCTTGATTGTCATTACCTCCACTAACTTGGGCCGCGTTCATCCTGCCACCTTTCTTGCCCGACTTACCTTGATCAACTCGTCTCTTCCAATACCGACAGTATTAGGTCTGCAAGGCGCAGGAAGTCTCTTGTTTTCCCTTTAAAACAAGAATCACAGTTACCTTAATTCTTCGAGTTGTGAGAACTCTCCTTTTCAGACTGCAGGACAGAAGATCAAAAATTCATTCACGAACAGATGAGCCTCCTAGACGCTAGGGATCTTCACGAGAGAATCATGGGACTGGGACCAGAGAGAGGAAACCGACTAAAATGGACGATCAGCAGCGAGCAGCTATGGAAAGTGAAATAGGCTACTGGATACAGATCTTTTTATTCGTTTTGCGTCGCACTGACCCAGACAGGTCTTAGAGTGATGATGGGGTAGGAAGGAAGTGATCGTGCCCTTCATTAAGGTATAGCCTGGTGTGAAAATGGGAAACCATGAAAAACCACCTTAAGGGGTTCGAACTCACCATCTCCCAATGAAAGATCAAAGCCACATGACCGAAACTGTGTGGCTAACTTGCTCGGTATCTTATTCTTTCCTGGCAGTATATGTACTCACGAAACGGGCACTCCTGAGCTCACTCAGGGTCAGTTCGTCTGACTCGGAGAGAGTATGTCCGACATCCTTGTACCAGTTCTAGTGGCACTTCACTTTTCCTTAAGGCAGCCTCATCAGTTCGTTTCCACGCTGCCTTAGGACGCCCTCCTCCTCTCTTCGGCTTTTCGATGGCAAGAGCTTTCTGTACTAAATGGTGTTCATTCCTTTCTCAGACGTGACAATACCTGAGGAGCTGTTTTTCCTCCATCTTGTCGCTGATGGACACAGTTTTGAAAGATCCTTGCCCGTGCTTATTAATCATGCAGAGTGATTCCCACTGACCATCACAACATCCACATCTCTGTGACATGAATTCGCTTCTTCTTCTTCTTCTTCTTCTTCTTCTTCTTCTTCCTCTTCTTCGTCTTCTTCTTCATGTACCATGTCCTCGCAGAACGTTGGCGATCAGTAGCATGATCTGTTGTTTGTTCATAGCTGTTCTGAACAGAGTAAGCTTTGTCACCCCAAACCACTGGCTCAAGTTGCCAAGCCACAATGTCCTACTTCTCCCCGGACCAGGTTTTCCATTAATTTTCCCTTGGAGTATTACTTGCAGAAGATGGTATTTACTGTTCCGCATCATATGACCTAAGTATTCTAGCTTCCTTCTCTTGATGGTAGTGAGAATTTCTGATTCTTTGTTCATACGGTGCAAAACCTCTTTATTGGTCATTTTAGCTGTCCATGGTATCTTCAGCATCCTTCGGTACGTCCACATTTCAAATGTTTGCAACTTCTTGCACATGGTCTCAGTTAGTGTCCGTGCCTTAACGCCGTATAACAGAATGCTGAAAACGTAGCACCGGAGTAGTCGTGTCCGTAGTGTAATGGAAAGGTTATGGTGTGTCAAAAGTTTTCTAAGTCTCTGAAAAGAAGTTCTGGCCTGCTCAATTCTGCATCGGATCTCATGGGATGTGACATCTCAGGTATTTAAATGTTGCCACTATTGGGATCTGGTCCTTTGCTGCTGTGAGATTACCTCGAATGCCATCTTATTTCATGCTTATAACCATCTACTTGGCCTTCTTTACATTAAGCCTCAGGCCCATGGCGCTTCTGGCTTCAGTGACAACATTAAATAGTTCCTGTAGATCCTGGAGATTGGTTGCAAGTAGCTTCGGCATACCTGATGTTATTTATGATGAAACCATGAACTACAACTCCTTGAATCTTTCCGTAAAGAGCATCTCGAAAAACCATTTCTGAACAGATGTTGAAAAGCATGGGTGAAAGAATACAGCCTTGGCGAACTCCTTTCATAATTGAGACTTCTTCCGAGACACGACCATTAACTCTTATGCCAGCACTCTGGTTTCAGTAGAGATTACCAGTAATACAGATGTCCCGCCCATCACGTCTTGCTTCTCGAAGAATGTTCATACGATCATCATGGCGGACTGTATCGAAGGCTTTTTCGTAATCGATGAAACAATTAAAAACATCGACATTGACATCTCGGCACCGTTGGACTAATACCTGCAGACTAAATAATGCCTCTCTAGTACCAAAACCATGTCTGAAGTCAAACTGTGAGGTTCCGATATTCTCCTCACATTTGTGGTAAATTCTCGCATGCAAGACCTTTAGGAATACTTTCAGAACGTAGCTCATCAAACTAATTGTTCTATATTGATTGCAGAACTTTGCATTGGCTTTCTTAGGCAATATTACGAAAGATGATTTGAGCCAGTCTCGAGAAATGGTTCCACTGCAGTGAATACTGTTGAATAGGTCCCTTTTCTGGCTTGCTCAACATTCGGAGCAGTACATGAGGGCAGGCCGGACAGTGGTTTTGTACACTTTGCCCTTTAATTTGCTCGGAATAATAATAATAATAATAATAATAATAATAATAATAATAATAATAATAATAATAATAATAATAATAATAATAATAATTGTACCGGGCGGTACACCTCCACGCCGCTAATTCAAACTTTGCGCCAGTTGAAACTCCCCTACTGGAGGAAGTCTGAACCTTATCTAATGTGTTAATTTTCAAGTTTCTCAGAAGATGTCACTACTTGGAAATTTTGAAGTTTCTGAACTGGGTCGTTTTCGACGTGTTTTGTTTTGCCTGTAGTAAGAAGTGTGAACATTCTCTTCCAGAGGACACTACTGAAGAACTACAATGGTGCACCCTAGTGCGAAGTGAAAGAACTGTTTTTGGAGAAATTTTTATTTCAAAAGTTTGTTCCTTGTTAAATTTCTTTCTGTTATTGTTTAAGTTGGCTGTATAACCCTTTCTTTCCCCTTGTTTTGAATTTAGCCAATCCCGAATTTCTTTAATTAATTTATGACCAATCCGGTGTATCTTCTCCAAAGGGGATATGTTGCTTAACCCTAGCCAATAAAGTTTTTGTGGGAGGGTGTTCTCATTCCTGAAACGCCTCGAACTTTCCGCGAGAGTATATAAACTGCTGATTTTCGGGTCTCCGCGCCACTTCAGTAACATCTTTCAGTGTGTAAAGTACGTAGCAGGGGGCGGGAAGCGCCTCTTTCTTCGGGCAGCAGTTCATCCACAAGGTAATGGCCTTTTAATAACTTCTTTTCTTGCTAGCTCAGCAGTTTAACTCTCGGGGCAGGTCCGAAGCCTTTTCCATGTAACTTTCCTTTAATAATGTAAAGACACTCGGTGTCAATTCTTTCTGTTTTAACTACATATTGGGATAGAGAGTGCTTAACCCTCTCGAGCTCCCACTCATATTGCATTGAGGTGAACTTATTTTTCTCAACCGGTTCTTCCTTAACGTAATGTAAATTGTTTCCTTCTAAAAGTCACCTCTTTAGTATGGGATTAGCCCTTGCATAAACGGCCTAGTGCCAAGTAGGTTTTAAACAAAATGTATTAGGAGTGCAGATCGCCTCCTCTCAAATTGGTATTTTAGAGGCCATGTAATTAACCTTTTCTCACTTAATAGGCCTCAGTAGGTTGGGTATTTTACCCCTGTGTTTATGTCCTTAGAGGACAGCTTGAAGGTGGAATTTGGTGTGGCCTTTGATAGGCTTGAACGTTGAGAGCGGTTTGCTCTTTTTGAAATTTGGTTCTGCGTGCCTCGAGGAGGCTTTACTGTGTAATTGGGAGCAAGTGCTCCTGGGCATGATTGGGGTCTTCTGCCCCTTTGTTGAATTCTGTATATCGTAAAATTGGGCTAATTGCTCAAGAATTGTGTGTCTGGCTCTCGGAGCCCAAATCCTGTAACTCTGTAATTGTACATTCTCGAATAGTGGCTTTGCTACTCTGTACCTGCCATTCTTGTTATTTCTTGATTTTGCAAAGAAAATATAACCTTGTTAAATTTTAAATTAACTTTAATTTCGTAGCCTGAGACCTGTTCACCCCCGCACCTTCTTTCACCTCTGCTGTTCCACAGATACCTCGGAACAATAATAATAATAATAATAATAATACAGCCTCAGCTCCAAATGCAGACATTTTGGTCTGACGCCATTTAGGCTGTTTGAGTATCGATTCGACGTTCTGTTTTACCAAACGTCAGAGAAACCGGAATTCTGTTGGGTGACGTATGGCTGACTTCTAATTAAATTTGTTGGATAAACACCATGTCACTAGATATCCTTTAATTCCGATATCGTACGACATGGAGTGCTGAGTGGACTTCGCCCTGCACTTTGAAAATTCGACTACCTCTGCCAGGTTTGAAACCGTTATCTTGGGATCCCGAAACCGACACTCTACCACTGATCAGCAAAGAATATAAAAATAAGACTGTAAGACTACTGCAGGTTAATGTGCGGGACATACAGAAAAAAGTCACTGAAATTTGGAATCTTGCATAATAACATTTCGTGAACATTTCTAAATGATGCACTTAGTCATCGGCCACTTAGGCGAAGGCCGATACAGTAACACTCAGCCAGACGATGCAGAATAATATATTCAAATCTACGAGGGCTGTAAATAAAGTAGAGGTAATATTGACAGAACGCAATATTTAATGAACTATCAAGTACAATTGCATTACATTCCTTCAATGTAGACACACGCAAAGTCTTTTTTAAAATATAAGTTGATTTACGTGGCCCCAAAAAGTCTATTACATTTTGGCAAACGTTGTGAAGCCGTTGGAGAACATTGGCAAGGCGTTCTCTGTTGATGACAGGGACGGAGCGCCCTACTGCACGGAGTAGAGATGCCACGTCAAGAAATCGGTGGCTTCGGAGGGGTTCCTTGAACTTCGGAAACAGGTCGAAGTCATAAGGACACATGTCTGGTGAGTGCGGAGGGTGTACCAAGACCTCCCAATGCCACCGTTGCAATAACAGCTTGGCATTGTGTGCGACATGACAACGTGCGTTGTCATGCAACACGATAGGGCGGTCGTCTCACAATGAACGTGAATGTTTACACCGCATAGCCGGAGGCAGATGTCGCTGTACAAATCGGCAATAGCAGTCACTGTTGACGGTTTGTCCCTCAGGCACAGCATGGGACTGCACCCTCTTAGTCGTCTGCCACAATCAGCATAAGCTTCACCCGACTGGGTTCCTTTAGAAATTTCTGAGGACGTGGCGAACCTGAGTGACGACATTCATTCGATTGACGCTTTAATAAGGCTCGTAGGCCTGTGCCCACCTCTCATCAATGGCGGCAATACGCTGCAGAAATGCGTCTCCTCCTCCTCTTTGGTTGCGTTATCTGTCCAGGTGGATGTCAACCAGTGCATATCTGTGCCATTTCTGTACGTCGGTGAGTTGTTCAGTAACCCAACGGGACGCAATTTTCCTCATTTTAAGACATTTCGTCAGCATGTGCCACACCGTTTGATGACTGAGGCCAACCTATAGGGATAATTCCCGGAAACGAGACTGCTCACGATGTCAATCAGATCATGAGGAATGGACGGCCGACCTGTGCGGTGCAAATCCGAAGTCTCATTCCGACCCACACGAAACTCCTTGACCCATCGTTCAACCGTCCTATACGGTAATGCATTCTTGTCACAGGCTTCACGTAATCATCGATAACATTCTGATTTATTTTTGCCACGGGCAACCTCTATTTTAATCCAAGAACGCTCGTCAACGTTTGAAAACATAGCAACAACACTCCCAACTGGATATCCGTCAAATGCACACTACACATAGACAACAGCTCCACCTGACCGCTCTCATATCCTGCGTAAGTCTGGACTACGCTGCCATTACTTTATTTAGAACCCTCGTATATCCGGCATGTTTAATTAAACGAATCCACAAATCTCATTAAAGTTTTTGTTTTTAAAATATGCCGCAAACCTTAAATTTTACACAATACGGCGCCACTAAACAAGAACCGGATAAAAAAGTAAAAAAAATACTCAAATATAATGACTGGCGTACCTGTATTTCAGTACGTACACCTGTCCAACATTTAACAACGATGACGACAACCTCAACAATAACAACAGCACCGGTAGCAAAAAATATGCTAGGCATAAACATATCTCGTCCAGAAAGTCGGCTGATTGTTTACCTGCCACACTGCTGTATAAAAATGGAAATAAAATTGTGTATAAAAGGCATGGATGGAAACGGAAAGGGTATTCACTACATTGATGTGACGTGAACGAGCTGCCGAGAAGGGAATATTAAAGTGGACGTGTTTATTTATGCTTCATCAGACAATGTTGAATTCGCAGCAGTTACACGAAATACAGGGACGAATTTAAGGCAGATTTCTGGAACAGTAATTGGCACCTCTGTGGGTGACGGCGGTAGATACACACACAGCATCTCCTACCTGTCGTAAACGGCGATTAAATGGGGACACCAGGGGCTTTCAACCTGAGAGCGTTGTCTGGCGACCACGGGGCCCTTCCTGAGTCTACTATTGTTTCGAATTATTTCCTGTTCGACCACCCTTGGTCAACTCTCATTCTGATCCAACCCTGACGGTACTAGGTTTGCGAGCCTGCTTCCACTTTTTCCTCTAATTAATGCTAAAGGAAGATGGTTGCTCAGTGTTACTTCCTCTTAAAACAGTAATCACCACCAACATCGCAGTAACTGAGGGTGAGAAAAAGTATTAGAGGGCTTAAAATCAATTGTCAAACAAAACATATAATTCTAAATAAACTTTCGAGGAAGAATTTATAATGACATACTAATTGATTTTGTACTTTAGGATACTAGTTCCACCCGAGCGACCGAGACCGACGTTCGATTCCTAGTCAACCCCGGTTGAAATTTTCACCTGAAAAATCAGGTGGACTCAAGATGAGCATCCAGCCTTAAACCTTCGGCCAAAACCCACAATGAGCCCTGCAAGTGGCTTCAGTGATCCTAGAAATAAGTGGCGCGCAGCTGTAAGCTTACATTCGGGAGATAGTGGGTTCGAACCCCACTGTAGGCAGCCCTGAAGATGGTTTTCCGTGGTTTTCCATTTTCACACCAGGCATATGCAGGTGCTGTACCTTAATTAAGGCCACGGCCGCTTCCTTCCCACTCCTAGGCTTTTCCCATCCCATCGTCGCTATAAATTCTATGTGTGTCGGTGCGACGTAAAGTAAATTGTAAAAAAAAAAAAAGAAAGAAAGAAAGAAAGAAAGAAAGAAAGAAAGAAAGAAAGAAGTGAGACAAACTGAAGAAAGTCAAGTCAAGTAAATTCAAGTAATAAATTAAAGCAAAGTAGTTTCAGAGATTGGTACTTCCAATAAATTTTACATACCGAAAAGTGCAGGATGATATTTATGTAAAGATATTCAGGATAATGGGGAGCCAGGGAGGTGGGCTAAGAAGAAAAATTAGTCCAATTCAAATCCAAATGAGCAAGCTCGCAAATTTATATGTGTGTTCAAATCGTTATCATAGTCACCGGGCGAGTTGGCCGTGTGCGTAGAGGCGCGCGGCTGTGAGCTTGCACCCGGGAGATAGTAGGTTCGAATCCCACTATCGGCAGCCCTGAAAATGGTTTTCCGTGGTTTCCCATTTTCACACCAGGCAAATGCTGGGGCTGTACCTTAATTAAGGCCACGGCCGCTTCCTTCCAACTCCTAGGCCTTTCCTATCCCATCGTCGCCATAAGACCTATCTGTGTCGGTGCGACGTAAAGCCCCTAGCATAGTCACTGGACTTCCAGTTTTACGTATAATACGAAACTCTACCTGCAATGGGGAAAAAAATTGAGAAACCGGTGGATTTTTCACTCCAACACTAACCGCTACTATAACGTTATCTGGAAATTTCTGGGCATTTCTGACAGGTTTTCGTAAACTGGTGATATTGTGTAACCACTTTGTCCAAGGGCTCCAGAGCTGGGAACGTAGAATGGCGATCACAGAGCTCACACCTGAGTCTGATATTGGTTTCACGTACTTGCGTTAGGTTTCTGTCCTTCATCTTTGCTATGTAAACTGCCTTGGACTACTCTTATTTTCTTCCAACTTGACGGTATTAGATTTGCGAGGTCTAGAAGTCATTAATCTCCCCGACTTCCATGACCCTTTCCTTTCCTCGGTCGATACACGTACTCTTCGAAAGACAGGGATTCTTGTTCTTTCTCCTACAGTCGTATTTGAAGAACCTCATTGCTATGCGCCATCAAACAACAATCAACACTACCACAAACGTGAATGTTATCGTACAAAATCTAAACGGGAAATCTTTTCCCAAAACGATACTGTGCAGCAAATGTAGCGTTCGTGTACAGGGATTTTAATTGTGGTCTGAGGACTGAAACGTGTTTACTCAGCCTTGTGAGACTGACTAAAGAACTGACTGGTACGAGAGGCAGCAAACCTAGTCGCGAAAATCAGTCAATATGGCTGAGAGTGTCATCATACCGACTTCATATCACTCCGGTATCTGCAAGCCATCTGACTAGGCAGCAGTCGTCTTGGCAATGCAAGGCCCCTAATGTGCTTTATGTGCACGAGCGAAGGGGATATAGGAAGTAACAGCAAACTATACTAAAAATAGCAAAACTATCTCTGTACAAGTGGTGGTGGTGATTATTGTTTTAAGAGGAAGTACGACTGGGCAACCATCCTTTATGTAACACTAATCAGAGAGAAAAATGGAAGGGATCCGCCACTTCGAAAAACGAAGGTATCGGATAAAGACATGGGCTACGAAGGGCGTGAAAATGAAAGACTTCCTAGGTCTCGAATGCTCTATTACCATCGGGCTCGGAAAAGAACCAAAATTGACCAAAGGAGTCGGATAGGATACATGAAAGTGAGGAGCCTGGCACAAGTAAGTGTAAACAATACCGGGACTCAGTTAAGGGCCCCGTGGTGGCCAACCCACACTCCCAAGTTGACAGCCCCTGTGGCCCTTTTAGTCGCCTCTTACGACAGACAGGGGATACCGTGGGTGTTATTCTACCGCCCTCAACCACAGGAAGTTCCCTGTACAGGTCATAAAGGCCGTTGTAGAAGTGGAAGGTACAGGCTTCCACTATTCTTAACTTCAGCACTAAGCGGAATAGAGTGGTTTGCCCGGCCCGGCCGCCTTTTTGTCCCCAGGCTTTAACTTGGTATTCATTTCTAGTTAGGCTGAGTGAACCTCAGGGCTATGTGCCGTACAAAAAATGGAAATCTCGTTTCTTAAAAGTTTCGACTTCCTGTCGGAGAATCGAACCCACGTCCTTTGGGGTGAAGCAAGTACACCTTTACCGCCTAGGTTGGGCAGTCTCTGAACACTATACTACGTGTTAAAATATCTCCCCCTGAGGCATTTCATTCCAATCTTTCTTAAGAACTGAACGCTTAATGCAGTCATTCCCAAACTGTGGTCCGTGGACCGCTGGGGGGCCGCGACGATAATGCAAAGGGTCCGCAATAATAACCTAAGTTGTAAGTATTTCAAGAGTGAAATTTTATTGTACACACACAATTCATAGGCCATTACACTAAATTAGGGAAAATGTCTTTATTGCTGTATAACTTACCTACAGTATAATAATAATAATAATAATAATAATAATAATAATAATAATAATAATAATAATTGTACCGGGCGGTACACCTCCACGCCGCTAATTCAAAATGTGCGCCAGTTGAAACTCCTCTGCTGGAGGAAGTCTGAACTTTATTGACGGTATTTTTCTACTTTCTCAGAAGATGTCACTACCTGGAAATTTTGGAGTTTTAGAACTGTGTCATTTTTGATGTGTTTTTGTTTTGCTTGAAGTAAGAAGTGTGAACTTTCTCTTCTAGAGGACACTACTGAAGATCGACAATAGTGCACCCTGGTGGGAAGTGAAAGAACTGGTTTTTTTGGAGAAAATGTAATTTCAAAAGTTTGTTCTTTGCTAAATTTCTTTCAGTCATTAGTTAAGTTGGCAATATTAACCCTTTCTTTCCCCTTGTTTTAAATCTAGCCAATCCCGAATTTCTTAACTTAATTTTCCACCAATAATGTGTTTCTTCTTCATCTTGTGTAGGGGTTTCTCTTTTTTCTCCAATAAAGTGATTGTGGGCGGGTGTTCTCATTCCCCTAACGCCTAGAACCTTCCGCGAGAGTATATAAACTGCTGATTTTTGGGTCTCTGCGCCACTTCTGTTCCATCTTTCAGTGTGTAAAGTACATAGCAGGGGGCGGGAAGCGCCTCTTTCTTCGGCGACAGTCAACAACCAGGTAATGGCCGATTAATTACTTCTTTTCTTGCTTGCTCAGCAGTTTAACTCTCGGGGCGGGTCCGAAGTTTTTCTATTATGTAACCTTCCTTAAAATGTAAAGAAACTTGTATCTATTCCATCTTTTAAACTGCATATCGGGATAGAGAGTGCTTAACCCTCTCGAGCTCCCAATCATATTGTTTTGAGGTGAACTTATTTTTCTTAACCTATTCTTCGTTAATGTAATGTAAATTGGTCTTCTCTAATTCACCTCTGTAGTATGGGATTAGCCCTTGCTTTAACGGTCTAGCGCCAAGTAGGTTTTAAATAAAGTGTATTAGGAGTGCGGAGAGCCTCCTTTCAAGTTGGTATTTTAGAGGCCATGTAATTTTCCTTTTTTAATTAATAGGCCTCAGTAGATTGGGTATTTTACCCCTGTGTTTATGTCCGTTGAGGACAGCTTGAAGGTGGAGTTTGGTGTGGCCTGGGAGAGGCTTACAGTTGAGAGCGAGTGGCTCTTTTTTTTTTGAAAACTGAGTGTTGTATGCCTCGAGGAGGCTTTACTGTGTAATTTGGAGCAAGTGCTCCAGGGTTTGATTGGGGTCTTCTGCCCCGTTGTTGAAATTTGTATATCGTAAAGTTGGGCTAGTTGCTCAAGAATTGTGTTTTCAGGGCTCGAAGCCCAAATCCTGTAAATATTGTAATTGTACCTTGTGGTCTTGCTACTCCGTACCTGCCATTCTTGTTATTTCTGAATTTTGGAAAGAAAATATAACCTTGTTAAATTTTACATTAACTTTGATTCCGTAGTTTGAGACCCGTTCACGCCCGCACCTTCTTTCACCTCTACCTACCACTAAAACTCGGTAACAAGTGGTAGCAGAGCGTGGTTGAATGGGTCTCATTTTAGCCCCTTTTGACGGCTAAACATTGTTTTGTTCCGAACTCTAACAATTTTCTCAGTTGCTGGAATTTTTTTGATTTTTTCAAAATTGTTCTGTCATCATGCCCGGCCCTCGCGATGTTCTCCATCTTAACTATTTGCGCAAGGAGGAGTTAATCTATGAATTAACTATTAGAAATGTGCAATCTGGAGGCACGGTTGCAGTAGACACAAACAAGCTTAGAGAGTCCCTAGATTTGCCCATTTCCATCCCCAATTTGGGAGAGAAAGAAATTGACGACTCTCTTTCCACGATCACGGAGAATACTACTGGGCTAGCTTCTGTAGTTAGTTTTTTTGATGAAAATGATCCTTCTCCTAATCAAATTAAGCGTGTGCAAGCTAGGCTGTTTCATTTTTCAAATAGAGTTAACGATCTGTTGTCTCTAAAGTTGAATGACGTTCAGAAGAAGGAAGCTAGTACGCTGCTTGAGAATATTTCTGAATTATCTAGCAAGGTCACTCAATTGTTAACTGGGGAAGTTCCTCCCAAAATTGATCAACCCACCACAGTGAATGTAGGTAGTGAGGAAGAGCCTCCTAAGGGAGAAGCAAATAGGAAAACCATTGCTGCTCAAACAACCTCTGCCCCATTGGACGAGTCTGAACGCCGTAACTCGTTAAATAATGTACGTTCTGAATTAACTTCCTTGCCATTGAAACCTTTATCTACTATGTCACCCGGGTTTAGCAGCTTGCCTCATCCATTGGCAATGTTGCTCAGAGGTATCTCTAAGTTTTCCGTTAATACCACCAGTGACGTAATTTCATTTTTAAGATTTCTAGTTGAATTTCAGGATCATGCCCTTGTGTTTTCTCTTTCTCCATGTCAAATTTTGCAAATTATCTATCCTTATGCAATTGGTATTCTCTCTGACAAAATAGTAAGAGCCATTGCCGAGCAATCATCAATTGAAGACTTCCACGCCCACTTGCTAGCTAACTTCATCCCGGCTAGGGCAAGGTCCTCCCTTATTCAGAAGTACTATTATCGTGTACAGCGTTTGGATGAAAACTTGGCTGACTTCATCCAAGATATTAAATTCTATACTAGGGTGTTTGCTCTTCACTTTCCGGAGGACCAGATTGTACAAGCCATTGTGGAAGGCATTTCACCATCCTATAGGTCATATTTGTGTTTCGCGGCGTGCCCGCAAACCTTCTCTGAACTTGAGGCATTGGCCGTCTCAGCGGAAGGAGTTAGATACGCCGATTCATTGCGTGTCGCGAAAGAACCCCCGCCTTCTTTTAGTAATACTCGGCCTCCACCTCGCCGATCAGTCACACCCCGTAAATGTTATGCTTGCGGGTCGCCCGACCACCTTCGGAACAAGTGCCCATTGCTCAAATCTAGTGTGACAAGGAATGGAGCTGGTTCATCACAAGGCTGTTTTAAATGTGGGGCTTTCTCACATATTGCCAAGAATTGTCCCAATTCGAATAGCACCCCCTCCTGCTCAACTTCTGGTGCAACTTCCAACAACAATATAAAGTGACTAGTGCCTTCGGCTGAGTCGATTAATCCATCTTCCCGAGACTCAGCCCCGGGTAAACAGATCGAAAAATCAGGGAAATTTCAATCTTCAAATCCATCCCTTGAATGCCCCAAGGAGTGTCTTAGGATTGCGGCGGATACCCCCGCACCGGTTCCTTTTCTTAAGATTGAGTTAAATAATGAACCTGTAACAGCTCTCTTAGATTCAGGTAGCGTTTGTTCTGTTATTTCGGATCAATGGTATTCTAAATTGAAATCTGTTTGTAAACTACCTGACTATGGCTCATCTCCTGCCCAATATGTTTCGGCTAATTCTTCTCCATTAGAAATTCTCGGTTCTGTAAATGTCAAAATTCGTATCTTTAAATTTACATGGAAAATTAAATTGTTTGTGGCTAAGCACCTGTCTTGCCCCATCATATTGGGAGCTGACTTTATTTCTCACACTGGTCTTGTGCTCGATCTTCTGAGTAAGTCGTGCACATTCAAATTTGCGTCCAATTGTAAAATTCCCTTGTTAAAGTGTAATTCTGTATCATGTTCATCTATTTCGCCTACCCAGGATGAGATGTTGTTAGACCTTAGACATCTACCTGAGGAGCAGGCTGATAGTATTCGTAAATTATGTCAGTCATTTCCAGAGGTGTTCTCCGATACTCTTGGTGTTACTGACCTTATTGAATACAAAATCGAGGTCACGGATTCGATTCCTGTCCGTTTTCCACCTTATAGGCTATCTCCACCTAAAATGAAGGCATTGAAAGAAATCATCGATCAGATGTTGAAGGACGGTATTATTAGGCCCTCTAAGTCGGCGTATTCGTCACCTATCTTTCTAGTCCCGAAACCTCAAGGAGGCTTCAGGCCTGTCATTGATTATAGGGCTCTCAATCGGAAGGTGGTGTTGCAATCTGTGCCCCTTCCCGACCTTCATTCTTGTTTTTCATGGTTTCGTAAGGCCAAGTTCTTTACTATCTTGGACTTGAATCAGGCCTATAATCAAATTCCCCTTGCCGAAGAGTCTAAACATCTTACAGCGTTTGCCACGGACTGGAATTTGTATGAATACAACCGCGTGCCTTTCGGGCTCCCCACGGGAGCAGCTGTACTCACTAGGCTACTAGATAGGGTCTTCTCCGACATCAAATTTGAGTACTTATATCACTACTTGGATGATGTCGTCGTATTTTCAGAAACTTTTGAAGAACATCTAGATCATCTGCGAGAAGTTCTCGATCGCCTTCGTAAGGCTGGGTTAACTGTCAAGTTGTCCAAAGTGGCCTTTGCTAAGCCCTCTATGTCATTCCTAGGGCATATTGTGTCACCTGATGGTGTAGCAGTCGATCATTCTAGAACACAGGCCATCCGTGATTTTAAACCTCCCAAGGACATTAAAGGTATCGCCAGGTTCATTGGTATGGTGAATTTCTTCAGGAAGTTTATTCCTAACTTCGCTAATAGAGCGGCGCCCTTAAACCTTCTTCGTAGGAAAGGCATCAAATTCGAGTGGGGACCTTCTCAACAAGCCGCTTTTGAAGATCTTAAATTAGCTCTCTGTAATGCCCCTGTACTTGCTATGCCTGATTTCTCGAAGAAATTCATCGTCCAAACCGACGCGTCGTCGTCAGCAGTAGCTGCAGTCCTTCTTCAAGAGACTGAACTAGGGAGGTGACCCATCGCCTATGCATCTAGGACCTTGTCGGCTCAAGAAGCCAAGTATTCCATCTATGAGCTCGAAGGTTTGGCAGTCTTATTCGCCTTAGAGAAGTTCCGTCTCTATTTGGAACATGTCAAATTCGACCTGGAGACAGATAATCAAGCCCTAAGCTGGGTCTTAGGTAGGCCGCGTCGTACTGGTCGTATAGCCCGTTGGGCCATCCGTATTTCTGCCTTCCAATTCGATGTCAGGCATATCCGAGGTACCGAAAATGTTGTTGCTGATGGACTCAGCCGTATGTTTTCCAACGACGTCGAGACCCACGAACCGGCCAACAGTTCATCACCTCCCGAGTCCATACTATCTGGTGTTAATGCCATCTTAACAGATGCTCCCATGCTCTTTAGGGATATCGAGAAATACCAACGTGAAGATCCGACGCTGGCTCCGATAATGGAAACCCTTTCTTCTGGGGAACATGTTGTCCCTTATGTTCTGAGGAATGGTGTTCTATGTTGCCCTTCGAGGCATGATAAGATGATGAAAGTTGTCGTTCCAGCTGTTCTTGTGCCTATGATCTTCAAATACTATCATGAGACCCCATTAGGGGGGCATCTTGGAATCTTTAAAACTCGTGAGAAGATTCGTGAAATGTTCATTTGGAAAGGTATGGACGGTGAAATCCGTGAACTTGTAAAAGCTTGTAAATCTTGTTTGCTTAGTAAACCCACCATGTCCACCAAGGTAGGCCTTCTGTCTTCGCATCAAGCGTCGCGCCCCATGGAACGCCTGTATATCGATTATGTAGGACCCTTCCCCCAGTCGAAGGGACATGCCAACAAGTTCATCTTTGTATGTGTAGATGGTTTTACAAGATTTTCCTGGTTATTTCCGACTAAGCTGGCTACCGCTCAGTCCACCATTACTTGCTTAAATTCTATTTTTGCTTCTTTTGGTCCGTGCCAATATATTGTATCTGACAATGCTAAGGCTTTTACATCTAATTTATTTCGTAAATTCTGCTTTGACTTGTCCATCTCTCATGTAACTACTTCTGCTTATTACCCTCAACCATCTCTGGCTGAACGGGTTAATCGTAATCTCAGGTCTGCGCTTATTGCCTATCATCATGAAGATCATTCCAGGTGGGACACGTCCCTGCATTGGTTAGCTTTTGCTTTGAATTCGGCGGTTCATGAATCACATAAATTTACTCCAGCCTCTTTGATGTTCAAGTTTGTTCCCAACACGCCGCTCTCTAACCTCTGGTCTCTGAGTGACATTCTACCCGAGACAATAGATCCGGACAACATCAAAGATCTTTGGAAGAAGGCTAAAGCCAATCTTAAAGTCTCTCATGAAAAGGTTAGGGAAAGGTATGATCGTGGACGGAGACCCACCCCTTTGAAGGTAGGTGACCAAGTTATGGTCAAGAACTTTGTTCCCGCGGGCAAGCTTGCCCCCAGATTTCATGGGCCTTGTATCATTCTGGATTTTCTTACGCCGGTTACGTTGTTATTAAGTAATCCAGCTACCGAGAGGATATTTAGGGTTCACCTGTCACAGGTGAAACCAGTGTAAATTTTTGTGTTAACTTGCTTCATATTATTTTGAAAGGAATATGAAGGTTATATTTTTTGAGCTTCACTTTTAAGGCATTCTGCCCCTTCTATAAAATTTGGTTTCATATTTAAGCATTTTTGTAAACCTCCCCCGATTTGTTAATCTGCCATTCTGTCCTTACCACGGCCATTACCACGCTCCCGTCTCCTGCTATACACACTGTGGCTTGCTTCTATTAAATGCCATGGATATCTGCACGCCGCTGGCCCCTCAACCTCTCCACCAAGCCTGTGCCCTCAAAAAAGATGATGGTCCAACAATATTCTGCCGCCTAGCTTTAATGTTTCAGTGCCCCCGCAGCCGCGCGGCGCTGTGCCGCGACTGGGTTTGAGGACGGGCCCCCTCGACCCCAGCGAGGACGACATGTGCACGGCGAGCCGGAGCTCTCCTCCCGGCCAAGGCTGATGTGCGGCGCACGACCTGCTACTTGCCCGCAGCCTGTATATCTTCACCGCGGGCGCGGCGTGTTTCAACACCACTGCTCCCCTCATAGTGCGGGCGAGCGGTATCTCAGGGTACTTGAGGGGTCCGAGCGGCCTCCTTTGGACGCAAGCTGCAACGGCCGGTCTGGCCATCCAGCTTAATCAACATCAACTACATGAACAGTTACTATAAGCAATGACTACACTTGGGAATTCAACAGCAATATTTGGTGGACATTGCAAAATTTTTCTTCACTTTCAAGTATTAAAAGTTTATCTTCTGAATTCCACTTCTACAACCATAAAGACTTTACTTCACCTGCAACAACAAAATTTTGAAACTGAATCAAACCACATTAAGAGAATCTTTTAAATTTTTCGGCAATTAATCTCCACATCTACATCAAAACTTGGACCTAGCTTTCAAACAAATTTCATGTGTCACCCCTGGAGGAACCTTTGGGGGGGGGGGGGGAGGTCTGTACCGGGCGGTATACCTCCACGCCGCTAATTCAAAATGTGCGCCAGTTGAAACTCCTCTGCTGGAGGAAGTCTGAACTTTATTGACGGTATTTTTCTACTTTCTCAGAAGATGTCACTACCTGGAAATTTTGGAGTTTTAGAACTGTGTCATTTTTGATGTGTTTTTGTTTTGCTTGAAGTAAGAAGTGTGAACTTTCTCTTCTAGAGGACACTACTGAAGATCGACAATAGTGCACCCTGGTGGGAAGTGAAAAAACTGTTTTTTTTTGGAGAAAATGTAATTTCAAAAGTTTGTTCTTTGCTAAATTTCTTTCAGTCATTAGTTAAGTTGGCAATATTAACCCTTTCTTTCCCCTTGTTTTAAATCTAGCCAATCCCGAATTTCTTAACTTAATTTTCCACCAATAATGTGTTTCTTCTTCATCTTGTGTAGGGGTTTCTCTTTTTTCTCCAATAAAGTGATTGTGGGCGGGTGTTCTCATTCCCCTAACGCCTAGAACCTTCCGCGAGAGTATATAAACTGCTGATTTTTGGGTCTCTGCGCCACTTCTGTTCCATCTTTCAGTGTGTAAAGTACATAGCAGGGGACGGGAAGCGCCTCTTTCTTCGGCGACAGTCAACAACCAGGTAATGGCCGATTAATTACTTCTTTTCTTGCTTGCTCAGCAGTTTAACTCTCGGGGCGGGTCCGAAGTTTTTCCATTATGTAACCTTCCTTAAAATGTAAAGAAACTTGTATCTATTCCATCTTTTAAACTGCATATCGGGATAGAGAGTGCTTAACCCTCTCGAGCTCCCAATCATATTGTTTTGAGGTGAACTTATTTTTCTTAACCTATTCTTCGTTAATGTAATGTAAATTGGTCTTCTCTAATTCACCTCTGTAGTATGGGATTAGCCCTTGCTTTAACGGCCTAGCGCCAAGTAGGTTTTAAATAAAGTGTATTAGGAGTGCGGAGAGCCTCCTTTCAAGTTGGTATTTTAGAGGCCATGTAATTTTCCTTTTTTAATTAATAGGCCCCAGTAGATTGGGTATTTTACCCCTGTGTTTATGTCCGTTGAGGACAGCTTGAAGGTGGAGTTTGGTGTGGCCTGGGAGAGGCTTACAGTTGAGAGCGAGTGGCTCTTTTTTTTTTTGAAAACTGAGTGTTGTATGCCTCGAGGAGGCTTTACTGTGTAATTTGGAGCAAGTGCTCCAGGGTTTGATTGGGGTCTTCTGCCCCGTTGTTGAAATTTGTATATCGTAAAGTTGGGCTAGTTGCTCAAGAATTGTGTTTTCAGGGCTCGAAGCCCAAATCCTGTAAATACTGTAATTGTACCTTGTGGTCTTGCTACTCCGTACCTGCCATTCTTGTTATTTCTGAATTTTGGAAAGAAAATATAACCTTGTTAAATTTTACATTAACTTTGATTCCGTAGTTTGAGACCCGTTCACGCCCGCACCTTCTTTCACCTCTACCTACCACTAAAACTCGGTAACAACAATAATAATAATAATAATAATCATAATAATAATAAAAAACCAAACCAAACCCCATGCCACTACAGCCCTTGAAGGGCCTTGGCCTACCAAGCGACCGCTGCTCAGCGCGAAGGCCTGCAGATTACGAGGTGTCGTGTGGTTAGCACGACGAACCCTCTGAGCCGTTATTCTTGGCTTTCTAGACCTGGGTCGCTATCTCACCGTCAGATAGCTCCTCAATTCTAATCACGTAGGCTGAGTGGACCTCGAACCAGCCCTCAGGTCCAGGTAAAAATCCCTGACCTGGCCGGGAATCGAACCCGATGCCTCCGGGTAAGAGGCAGATACGCTACCCCTACACCACGGGGCCGGCCAATAATAATAATAATAATAATAATAATAATAATAATAATAATAATAATACCGCCTCTGTGGTGTAGTGGTTAGCGTGATTAGCTGCCACCCCCGGAGGCCCGGGTTCGATTCCCGGCTCTGCCACGAAATTTGTAAAGTGGTACGAGGGCTGGAACGGGGTCCACTCAGCCTCGGGAGGTCAACTGAGTAAAGGTGGGTTCGATTCCCACCTCAGCCATCCTGGAAGTGGTTTTCCGTGGTTTCCCACTTCTCCTCCAGGCGAATGCCGGGATGGTACCTAACTTAAGGCCATGGCCGCTTCCTTCCCTCTTCCTTGCCTATCCCTTCCAATCTTCCCATCCCTCCACAAGGCCCCTGTTCAGCATAGCAGGTGAGGCCGCCTGGGCGAGGTACTGGTCATACTCCCCAGTTGTATCCCCCGACCAAGAGTCTGAAGCTCCAGGACACTGCCCTTGAGGCGGTAGAGGTGGGATCCCTCGCAAAGTCCGAGGGAAAAACCGAACCTGGAGGGTAAACCGATGATGATGATGATGAAACACGAAATGTGTCACCAGAGATATTTTACATGCCAGCATCGTACGACATGGAGTATCGAATGGACTTTTCTCCGCCCTTCAAAAATCTGACTACCTCTGCCGGGTTTGAGCCCTCTATCTTCGGATCCGGAGGCCGACACTTTACCACTGATCCACATAGGCAGCTACTGACATACACTATATGTAACTCTTAACTTGGCCGATACATGGTACAAGTTAGCAGCTGATATTACAGGCAGTGTAAGTGATGTAGGCTAATTATGAGACGCTTGGAATTGCTAGTATCTACACTCAAACCATATTTTACGCCTCTGGTTGAGAAAATCTTGTGGATGAGAAACCCCTTCTTGGAAACTGAACAGGAACTGCCCTCCTTTGAGGAAGGTCAACTATGAGTCAAGTATGATATGGGTCCGCCTCTATGGTGTAGTGGTTAGCGTGATTAGCTGCCACCCCCGGAGGCCCGGGTTCGATTCCCGGCTCTGCAACGAAATTTGAAAAGTGGTACGAGGGCTGGAACGGAGTCCACTCAGCCTCGGGAGGTCAACGGAGTAGAGGTGGGTTCGATTCCCACCTCAGTCGTCCTGGAAGTGGTTTTCCGTGGTTTCCCACTTCTCCTCCAGGCGAATGCCGGGATGGTACCTAACTTAAGGCCATGGCCGCTTCCTTCCCTCTTCCTTGCCTATCCCTTCCAATCTCCCCATCCCTCCGCAAGGCCCCTGTTCAGCATAGCAGGTGAGGCCGCCTGGGCGAGGTACTGGTCATACTCCCCAGTTGTATCCCCCGACCAAGAGTCTGAAGCTCCAGGACACTGCCCTTGAGGCGGTAGAGGTGGGATCCTCGCTAAGTCCGAGGGAAAAACCGAACCTGGAGGGTAAACAGATGATGATGATGATGATGATCATGATATGGGTGGAGAATCAGATGGAGTGGCATGTTTAGCTCAAGGAAGTTCCATGAATGTATCACAATTCCATATCTCTGATCGACATTTGGGTCCAATTTTTAGAAAGGAAATACCGTATTGAATGCCTTTCATGACAACATACCTGTGTGATTGTACTTTTTATGCTCTCACACAAATAAAAACGAAGTACAAAAACAGAGCTAATGTAGAGGCTGCTCTTCGGTTCGAGTGACTACGCTTGGAAAACAGAGCACCATCCGCTCCATTGATCTAACAACCGTAACAAGTGAATTTTTCAAGTAATTTTCAAGATCCAGACTGTTGTAATCATTAGCCAACTGTCACATGGTTTTATAACTTCTTCTTCTTCTTCTTCTTGCTCTTCTTCTTCTTCTTCTTCTTGCTCCTCTTCTTCTTCTTCTTCTTCTTCTTCTTCTTCTTCTTCTTCTTCTTCTTCTGTTTAACCTCCAGGGTCGGTTTTTCCCTCGGACTCAGCGAGGGATCCCACCTCTACCGCCTCAAGGGCAGTGTCCTGGAGCTTCAGACTCTGGGTCGGGGATACAACTGCGGAGGATGACCAGTACCTCGCTCAGGCAGCCTCACCTGCTATGCTGAACAGGGGCCTTGTGGGAAGACAAGGAAGAGGGAAGGAAGCGGCCGTGGCCTTAAGTTAGGTACCATCGCGGCATTTGCCTGGAGGAGAAGTGGGAAACCACGGAAAACCACTTCCAGGATGGCTGAGGTGGGAATCGAACCCACCTTTACTCAGTTGACCTCCCGAGGCTGAGTGGACCCCGTTCCAGCCCTCGTACCACTTTTCAAATTTTCGTGGCAGAGCCGGGAATCGAACCCGGACCTCCGGGGGTGGCAGCTAATCACGCTAACCACTACACCACAGAGGCGAACGTTTTATAATTTCTCTTCGTTTATAAAGTATCTTTATGTAAATTAAGCTTTCAAAGAAACTAAATATTAGTCCAAAACTATACCAAGATAATCAAACGTAGTATCATTACAAAATTCTGTTTTTTTGTTTTCTGAATGCAGTGTTATGTTCTGTGGCTAAGAGGTCCTTGGGTATGCATGCGATATGTTCAGGGGGGCCTCAGAGACAAAAGGTTTGGGGAACCCTGCCTTAATGGACTGCGCGCAGCGTCTTGAAGACATAATGTAAGAGTAACCGACTGTACCCTCAATCCACGTCCTTCATTTTTTTAAAAGCTTGGCTAATCGTCTCGAGTATGACTTTATTGCTTTGCTTGGCGAGGGAAGCGGCTGATGGACAGATAACCCGCGACACTCCCCGCTTGAGTCATCCGGGAGAGAGTCGCAGGAGCACTTTATGGAGGAAGAGACGGCAATGAGATAAATCCAGCGAGAGGAACTTCGTTAATGCCTGGTGTAACCCATGTTAACTAGTTCAGCCCGCTGCACCATATAAAACTTCAGCCTAATTCTTATTACATCCGCCGAGAAGGAACAGTTTTCCAACAAAATGGTGAAATTACGTACCCACCATTCTCAACTGAGAAGATTAGACCAAGAAACAGAACGACACGTACGAGCTTCAATATAACTTTTAGAGCTTTCCTGTTTGCCTATCATTAACAAAATCTCAAAGACATAGAAAACGAAAAAAGAAAAAAAAACCTGTTAGACAGACTGCCACTTCCCTCCCACAGGTCTCATAATTGGTAAAATCAGTGTCGTGACCTTTGAGGATCCATTATCATTCTACTTGTCCGAACCAGGTTACCTTCCGCTTGGCAAATTCCTTTTCTTTTCGTCGCTATCAGATTAGCCCCTTGGACTTTCATGATCCTTCACCTTTGAGACATTTTCATAATCGTGACGCCACAGCTGAGTTTGTCATTGTTTTCACTTAGTTTGTTAACCCATATTATTCTGAATACATTTTTTCTGAAAAAATACGGTTTGCCGTAATTATTCTTTCTTAGTTACTTTATATTAAACAAAGTGTTCTGTTCCCACACAGAAGTTCTCCATACAGTCTTGTCTTATGCAATCTTCTCCATTTGCTGATAGTTTCCTGTATCGAAACGCTATCTCCCATCTGGTATATTCTCCGTCCTCTTTTTTTCCTTCCGTTCACTAACAAAGGATCTTTTCGTGGCTAGCGCTCAGTTCAGTTCCTCTACCGCATTCTGATGGCATTTAACAGTTTTCTCTTTTTAACAACTCTCTCAAACACCAACTCATTCCTTACCCTTTCCACCCAGGTTATCTCTTCTATTCTCTTCCACAACCACACCTCAAACACTACCAGTATCCTCCAGTCCCTCCTCAGGTCTCGCCTCTATACGCTCAAAACAACACACTTCACTAGTCTAGTTAGCAACAAGTATTAATAAACATGATGGTAATAATTTGTTAGTAAGATGGCTTTCCACTCAGACAACAGACGTTCGAATCTCAGTGGACCCTGGAGATGAATCTTCATCTGAAAAAACCCAAACCCAAATGACTCAGATTACCTCCGTGACTTCAGAAATATCTGGGATAAGTCGAAGAAAGATTTTCTTAGAGTCCTAAATACAGTATCCTATATTACAGAAACTGATTCTCGACGACTTGCCATGAGACACAGAATAGTTAAATGTATTGCTGAGAATGAAGATGCCGTCTCAGCAATCGTTGAAAGTAAGCTCTCCGTCGATTATCGATATTTCCTCCAGATATCAATAATCAAATTTGGTCGAGTTCCTCTCGCACCCACTAATAAACCGCACACGGTTTTCTTGATGTATGAAGAGACTGGTGAACAAGCCGATTCTTTCCTTTGTGGCTGTTGTTCACTTAATTCTAGCCTATTAATTTCCAGACGTCTGTCAGTCGATGTTCGTGAGTATTGTTGGGTATCAATAGCTAGAATATCCAGGTAAAACACTCTGATTTCTCAAAAAGGAATGAAAAACGACAATATAATAGTTGTTATGATTAAGTAAATCAGAGAGGATATGGAAGAACTGGAAAGAACTCTCGAAGATTCGCAAAAGAAAATAGAAAATTTAAAGAAACTGAAAAGCATTTTTAAAAATCCGATTTAAACCAAAAATAGGCAAGCAACATACAATGAAAAGGGCCTTTACAGATGAGGAACGGCAGAAAAGATAGAACGAATGAAAAGCTACTGGGCAATTTGGAAAGAATATGACCAGAAAATGATTGAATGAAGTGGACCAATGAGGCCGTAAAAGAAGAAGAAGAAGAAGAATAGTTGTTATGCGCCACTGTCAACTTGAAAATGTTGTTAGAACAATTTATACTGCCAGACTTACAGCTAACTTCAACAAACTCGAAACTGCTTCATATTCCAAATACGCACTCTCGAGAACTTAAATACTTAGTACAGTGCGTTCTCCAGAGCGTTAGGCGATCTTAGATCCAGATGCCTACTGTCGTGGAAGAAAGTACAGACACCCGAGTTAATTCGTTAATAAAATGTTCATCCTTCATCGTACATAGAAACAAGCTACACCAATATTTAGCTTATTTTATTCTACGTTTAATTATTGGAGTAGAATTGTTTTTACCGTACTCATCATTTGGTTAGTGATTAATGCATCAGTGCATTTCGCAGAGTTATTTGGAAACATACTTTCCTTAGAGAAGTAATTGTTTCTTCAAAATGTCTCATTTTAAAGCAGTTTGAACAAAAAAAGGGGCAGTACTTTTGAACTAGGTACGATAAAACTTTCTATTCCACGTAACTAAAAGTAGAATAAAATAAACTAAATTTTTGTGTAGCTTGTTTCTATGTGAGACAACTTATTAACTGATTAACTTATTAACTGGGGTGTCTATACTTTTTTTCCGCAACAGTAAGCGCAGGACGGTAAGGTAATCTGACCCAGTCAGACCTTCACTTTTCAGCTATTGTCCTCTTCTATTGGGATAAGGTTTGCAAGGCATTTTCGTGCCGTTCTATGTCCATCCCCTCACACTTTCATTGTAGAAGGTTGCAGAACACTTTATTTTCGAAGGCTAGTAAAGCAGCTCTCCAAGACAGAAACATTTGATTTATCACTTCAACTCTGTAAGTGAACTAATTCGTACCAAATCATGATACAGTAATATCTTTCTTTCTTAATCTGCTTACCCTCCAGGGTTGGTTTTTCCCTCGGACTCCCACCTCTACCTCCTCAAGGGCAGTGTCCTGGAGCTTCAGACTCTGGGTCAGGGGATAGCAAGATTGGAAGGGATAGACAAGGAAGACAGGCATTTGCCTGGAGGAGAAGTGGGAAACCACGGAAAACCACTTCCAGGATGGCTGAGGTGGGAATCGAACCCACCTCTACTCAGTTGACCTCCCGAGGCTGAGTGGACCCCGTTCCAGCCCTCGTACCACTTTTCAAATTTTCGTGGCAGAGCCGGGAATTGAACCCGAGCCTCTGAGGGTGGCAGCTAATCACACTAACCACTAAACCACAGAGGCGGACGTGATACAGTAATATACCGCGTGGTACAGCTGCCTCTATTCACACAGTTTTTATTCAACCCACAAATTATAGTCTAACCTAAAAATATTCACCTTGGCTACTCACGGTAATACCTGGTCTTACTACGCTTTCTATAATGCATTTATTCGTGTCAACAAAATCAGCATTAATGATAAAATACCGGATGAATATCGGATGATGGTAAAGAATTGTGAATATTCTGTATCACAGAAACATCATGTACAGAGAATATGATGGCTGAGTGACAGGAAGTACTATTGACAGAACGCCGATAAACGAGGACTCGTGACAGCCAAGCGTGCTAAAAGTTAGAGGAGAAAACCGGTGCTCGTTAGTCGGAGGTTCGAATCCGATATAAGACGAATACTTTATTTCGCTGTTAATGTTCGTGGAGTCGCGCTGTTGAAGACACATCTAAATCATGATCAGTTCTCATATTGCAGGTGCTCTGCTATGTTCGTTTTTAAGTAACCCGTAAAAGAGCTATTTGCAATAAAGTAGGCTATTACCGACAGAGGTGCGATAGGCTTATGTATGACCATTCGATTAATGAAGCAAGTATTCAAAATGACCACCTCCTTCGTTAATGCAAATCTGAGTACGGTAGAATAGAGACATTCTTGCTTGCTGCAACATAGGCCTACGTGGTGGAACCTGCCTGCAGGCTTCACTAATGAGCCGCCGTAAATGATTCGGGCTTTCTGGCTCCTGTTCATAGACTCTTTCCTTTAAATAACTCCAGATGAAGGAATCTAGTGGAATAAGGTCAGGTGATCTAGCCGTCCATGTGACAGGGCCCCCTAGTCCAATTCATCGTCCAGGATATGTCCTATGCAAGTGGTTCCGTATTTCAAACGACCAATGCGGTGTAGCTCCATCCTGCTGGGACCATATCCTTAACCATGTCATAAGGGGCACACCCTCCAAAAACAGCGGGAGATATTCACGAAGAAAGTGTAGATAGCGTCGTCCCGTGAGGTTTCCTTCAAAGGAATGCGATCCAGTTATCTTGTCACTTATTATCCCGCACCACACATTGTCGCCTCATTGTATCCGAAATCGAGCTCCCCTTACCCAGTGAGGATTTTTACCACTTCAGTAACAAAACTTGTGACGATTAACAGTTCCATTGTTCTGAAATCTTGATTCGTCACTAAAGAGAATGTCCGTTAAGAAATCCGCATGAGCTTCAACTCTTTGCTATATCCACTGAGAAAATTCTATCCCTTTTTGAAAGTCATCTCCGAGAAGTTCCTGGTGTAATTGTTAATGGTAGGGGTGCAATTTGTGGCGGTGCAATATGTGCAGTACAGATGCATGACTTATGTTCAGTTCAGTTCCAATGACCTGTGAGCTTCTATGCCAGATGTACGCAATTGCGTTATGAACAGCTTCCTTGTTATTTCTAGACGACACTGGAGAATCCCTAACGGGGAAGGGGGATGTATAAAATGACTGCGTTGCATGCATCCGTCTCTCAACACTTCGAAATGTATCTGCAGTTGGCAGCCTTCATCCAGGAAATCGTTCTTCATACAAGCGTCTGACTTCCCGTGAATTCTGCCTTACTTCCCCATAAAGTAGTACCATATTCATATAATCATCCTGTGAATACATAATGTTTGCTTTGGCGCTAACCGTACAGACTGAGATAGCACTTTGCTGCAAATATTACGATGGGCTTCTTCATGTGCCCTACGAATGAAGTCCAGACCTCTATTAGTTGTTTCTCGGTTCGAACCCCACTGTCCTGTCAGCAGCCCGGAAAATGGTTTTCCGTGGTTTCCCATTTTCACACCATGCAAATGCTGGGGCTATACCTTAATTAAGGCCATGGCCGCTTCCTTCCCACTCCCAGACCTTTCCTATGCCATCGTCGCCATAAGACCTATCTGTGTCGTTGCGACGTAAAGCAACTAGCAAAGCTGTTGTTTCTCGAGTCGAACGTGTCTGTCTGTCTATCTGTCTCCCCTCGCTCTTCAGTTGTGTGCATCTATTAAGCTTCTACATAGTCCTGATCTGTCCAATGAGACAGAGTTTAAGCCGGCACTGGGCGGTTCTGAGCGCTGTACAGATTCCCTTTTCTGAAATGAATATTTCTGAGCACTAGTTTCTAATGAACGTCAGTGTACAAGTATGCCTTGTCACTGCGAAAGCTTTTCTCCATCACTAGAAAATTCAGTCACAGAAATCACGTCTTAGACCTGCCGAAATAGCGAGGATAAAATTTACAATGCCATTTTCATTATCTTACCATGCGCTACCTTCACATGAGGTTTAATTGTCAAAATTCCCTTTCTACTTCCCCATTTCACCACAGCAAGACACGTAGACATAACACTTTGAGAGATCCAAGCAACGATTTTCTCAGACCAAAAGATGCATCATCATCATCATCCTTTTTTCTCCCACTCCACCTATGGCTGTTTAATTCCACTTCCCCAAAAACAATAAGAGATATGTGCTACGTCACATTTCCACTCCATCACCACTGAGTAACCACACCGCCAGCAGTTATTTTGTTGTAAAGGAAAATATTCTGAAATATTTTTCTACTTTACGTTTGTTGGGGATTCGAGATGAACAGATAAAGACGCTACTTTTCGGAAGACCGAGCTCGATAGCTGCAGTCGCTTAAGTGCGGCCAGTATCCAGTATTCGGGAGATAGTAGGTTCGAACCCCACTGTCGGCAGGCCTGAAGATGGTTTTCCGTGGGTTTCCCATTTTCACACCAGGCAAATGCTGGGGCTGTACCTTAATTAAGGCCACGGCAGCTTCCTTCCCAGTCCTAGACCTTTCCTGTCCCATCGTCGCCATAAGACATATCTGTGTTGGTGCAACGTAAGGTAAAATAGAAAAAAAAAACATTTTGGAAGTCACTTATCTTTGGATATCCTCCTGTTATGTATGCTCTGAGCGGTAATCATTTGTAAATAATGTAATTAAATAATAAAACAGTGTGCAACGTAAGGTATACGGTAATCTATTCCTCATCTATTCACAACATTTATTATGGTACCGTGACCAGGGAACATTTCAGTTTAATATACGGACCACATACTCACGAGAAGACAGCTATTGCGCCGTAATACACGAAAATACGATGTGTGAAGTGTAGTGAATGGAAATTATCACTATACCTTAAGACAGAAGACGGCCATTGACGGAAATTACCGATGGATGAGTATACATTCTACACTGTGTGGCGTACCGAAAACCGAACACAAGGACAACTAAAAAACTGACGGAACAATATCGCTAACACATAGTGTCTATTGCCAGCACTGCCACAAGAAAGTCTAGAAGCCATCCCAGCGCGAAATCCCGCCAACAACTTAGGGTAGGCCTCGACCAAAACACAAGGAACAGGACTGGGAAGCGATGGAATCTGGGCAACCCAAGGTCAAAAGAACCTCAACAGACGGTCAATCATGGGCAAAATAATAGAACAGTTCATGAGAAATATCATAAAATACCATAAATAGTTTTTCTTTTTGCTAGTTGTTTTACGTCGCACCGACACAGATAGGTCTTACGGCGACGATGGGACAGGAAAGGGCTAGGAGTGGGAAGGAAGCGGCCGCGGCCTTAATTAAGGTACAGCCCCAGCATTTGCCTGGTGAAAAAATGGGAAACCACGGAAAACCATTTTCAGGGCTGCCGACAGTGGGGTTCGAACCTACTATCTCCCGAATACTGGATACTGGCCGCACTTAAGCGACTGCAATAAATAGTTTAAACCACATACAAATTTAATAACGGGAGAGTTTAAATTTTTAGATAGTAACACACATTAATAATTTCATTAAGAAATTAAAGTGAAATTAAACTAAATAAATAAAAAGGTTAAAAAGAAATACATTCACACACTGGATAAATTAAAAGGAAGGGATATTCTAATTTCATAGTTATTACCTTCATAATTTCTGAAAAAAACGTAGCATTACAATTAATTGAAAATGAAAACCTACAACCTGTTTTCCAGACATTGACCGGGTCAGGGATGTAATGAAATTAATCATATATAGGCTATTAGTACGATGGGGTCGCCACTCCCAAAGTGATTTAATGACTGATAGATGCTAGATTCAATACAATTAATTATTGTTTTAAAAATTAAAAATCCTTAAAAGGATTTCCAATCTAAAAAATGAATAATTTGTACATAAATAAAACCATTAGAGTAAAAACGTGCATCTTGAGTATTAATTGCAGGAAATTTTAAATTATGGTACTTGATGAACTTAATCACATTTACGTTTACTCTATATACAATTTTACACACGAACTGCAGTTGTTTCAAACCAACCTTTTAATCGAATGGTCATATGACCATACCTGTTGAGATGAAAAGGAACGAGGATCCCCTTATAGTACACCAAATTTACTAACAGAAGATTGAAGTACATAATAAATTACAACTCCTCTTTAAAAGTAGGTCACGCTAAATGAAATCAAGAAAATTAAAAAAAGGAAGGGGTCACACTCCAACAAACTAATTTAAAACCTTGAATGGCTGAAGGCAAAAGAGGAAACGTGAACATTTACAAGTCCGCAACATGCCTAAACACGACATATTCACTCAAGAAAAATAATCAATGTTTGCAAAATCATCATCACAAATAAAACAGAAGAAATATAGTAGATATCACATTTCTTAAATTTCACAGAAAAAGTGATTTAATATCAGGTACTAGTAAACAAAGTCACAATCAATCAAAGCTCAAGCTTTCCGGAAGACAATGACAAACTCATAAGGGTGACGCAACGCATATCTTCTTATCTTATCAATACACATCATCTTGTCCCGACAATGGTATAACCGTCCGGCTCCATGGCTAAATGGTTAGCGTGCTGGCCTTTGGTCACAGGGGTCCCGGGTTCGATTCCCGGCAAGGTCGGGAATTTTAACCATCATTGGTTCATTTCGCCGGCACGGGGGCTGGGTGTGTGTGTTGTCATCATCATTTCATCCTCATCACGACGCGGGTCGCCTACGGACGTCAAATCAAAAGATCTGCACCTCGCAAGCCGAACTTGTCCTCGGACACTCCCGGCACTAAAAGCCGTACGCCATTTCATTTCAATGTATAACGCTTAAAAGATGATGCGACAATAATAACAAAAACAGAAGTTGTGAGAAAATGATTTAAATTCATTATGTTAAAGAGAATGAGGCCCCAAAAGATAAATAGCACCTCCAATATTCTGTATAAAATGAATGCGTTTAGCTACTAAAGGAACCTAAATGTAATAACATTACCAAGAAATTAGGTTAAATAGTACACAATTGTGTCCTTCAAATTTCAATAGTAGTAATAATAATGTGATATTAGCCATTAGGCGCACTCAGAACAGTCTTTAATGTGTAATACCAGGCAATATCAGCTAATTACGATGACCACAGATTTAGGTTTTTAAAGTTTAAACACATATACATATTTGATAAAACTTCGTAGCATATCACCTGAGAATTTCGAAGGAAACACTCTTAAATGTCTTCAAATGAATCGGCACATGTTAAAAGGGCCTCAGTCACAAAAAATGGCAAGCTGAGTTAGGCATGAAAATCGTATGTTATAGGATAGCTTAAACTATCTATGCTAAAAGGGATGGAGCCACACGCGCGGGTTACCTAATGTTAGCTAGAGAAATTCTTTAACGTACGCTAAAAGGTTCTCAGTCTGTGACTAGGACCCTTCTAGCATACACAGGTGGTAACACTGCCTGACTATTTCGCGCTTGATCAGCTGCCATACTTAGGAAGCCTGTACTGTGTGTATTGTGTTATAAAAGGAACGTTTGTTTTACTGTGGTTTTATAAAAACATTTAAGTTTGTTGTAGTTAATAATATCAATGGGAGATTTAGTAGAGAATAGTGAAGAGTCTGTTGGTAAGAAGCGTAAAGGAAACAAAGACTTGTGGAAGAGGAATAGAATTAAAAGAGCTAAGGTAAACAATGAAGAATTGGCCGACTCAGAAGGAAATGTTATTGTACCTAAGGAAACTATTGGAAATGCCTCCAGGTAAGATATATCAGTGTAATAACAATGCAACCCATTTTTAAAACTACTTTTTTTTGTTATTTGTTTTACGTCGCACCGACACAGATATGTCTTATGGCAACGATGGGACTGGAAAGGCCTAGGAATGGGAAGAAACCGTCCGTGGCCTTAGTTAAGGTACAGCCCCAGCATTTGCCTGGTGTTGTGATAGTACATATATCACACCCCCGAATTATATGTAGAAGTTATAGATATTATTGTCAGTATTCGATTTATTATTATTATTATTATTATTATTATTATTATTATCGGTATTTCATTTGTATGTTTTGTCATTTATATTTATAAGCTGGAAGATATCCACATATGTAGGTATGAGTAATTTGTTTTGCATGAGTGGGAAAACATTGCTTTAATAACTCTGGTAATTTGAATGAGTCAGATGGCTACCCCAGTGTTTGTTGTGATGTACTTGTGTCGGGAAATTCATGAGTCATGTATATATCCCAGCCTGATGAGATGAGCTTGTTGTTGTATTAGGAAAATTTGGTGACTCATGGAATATACCCCAGAGTTTGTTATTGTCTTGGGAGGAAGAAGTAGTTCAGGGCTTGGGCTTGAGAAGAGGACCACCCATGATTGGCTGGCAAGCACCAATCCAGACGTATCATCTGAGAGGAGGGGGATGTTGATGTCTATAAAGGTTGATCATACGGCGGCAACCAGGAGATTGTAAGAGACATTGTGAGAGTGATTGTAAAGGAACGAGAAGGAAGATAACTACAACTACAACTGACGCACTGTACGGGAAGGAAGTGGTGCTGATACACGGTACTGGAGTGACACGGCTGCAATGGACTGGACTTCAAACGTTCGTGGAGCGTAGTCTTGTTATGTTCGTGGAAAGTGGCTGATTGTGGAGAGTGCTTGCGCATTAAGTATTGTAGCACTTGTGGTGGCCTAGCATTATATGTTGGTGAAAGCTATCTCAGACTTTCCATAATTTATGTTGAGTATCGACAGACGTGTGTATATATCTTTACAAGTGTTAAAATATGTGAACACAGTAGTACAAGGTACAGTATCTGTGTGATGTGATAACTGCCGATTATGAGAATCGGTAAGTCGAATTGATAAAGAGACAGTGAAGGGTATTTATCTTCATACATGTACATTGTTCATCGGACCATCTACAAATGATAGCTTAGTTCTCACGTTTGTTTTCCCACGGTTTTCATTATTGTTGTTGTTGTAAATATGGAGTCTTCCAGCAATATTTTATGTGTGTATTATATGTATAATGTTGTATGTTGATGAGGTGCTCATGCACGGAATTTGTTCAGAATATAGTTAGCTATTTTAGAATCAGTGTTATTGATGAACCTAGGTGCAGTTCCTACCTAATTAGTCGTTTTCAGGAGGTTAGGTAAGGCCTGCAGCAGATGTACCAGTACGCAGCATTATGTACACGCCCTGGGATATAAAGTTTATCATGCTCTTATCTAAATTCGAGGGATCCATTCTGGTGAACTCTGGCGCCCATACTACGGACATTTCGGTTAATTATGCTTATTAATTTTATTAAGTTTTTGAGTAATTTTATTTATATATTTTATTCATGATTTTATTTATTATTATCATCATCAAAAAAGTTACAGTGTGAAAATGGGAAACCACGGAAAACCATCTTCAGGGCTGCCGACAGTGGGGTTCGAACCCACTATCTCCCGAATACTGGATACTGGCCGCACTTAAGCGGATGCAGCTATCGAGCTCGGTTTTAAAACTACTAACTGAGCTATTATTATAAAAACTAAAAACTAACCTACACATAAAAAGTTGTAATATGGAACTTGAAATCAAATTATATTTAATGAAAAATACAGGCCTAAAAACTTTGATACCTACACCTTTTATAATGTGAAGAATGTAGCCCAGTTTGATCCTATCCGTATCTAATCCAACATACACAAAGTGTTTCTGTATGCGTTTTTAGTCTGTGTTACTAATGTTTATGTTCCCTTTCAGTTGCAAGAGAATGAACTGTCTTGAAATCATAACCGAAGATGAACAAGCTGACATTTGGCGACGATTCATTATTTGCCTCCAAAGATTTACAAGATTCGCATCTGCAACATTTCTTAGCTCTCCATTCAGTGTCAGGAATACGAGTTAAGAGACTGAAATCCTTGAAAGTATTGGGTAAAAGTCCTGTTGACAAACGTGGAAAACACATTTTAAAAGCCCACTTGCCAGATACAAAACAGCTTTTACGGAAGTATATTGGAAGTTTCCCTTAAGAACAACCCCGTTATGCATCAAAGACTTATAACTATTTACATGAAAGGTTGAACAAAAAACTATTGTGCACCCTTTACATTGAAAATAATCCAAACAACAAAGTTAGCCAATCATTCTTTTCAAGATTTTTAAATGAAAATTATAACTTGAATTTTTGAGTACCACAGAGTGATTGTTGTTGCACTTGTGAAGAACTGAAAGTCAAGTTAAAAAGCCCCCACCTAACTGAGGTAGCTAAAAGAGTGGCATCTGCGGAGCTTTTAGTTCATGACAGAAAAGCCTTATGCTCGTTTTATGCTTGTTTGTAAAGGGAAATAGAAACCAAAGACAAACCACATGTCCTTGCTATATGCTTTGATTACATGCAGAATGTCCAACTACCAGAAATACCCGTTCAAGGAACCTGCCTACGGTAGCTGACAACCAGAGTGTTTTGTAAACACGACGTTAAAAAACGAGGCAGATATTTATCTGTATCATGAAGGTGTAGCGAGAAAAGGGCCGAATGAAGTATGCTCAATTGTTTGTGACTTTTTAAATAGTGTTCTTACACAATAAACAGAGCTCCATGTGTATTCATACAACTGGGGGGGGGGGGGGGGCAAAATAATGATTATGCCCTATCTAGAATGCTTTTGGCTTTGACTGACACAAAGCGTTTTGAAAAAAAGGATCAATTTTTCTGCCTGAGAACATTTCTTTTCTACCATGTGATAGGGATTTCGCCGTAATAAAACAAAACACTTAAAAAATACGACATAATTTATGGCATCCATGAACTGACAAACATTATCATCCAGTCAAGAAAAACTCACAAGTTCATAGTAAAACCAATCTGCAGAAATTGTCGAGTTCAAAATTGCTGGCCACGCTGTTATAAATGGAACTGTATAACAGAAGAAAATAAAACCAAGATTGTTCCTAGAGACAAAAAGTTAATTTTATGATCAGTACATGCATGCACCTTACCTACGACTCCAGGTTTAAATTCCAGATTGTCGCAAGACACTTCATTAATTTTCTAATAACCCACAATGCGTTCCTATAAAATCTTCCAAAGTAAATGATATTAAAAAGTTAATTCCATACATATCTCATGAGTTTTTGGAGTTCTATACTGAAATTATGTTTTTAATTTCTTTTTTGCTAGTTGCTTTACGTCGCAACGACACAGATAGGTCTTATGGGGACGATGAGAAAAGGAAGGGCTAGGAGTGGGAAGGAAGCGGCCGTGGCCTTAATTAAGGTACAGCCCCAACATTTGCCTGGTGTGAAAATGGGAAACCACGGAAAACCATTTTCAGGGCTGCCGACAGTGGGGTTCGAACCTACTATCTCCCGAATACTGGATACTGGCCGCACTTAAGCGACTGCAGCTATCGAGCTCGGTATACTGAAATTATAGCCTGGCCCCCGAAATGATAAGTTCAGCTTAAGAGGAGACCCTACTGAGTTTTAATTTTTCTACAATTCTTATCCGATTTTCATCAAATTTTGGTAATACATTGATATAAGTAAATTTACGCCAATTATAAAATTTGAATGAATTTGAATGGATATTTTTCAATTTATAACATTTTTTGAAAAAAGTACATCATTTTCAAAATGTCACTTGCACAATATTTTTTGAAATATTTTCTTGAAACTTTGTTACAATAGCCACAACACATATTTTAATAATAATTGGTATTCATTTAAAAACAATCCATTGGTTATACAATTATTTCCATTTTCTCGCCACACCTCATAACCATGTTAAAACTTATGAAAACAAATGACATTTTGTACTTGTACATTGAGTGTTTGTTACCTTTATGTAAATATGGTTCACTGCAGGGGAAAGACACCCCAAGCAATCCTAAGGGAGGGAATGACATATAATGATGATGATGATAATAATAATAATAATAATAATAATAATAATAATAATAATCGAAAACCGCCAATATTTGCGTCGAATCCATAGTTTTTTGCTATTGGCTTTACGTCGCACCGACACAGCTAGGTCTTATGGCGACGATGGAACGGGAAAAGGCTAGGACTGGGAAGGAAGCGGCTGTGGCCTTAATTAAGGTCCAGCCCCAGCATTTGCCTGGTGTGAAAATGGGAAACCACGGAAAACCATCTTCAGGGCTGCCGACAGTGGGGTTCGAACCCATTATCTCCCGAATACTGTATACTGGCCGCACTTAAGCGACTGCAGCTATCGAGCTCGGTGAATCCATAGTTCTCGCGATCGCTGAGATGTATTGTGACACTCTGCATGCCGTTGAAGTACCAGTTCAGCTGCATAGGCATGGTAAAAAAAAAAAAAAAAAAATGGCGTATGTCTTTTAGCGGCGGGAGTGTCCGAGTACATGTTCGGCTCGCCAAGTGCAGGTCTTTTGATTTGACTCCCGTAGGTGACCTGCTGTCGTGGTGAGGATGAAATGATGATGAAGACGACACATACACCCAGCCACCATGCCAACGAAATCAACCAATGATGGTTAAAATTCCCGACCCTGCCGGGAATCGAACTCGGGACCCCTGTGACCAAAGGCCAGTACCCTAACTATTTAGCCATGGAGCCGGACAAAGGTATAGTGAGAAGTGGTGATAAAGAAAATGTCCAAATTGACCGAGATTAGTTCAATCAACGAGAAACAAGATACTGTAATCTATAACTTGAAATTAAACACATAACTATAACTCTTAAACTACGAAATAATTCTTAAAATATCAGTCAACGTCACAATAAGGAAATCTAGAAAAAATTGCTTCACACATAACTAAAAACCAAACCAAACCCCATGGCACTACAGCCTTTGAAGGGCGTTGGCCTGCCAAGCGACTGCTGCTCAGCCCGAAGGCCTGCAGTTTACGAGGTGCTGTATGGTCAGCACAACGAATCCTCTCGGCCGTTATTCTTGGCTTTCTATACTGGGGCCGCTATCTCACCGTCAGATAGCTCCTCAATTCTAATCACGTAGACTGAGTGGACCTCGAACCAGTCCTCAGGTCCAGGTAAAAATCCCTGACCTGGCCGCGAATCGAACCCGGATCCTCCGGGTAAGACGCAAGCACGCTACCCCTACACCACGGTTCACACATAACTAACAGGTAATAAAATAACTAAAAGTAAACAATGAGTAAAGTGCCTGGGCAGCGCCACTTATTATAGCTAGTTTCCTATGAACAAAAGCTCTGTTTTTTATTTTTCTTATTAAGCGTTCAAATAGCTGATAATCTCGTTTCTTACTCCATTGGACAAGTTCTAACCAGCCCCATTAATTAACGTAATATTTCATGTTATGATGTGAATTACCGAACACACAGCCGGGAAAGCCGCTAATTAGATGAGAAACAGCGCCATGGCCCAGTGGAGAAGCAACAGCACTGACCTCGTTCTGGTTGCATGTTGTGAACAAGAGATAACAAGCCGACAGACGGGAAATTATTGTTCAAAATTGTAGATTCGGAACACTGGTATTTAATGAATACATTTGCATGTTCCAGTGACTTACTCTTCCATAGTCGAGATTTCTAATCCCAAGATATATACATTTGGGTTTGGGGATGGCAATAATAACAGTCTAGCAGTACTTACAAGATTCATTGGGATGGTCACATGAACAATACAGTTTATTTCAGTTTACTTAGATTTAACAAAAGTGAGGATAAATCATCTGGTAGAATATGGGCATATACCGTGAATGACGTTAATATAGCTTACTAAACGAAGTGCGAAATGATTTCGGCGACAAACTTCTTCGTAATATAACTAAATAAATTCAGGAACCGATTTCTTGTAAGATAAGTTGATGAACATGAGGAACTTGGCAACTCTAGCATTCTTTATAAATAATTAAATCCGTTACCATTCACAATTTTATTGAATCTTCTTCACAACGCGTTTCAGATCTAGGCTTCATCGTTAATAAAAAATGTAACTAAACATTGTGACTGGTAAGGAATTTAATTATTTATAAATGATTAATTCACATTCACATGCTCCGCTCTTGGATTGCTTCTCAAAGTGAAGGGGTACTCTCTTTTATAATACCTACTTTTTCTTAGTCGACTTCTGTTGTTCTCCAACTATGAATCTATTACGTATCGCAACTTATAACAATAACTAGCCTTTGTACGCGGCTTCACATGTCTGGAATTTTTTTTTGGTGGTCATTTATAGAAGTAATTTTAATTTAATTTCGTGTGGCTATTTCTAGCCGAATGCAGCCCTTGTAAGGCAGACCCTCCGATGAGGGTGGGATGCATCTGCCATGTGTAGGCAACTGCGTGTTATTGTGGGGGAGGATAGTGTTATGTGTGGTGTGTGAGTTTCAGGGATGTTGGGGACAGTACAAACACCCAGCCCCCGAGCCAATGGAATTAACTAATGAAGGTTAAAATACCCGACCCGGCCGGTTATCGAACCCGGGACCCCCTGAACCGAAGGCCGGTACGCTGACTATTCAGACAACGAGTCGGACATGTAGAATTGATGAATACTGGAAGAAGAAGTTTCATGCGAATCGGAACTAGTGGATTGGAGTACTCTATTATATTCTCATCATCATCATCATCATCATCATCATCATCATCCTAAACCATCTCCAGTTTCCCGGGTGTGGTATATGAGCCTCCTCCATCTCATCCTGTCCTTGTACCATTCTTCCTCCACCAACTTGTCCCAATCATGAACTCTCAGCATTACATCGCTCTTAACTAAATCTATCCATTTCCTTCGTGGCCTTCCCACGGGTCGTCTTCCTTCTACCTTTCTGTCAAATTCCTTCCTTGCAGTTCTGTTTACTGGCATCCTCTTCATGTGACCAAACCACTTCAGTCTTGATATCTGAATCTTATTTAGGAGAGAATTGTCTATTCCTACTTCTTCTCTAATTTTCTCATTCCTAATCTTGTCTCTCTTGGTTTTCTGGATCATAGTGCGTAGGAATTTCATTTCAGCTGCCTGAAGTTTGGAATTATCTCTATTGGTCAGTGTTGTGGTTTCGAGACTGTATGTAAGAATTGGTGTATAATAGGACTTGTACAATGTCATTTTTGTTTTCATGGGTATTTGCTCATCCCACAGCAGGTGTCTTACCTGGTGGTAGAATTGTGTTGCCTTATTGATTCGATTGTTCACCACATGTTTTGCTAGGTTGTCATTTGATATAACGCTACCCAAGTATTTGAAAACTGGAACGCTGTCCAGTTGAGCTTCATTTAACATGACTATTGGTTCTGCTCCTTCCCCATACACTTTCATCACCACCGTCTTGGTCTTGCTGATGTTTAAACCATATTTCTTAAACTCCTCATTCCGGCTTTGTATTCTATCTCCCAATTCATCTTCTGAGTCACTCCAGATCGCAACATCATCTGCAAGTGTGAAGGCTTTGATATCTCCATGTTCTTTCCGTTTAATAGATTTCATTACTACATCCATTACAATAATAAATAGAAGTGGTGACAATGAGCTGCCCTGCTGCACTCCTCTCTTTGTTTCAAACCAGTCCGACAAACCACATCCTACTTGAATACAGCTTCTGTTCCTACTATACAACATTTTCACTTTGTCTATGAGGCTGTCTCGCACTTGAAGTTCTTTCATGCATTGCCAAATTCTTTCCCTTGGTACACTATCGTATGCTTTCTCAATGTCCAAAAATATTAGGAATAAAGGCTTGTTCTCAAAATCAAATCAAATCAAAATATCTTTATTTGCAAATGAGGTGTCTACCTCGGTGGCAAATGGTACACTAAAATACATTATTGTCAAGCACTAAATATTAAATTATCAAGAGAAGAAAATTTTTCCTATAATACAATATTATACAATTTACGCTAACAATGTTTTCTATTAAACACACAGCTCATCCTTAATAAATTTATATTGTTTACAAAATTCTACTTATAATATCTTACAAACATAGTCAACTCATATACAGTACGGTATGTGAAATTACTTCTAATAATACTATACAACTGGTATAAGATTAAAATTAACATTGAATTTATTTACATATTTATATTTTACCCATTTTGGAACCTAAGTAGCATAACGACCTGCTGCGTCTTAACCAGAGCCCCTTTTGCCACCACTTTTCAGAGTTCCTGAAGGGCCTTCACAGCTACCGTAGCGGTCCCAGGGCCCTCGAAGTCCCCACTGTACTTCACCCCTACAGGCAGTCCCCTACTTGGGCTGTCCAAACTCCTTAGACCAGGGGATGGAATTAATTTAATCACACACATTTATTATTTACAATATCCTGCACTGGTCGAATGCCCTCTAACATTTAATTTATTATCTCTGTTGTTGTTTATTCTCTTCTTGAATATCTGTACAGATTTTGGAAAAGGGTCAAACACTACCCCTGGTAAACTGTTCCACTCCTTCACGCCCTTCCCAATGAAAGAAAATCTCCTCCCAGTATTTTTCCATTAGCATCCTAATTGCAAATATAAGGTCTGTAGTTGACCTTCCTGGTCTGAAACCATACTGCTCTTCTTCCAAAATTGGTTCAACAATATCTCTGATTCTGGTCTCTATTATTTTTTCCAATATTTTCAGGAGATGAGGCAGTAGTGTGATACCACGGTAATTAGTACATTTTCGTCGGCTTCCTTTCTTGAACAGAGGTACAATGATGCCCATCTTCCAGTCCTCAGGAATAGTATTTTCCTCCCATATCTTGTTGAGCAGTCTATAGAGCCATTGGATTCCTGGAACTCCCGCTGCTTTCAGCATATCTGCACTTAGTTCATCTACGCCCACTGCCTTTCCTTTCTTCATGCTCTTGAGCGCATTTTCAACATCAAGCCATGTAATTGGTGGTTCAGTTGTGGTTCCTCGACTTGGCTCTCCTCTATCCGTTGTTATGTTTTCTGTATCTCCATTCAGCAGCTTTTCGAAATACATCTTGAGTTCTTGTTTAATTTCTCCCTCTTCTTGTGCCAGAGTTCCATCATCACGTTCTATTGCTTTTATGGTCTCTTGATCCCTTCGCTTGTTTTTCACTACTCTGTATAGCAATTTCATATTTCCTCTACTGTCCTCTTCCAGTTTGTCTGCAAACTCATTCCATTTCTTCTCTTTTTCTTCCCTTACAATGTTCTTTATAGCAAGTTTCTTGTTGCTGTATACTCCTTGAAGTCTTTGTATTTCTTGTTCATTTCGTTCTTGTCCCTGTTTTTGTTTCTCCTTGTCCAGTGCCTTCTTTATTTGGTTTCTTTCTTTCACCGCTGTTTTCACTCTATCATTCCACCATGGTGTCTCCTTTTTTCTTTTGATAGAACTTGTAACTCCGCATAGGTTTTTGGCTTCTCCCACAAAGGTGTCTTTGAAGGCCTTCCATTCTTCATTAACGCTGGTTACTTCACACTTCGGCAAACTCTGTTGAATTCTTAGTTTGTATTCTTCCTTTATTTGGACTTCTTGCAACTTCCAAGTTTTAAACCTTGGTTTTTTCGTAATAAGTTTTTGCGTTTCATTTGTCTTATGTTTGAAGTCTACTACCAACAATCTGTGGTCACTGTCCATGCTTTCACTAGGGGTGATCTTTACATCTGTGATGTACCTGCCACCATCTTTATTCGTGATTACGTAGTCAATCAATGTTCTGTACTGGCCATCCCAACTGTACCTTGTTATTCTGTGACTGTCTCTTTTTTTGAAGAATGTATTTTTGATTATAAGATCATTTCTTCTGCACAGATCTAATAGTTGTTCTCCTTCTGGGTTCCTTTGTCCAAATCCATGTGGACCAATGATGTTCTCGTACCCAAGTCTGTCTACCCCAACTTGCGCATTTAGATCTCCAATAATAATAACATTTTCCTCATTAACTGTATCTTCCAGGTCTTGCCGAAATTTCTCTTTGTCTTCCTCACTGCAGCCTGTCTGTGGGGCATACACTTGTATGATGGTGTACTTAGTGTTCTCCAGTTTCATGGACATTTTAATGATTCTATCACTTTTGCAGATAACTTCAGCTGTAGCATCAGTCCTTTCGTTAATTAAGAATCCAACACCATTTTTCGCTACCTTCTCCTGTCCACTCCAGTATAATTTATAACCTCCACGAAGTGTCTTACTTCCAATCCGTTTCCATTTTGTCTCACTTAATCCCAATATTGATATTTTTCTCCTATCCATCATGTCTAGGAGTTCTTCTAACTTTCCAGTTAATGATAGAATGTTCATAGTTCCAATTCGGTATTTGGGTCTCTTTTTAATTTGGGGTTTCCTTTCAGAACATTGTATATCATCAGCCTTACGGTCATCGTACTTTACAATTGTCTGAGAGGACGTGTCAGTCTGGTTTATAATATTCTTTCCGAGGCTCTTTTTCTTATTGAAAGCAACTATACTCAATACTCTCCTGCTGACTTGCTAGGCCTAACGCATAAGAGGAATTTCTTTCAGGGTTTACTCCCTTAGCCTTCTAACATGTAAAAACGTCACCACATTTACTTTCTGAGCAGTGTACGACACTATCTAACAAGCTGAAAGTCTATTTCAAGCACAGTGCGGTCGTGAAAGCTAAATATTCAATTCGACAGTATTAGGTTTCCAATACCAGGGAAATCCTTTATTTTGACGCCTATCATGAGATATTCTTGAGGGTTCAAATCATTCCCTCTGTCTCTTTCAGTCGTGAAGCAGATGACCTCACCTCTAAGCTGAATTAATAACTGTTTACGGAAGTCTACATTTTCAGAATCGTCTTCACATATACTGTATTTAATGATGAAAGTAGTAGACTGCAAGAAAAGCATTTCGCATTGCGCATCCCCTGGAATGCTGTATCATATATCCTCAGACCACAACGGTATAAACGTTTACAAAACTAAAGCTTGCGCTAAAATATTTTCACCTAGACTCTCACGCCGAGAAGATACCAGCTGAGCAGCGGTTTAATTATTCTGTACGCCCACGCGAGGGCTAGTTATGTTGGCTATCAGACATACATGTATTGAAAACCACGTATTCAACCACTGGACTGTGGTTTTGTTGGAAAAGGCTACTGTTGACGTATATATGATCGAATGCCATCGGTAACATGCTATCGCAGCAAATTATACAAGGGATTTCAAAATTCCATCCAGGAACTCGTAAATTGTGAACATACAGTAGAGTGGCGGCTACAATGCCCCTACTGATGCTGGCATTGCTTTCACTTACTTTAACTAGGTCTTTCCTATTCAACTTTTTTTTTTTTTTCTAGGGGCTTTACGTCGCACCGACCACAGATAGGTCTTATGGCGACGACTATTCAACTTTCCCTGGTCAACTCTTGCTCTCCTCCTTCCCCACAGCTTCCCATCTTTCATGGCTTGTTTCCTATCTTTAGCCGACACCTTACTTCTGTCCGGTTCCGTAGCTAAATGGTTAGCGTGCTGGCCTTTGGTCACAAAGATCCCGAGCTCGATTCCCGCCAGGGTCGGGAATTTTAACCATCGTCTTCATCATCATTTCATCCTCATCATGACGCGCAGGTTCCCTACGGCCGTCAAATAGAAAGACCTGCACTTGGCGATCCGAACTTGTCCTCAGACACTCCCGGTACTAAAAGCCATACGCAATTTCATTTACCTTACTTCTTCATCTATCGCCTATGACTAGTGGTAAGAGAGACTGATTATTCATTTATTCATTTATTTTACCAGTAAAAACAGCCTTAAAAGCAGACAATATTTTTTCTTTGTTAAATAAATGATATCAGTCCGCCTCTGTGGTGTAGTGGTTAGCGTGATTAGCTGCCACCCCCGGAGGCCCGGGTTCGATTCCCGGCTCTGCCACGAAATTTGAAAAGTGGTACGAGGGCTGGAAAGGGGTCCACTCAGCCTCGGGAGGGCAACTGAGTAGAGGTGGGTTCGATTCCCACCTCAGCCATCCTGGAAATGGTTTTCCGTGGTTTCCCACTTCTCCTCCAGGCGAATGCCGGGATGGTACCTAAATTAAGGCCACGGCCGCTTCCTTCCCTCTTCCTTGCCTGTCCCATCCAATCTTCCCATCCCTCCACAAGGCCCCTGTTCAGCATAGCAGGCGAGGCCGCCTGGGCGAGGTACTGGTCATACTCCCCAGTTGTATCCCCCGACCAAGAGTCTGAAGCTCCAGGACACTTCCCTTGAGGCGGTAGAGGTGGGATCCCTCGCTAAGTCCGAGGGAAAAACCGAACCTGGAGGGTAAACAGATGATGATGATGAAATAAATGATATCATATTTAACCAAGGTATTATAAAATTTATGGTATTTCCTGAATACGTGATAGAAGAATACCCATAAGAACCAAGGGTACAGCCTTACTTTATGCCAGTGAATCCTGACCAGTAAGAAACGTACGTACGAAATGTTCACACTAGTGAGATGCGTATGTGGTAGTTTAAACAACAAAGATATTTTGCATAATGCATACCGGTATATGTGGTGTGTCCAGAACGCCCGGTGAACGGTGCCATATCTGAACGGCAATATGGCGCAATGCGCGCGCATGCACATAGCTCTTCAGAGACGTAGCGAGAAGCGCCACCTAGCTTGGGACACGTGTGACAGGTAGCGTAAATCCACTTTGGCCAGTAGAACGTAGTCAGTGGGAGAGGTAGAGTCAGAGCACAATGCAACAACGCATGACCATTAAGTTCTATTTACAAATTGGGGGGAAACTACGACGGACGCATGAAATGTTGGTGCAAATTTGCGGGAGGGGAGCCGTGAGCAGAAAATGTGTTTATGCGCTTCCGTGAAGGGAAGGAAACGATTGAGTATGAGCCACATTTGGGTCGGGCGTCGACAAGCAGAAACACAGACACGATCGAGCGAGTGGGACAAATGAAGATCGGCGACTGACTCTACTATCGGTGGTGGAGTACTTGGAATTAGCAAAGACACGGTGCGTACCATCGTCCGCGATGATTTGGGTTTGTGCCTCACACCCTGAGAGACGAACATTAAGCAAAGAGTATGGAAACTTCTGAAGATATCATTACCATGTGTGACTACGATCCATCCTTTCCGTCACGGCGGATGAGATCTGATGTTAACAGTTGGATTAGGAATCTAGGTTACAATAGATGGGATGCGTTCAACGACTTTACCATGACAAAAAAAAAAAAAAAGGTCACCTGAAAAAGTCCAAGGTTGATCGCCGACGTGACAGCTATCCAAGATCGTGTGACAGCCATTCTCCGATCGATTCCTATAAAGGCCTTTGCTGACAGTTTTAGAAGCTGTATAAACGTTGTGTTAATGGATGGTGGCTGTTTTGAACGGCAATAAAGGATTTTTTTGTATTTTCTGTTTTAATTGTTTCAGTAGAGCATTCACCGAGCTCTTAAAAACCACCACGTGAATTGTAACATTGTTTAATATTCGTTTCACAATCAACATGTTTTCATGTACAATATCCACAAAAAACGACACGGTTTTCTTTCCACTTATTTGCTACAAATTATTTGCATATACAGTGTGTCTTCATTCCCTGACAAAATTGTTGATGAACTCATGATTCAGCCTGCTATCTTGGCTTTAGTTTCTCTGTGTTACTCTCGCTTTAAGAGAAAAAATACCAGTGCAATCTTTCAGGCTACTGCTGGAAAACTTTGTAACAGTTCTTGTCTTTGTTGAAACAAAGGCACAGTTCACAATTTGTACAAGAGACAAAACGAATTCCACACTTGAGTTCAATGCAGCGTGATGTAACCTATTTCCTATCATCAGGAGATACCACTGTAAATCCACAGTGCAATAACTGGGCAACCAATGTCAAAATATCCTAATAACGTCATGGATTTCATGGAAGGCACGCACTAGTTTACGACATTCGCAGGTAGGATAGGACTGAGGACAGGAATCTAGTAATTTGGAGTTGATCTGACACAACCGATTATCAGTTTCATGGTGTCATTTAGCTGAGTATTGTATAATTTCACATATGGGCTGTTAAGTCACAGCGCACCATATACAGTATTCAACCGCAGAAACTAATACATACATCTTCATTATAGACCTGTGTGCCATTCAAGGTTCAGTCTGCAAACATATGTTAATTTAGTAATGCCTCCTCAATTCTGTATTTGTAACTAACTCTTTTTTTTTTGCTAGGGGCTTTACGTCGCACCGACACAGATAGGTCTTATGGCGACGATGGGACAGGGAAGGGCTAGGAGTGGGAAGGAAGCGGCCGTGGCCTTAATTAAGGTACAGCCCCAGCATTTGCCTGGTGTGAAAATGGAAAACCACGGAAAACCATTTTCAGGGCTGCCGATAGTAACTAACTCTGAGGCCTCGTTTAGGCATATAACTCTTATCTTTAAATCATTAGAAACTGAGTCTAACCATCATCGTCTTGATCTCCCTCTACGACCAAATCCATTTTTTTTCTAGGAAACCTATTCTGCTCCATTCGCCTCTTATGATCCCACCACCGAAGCTGACTTATGCGTACTGCTTCATCAGTTAAGTTCATGTCTAACTTATCCTTGAACTCCTCATTCCGAGTAATTTCCTGCCATTGTTCCCACTGGTTTTTATCAGCCACCAGTCTCGCTACTTTTATGCCTGTTACTTACAACTTATGAATAATATATCCTGAGTCCACCCAGATTTCACTCCCATTCAGCAATGTTGGTCCGAAAAAAGATCGGTGTAAAGATAGTTTCATAATAATATAATAGCGTTATTTTCTTTACGTTCCACTAACTACTTTTACGGTTTTCAGAGACGCCGAGGTGCCGGAATTTAGTCCCGCGGAAGTTATTTTATGTGCCAGTAAATCTACCGACACGAGGCTGACGTATTGAGCACCTTCAAATACCACCGGACCATCGAACCTGCCACGTGGGGTCAGAATGTCAGCGCCTCAACCGTCTGAGCCACTCCGCCCGGCAAAGATAGTTTCGTCCGGAAATTGACTTTTCCGTTACAGAATACTATTAATCGCAACTGTCAGCTCGTTGCAATAGTTTTGCTGCATCTTGATTTAACACTTTGAAACACGCATTTTGAATTAAGAACATGAAATATATTTGTCACAAACAAACAAACAAACAAACAAACAAACAAACAAACAAACAAACAAACAAACAAACAAAACAAAACAAGAGACAGGGCCTCTGGTACATATGAAAACTCCACACATATTCAAGTTCTGAAAGCTGGATCGATGAAGTCTCAAAATTGGTAATTTCAAGGTGAAACTACTATGCAAGTTATAAAAAACTGACACTCGTGACCACTATGCTTCAAAGCCTAATCTCACTATTTATACTATCATCCTGGGGGAATATACATCTTACTTCAAGTGACCTACCTGTTCCAGATTTGTATTCCGAAGATGACATTTAATTATTTTAGGTTTTTTCTCTACTGACATGATCCCACCACCGAAGCTGATTTATGCGTACCGCTTCATCAATCAAGTTCATTCCTAACTTAGCCTTTAACTACTCATTCCAAGTAACTTCCTGCCAATGTTCCCACCGGTTTTTACCAGCCACCATTCTCGCTACTTTCACTTTAATCTTGGAAATGATAATTTTCATATCATACTCATTGCACCTATTTTTCAGATTCCAGGATATTTGAATGCAGGCTTTTGGTGCAGACTGCTATACATACCAAGTCGTAGACCTAGGCCAAAATGCTTACCGCATTTTCACACAATTTAATCCCGTCTTGTTATTTCATAAGTTTAAGTAAATGATCCATGCATGCTATGAACAACAACACCTGTAACTACTTTGACTCATTTTACCACCAATACTCACTGCGGCCCGATTGTCAATATAAATAGCCTACCTTTGATTGTCCATAATAGCCCTTAAATGAAGCGTCCGGCTCCATGTCTAAATGGTTAGCGTGCTGGCCTTTGGTCACTGGGGTCCCGGGTTCGATTCCCGGCAGGGTCGGGAATTTTAACTATCGTTGGTTAATTTCGCTGACACGGGGGCTAGGTATGTGTGTTGTCTTCATCATCATTTCATCCTCATCACGACACGCAGGTCGCCTATGGGAGTCAAATCAAAGACCTGCACCTGGCGAGCCGAACTTGTCCTCTACCGAGCTCGATAGCTGCAGTCGCTTAAGTGCGGGTAGTATCCAGTAATCGGGAGATAGTGGGTTCGAACCCCACTGTCGGCAGCCCTGAAGATGGTTTTCCGTGGTTTCCCATTTTCACACCAGGCAAATGCTGGGGCTGTACCTTAATTAAGGCCACGGACGCTTCCTTCCCACTCCTAGCCCTTTCCTGTCCCATCGTCGCCATAAGACCTATCTGTGTCAGTGCGACGTTAAGCAACATGCAATGTATGAACTTGTCCTCGGACACTCCCGGCACTAAAAGCCATACGCCATTTCATTTTTTTCAATGATGCGTTTCAATACATGAACCTGAAAAATATTTGATTCGTTAAATATGGAAAAAAACCGGGCGAGTTGGCCGTGCGCGTTGAGGCGCGCGGCTGTGAGCTTGCATCCGGGAGATAGTAGGTTCGAATCCCACTATCGGCAGCCCTGAAGATGGTTTTCCGTGGTTTCCCATTTTCACACCAGGCAAATGCTGGGGCTGTACCTTAATTAAGGCCACGGCCGCTTCCTTCCCACTCCTAGGCCTTTCCTATCCCATCGTCGCCATAAGATCTATCTGTGTCGGAGTGACGTAAAGCCCATAGCAAAAAAAAAAAAATGAATAGGAAACAGAGAAAGAAAACTGCAGGAGAAATAATAAACAAAGAAGAAAGACACATTGCTCTTAAACAGACTAACAATTCACCTATACACTCGTACACTCCATGAGAATAGTTACTGTAGCTCTTAGACATATCTTGGCTTTTTAAGTTTGTCAAACACGCCACTGCTGTTCCTCACAGAGCGCTAACCTCATTATCATTTACCAGCGGCATGCGATCGTTATGTCCTCTTGCGTGCTGGGACATCATATTTATACAGAAAGCGAGTGACCTAAATTCCAGAACAGCTGCCAAATTTGTAATCCATTCAATTAAATTATTAATATGAAAGTATCGAGACTTCCTACTGGGATTTAGAGCTCGTGAACGGGAACGACGACAACTGCGCCGGAATCCTGTCTGTCTTGTGACTTTCCCATGTGTCAGATTTTATTCCCCGTAATAGTGTAGGTGGTTATCATAGCCTGAGAAGTGTTTCATACTCTCCATTCATTTGTAATTTTTAATTCTTCGATAAGGTCTGAATTCCATTCTACTCTACAGGAGCATATGTCCTAGAGCTACACCCTAAGCTGCTTTAGGCCCCTAGCTCAAGGCTTCAGTCAGTCACCCGAGGTAACAATGTAAGGAATATCTATCTATCTATCTATCTATCTATCTATCTATCTATCTATCTATCTATCTATCTATCTATCTATCAATCAATCAATCAATCAATCAATCAATCAATCAATCAATCAATCAATCAATCAATCAATCAATCAATCAATCAATCAATCAATCAATCAATCAATCAATCAATCAATCACTACTGATCTGCATTTAGGGCAGTCGCCCAGGTGGCAGATTCCTTATCTGTTGTTTTCCTAGCCTCTTCTGATTAAGATACTTGACTTACTTGGCTTATTTTCTGTTGCTCCTCCTGGAGCATAGGGCTTCCGTGAAACATTTCCATCTGTTCCTATTCTTGGCTAACCTCTTCAATTCGTTCCAAGTCTTTCCCATTGTTAGACATTCCTCTTCGATCGTCTTTTTCCAGGTCTTCTTCGGACGTACGCGCTTTCTAGCACCTTGGGGGTTCCAGTCGAGCGCTGTATTTTCAATGGCTCCAGTGGGCTTCCTTAACCGTCCTATCCAACGCCATTTTCACTCCCTTATCTGTATTTCAATTGGCTGCTGATTAGTTTCTTCCTATAGGTCTTCATTTGAAATAACGTCCGGCCACCTTCTGTTGATGACATGTCTTAGACAGCGGTTCACGAAGACTTGCAGTTGTTTAGTCGTCTTCTGGGTAACTTTCTACGTTCCACAGCTGTAAAGCAGAACGGACTTAACATTTGTATTAAAGAGCCGTAGCTTAGCTTTCTAGAAATGTTCTTGTTTCTCCATATAGGATACAGTTGAACAAAAGCACCATTTGCTTTCCTGATACGATTCTTAATGTCTTCTTCTGCTCCTCCAGTAGTAGTACTGTATTTGTCAAGATATGCGAAGGAGTCTACTTGTTCTATCTCTTTATCATCTATAGACATCATCAGTCTTCGAATTGACCCTCATCTCCTTGGTCTTATTTATATTTATTTCAAGTTCAGCATCCTCTGCCTCCTCCTTCAACCGCTTAACCTTCTCTTCCATATCTCTGAATCGTTGAGCCAGTAAGCAGATGTCAAGGTCTTCTAACCTATCTTGAAAGTCCCACAGGATCCCCCTTTACCAACCTCGATACTCTCTCCTCAGCACACTATCCAACACAAGTAGGAAAAGTGTCGGAGAAAGTATACAGCCCTGTCGAACTCCCGAGGTCACATCTATTGGCTCAGTAAGATCTCCCATATGCAGAACCTAACATTTATAACCCTCGCACATATCCTTTATAAGATTCAGGATCTTTCGTGGTATACCATATTCTTCAAGTGTTTGACACGTAACTCTTCTATTTACAGAGTCGAATGCCTTCTCAAAATCAATGAAAGGCAAGTAGAGGATGTTCTGCCACTTTTTACTTTGTTCCATGATAATTTTCAGAGTGTTTATGAGATCGACACAGCTACGGTGTTTACGAAAACTAGCCTGTTCCCTTCTAAGGCGCAATTTCACAACATCTTTCACCCGCTCTGAAATGATCCTTGAAAGCACTTTACTTGGTACCGACAACAACGTAATTACCCTCCAATTATCATACTTAGTAATATCTTCTTTCTTTGGTATCTTAACAATCAGCCCTTTCTTCCACTCATCTGGTAGCTTTTATTCATTCTGGATCCTTTCCAACATGGGTTGCAATAATTTTGCCGATGTCTCAATATCTGCTTTAAGTATTTCTGGCACGATATTATCCACACCTGGTGCTTTTCTAGTTCTTATTTGTTTCAAGGCCTTCTCTTTTTCTGAACAGGTTGGAGGATACAAATTTATTCTTGGGTCACTCTCTACTGGTTCCTTTTGTTGGTTACCATTATGTTCTATATCTCTATCTCTATTCAGCAACTCTGAGAAATGTTCCTTCCATATCTGTAACTGTTCTTCCTGGGTGGTCAGTAGTTTACCTCTCTTTGTTTTTAACGGGGTTGTTCCTGATAAATCCTCTCCTCGAGAATTTCATTGTGAAACTATACAATTCCTTAGCATCTCCCCTTGCTGATGCCTCTTCTGCCATTCGTGCTTGTTCATCTACCCACTGTATATGATCCTTTCTTACGCTTTTCTTCACACTCTTATCAGCTTCCAGCTTCCACATATTCCTTTTGTGCTTCGGCTTCACGTTGTCTTGTTTTACACATATTAATCTTTGCCTTAATTAGCTTCCTAGCCTCCATTTTTTCCAAGTACCATCAGACACACATTCCTTTTTAAGATAACTGTGAAATCCAAGTACCTTCTCACTAACTTCTAAATATGTGTCCTTCACTTTCTTCCATGATAATTCAACATCCATCATAAGTTCTGGTTCAACAGCAAGAGCTTCAAAGCGGTATCTCAATTATATGTGGAATTCTTTAATTTTGTTTCCTTTTACTTTCATCTTGCAATTTACCTAAATCAAATTTCTTGTTTCACCTTTCAAATTCCCTTCCACTTGCCACAATTTTCATTTTAAACTCTGCAACTACCAAGTGATAATCACTTCCAATATCTGTCCCTCTTTTATTTCTAACATCAGTCATTGATCTTCTAAACTTTCTACTTATGGCGATGTGGTCTATCTGGTTTCCTGTAACATGATCTGGCGACACCCATGTAATCTTATGGCATCGTTTATGAGGGAAAAAGTGCCAACCACTACCAAATCATGGCTAGCACAGAAATCAATGAAAAGCACCCCATTTTCGTTACAGTCACCAACTCCATGCACTCCCATAATTTGTTCCAGCCCCTCATTGTTAGAACCAACCTTTGCATTTAAATCCCCCATCACAATAATCACATCCCTCTTTCCTACTCTCTCAATAGTCTCATTTAGCTGGCAGTAGAATTCTTCCTTTTTTTTTTTTTTTTTTCAATCTCTGACATTTCTGTGGGAGCATAACACTGGATCACGGACTCACTCCGAAACCGGGTCTTGAATAGAGCTGCCATCAGTTCTTTCTGGGACTCACAGAAATTCCAGAATAGCAGCCAAATTTGTAATCCATTAAATTAGATTATTAATATGAAAGTATCGAGACTTCCTACTGGGATTTAGATCTCGTGAACGGGAACGATGACGACTGCGCCGGAATCCTGTCTGTCTTGTGATTTCTTCATGGGTCAGATTTTATTCCCCATAACATTGTAGGTGCTTATCATAGCCTGAGAAAGTGTTTCATACTCTCCATTCATTTGTAATCTGTATTCTTCAATAAGGTCAGAATTTCATTCTGCTCTACAGGAGCTTATGTCCTAGAGATGCTATACCTCATGGCTTCAAGCAGTCAACAGAGGTAACAAGGTAATGAATCCTTCTGTAAGTGAGCTGATGAAAATAGGCTTCGAATTAATTATAACGTATAATAGATACCGATATCGGCAGCCAGTTTTAATTCTATAAAGTGCTTTCCTCAAACGACTAACTTTCCACAAGTTTGTCAACGTGTTAGTTAATAATGTTATTGGCTTTATGTACTACTAACTACATTTACGGTTTTCGGAGACGTCGATGTGCCGAAATTTAGTCCCGCAGGATTTCTTTAACGTGCCATTAAATCTACGACACGAGGGTGACACATGTTAGTTGAACTGGCGTGGAGACCTCCACCTCTACGAACAAAACTTCATATTCCTTTTATCATCAGTAAAATGCACCGCTAACATATACGCCTAATTTAATTGTGTATTCATAAGTAGACATTTCAAACAAGTGGTTCTAAAAATGATGGGGAGGGCGGGGCTCGTCAAAAATGTACGACAGGGCAGAGATAATTTACGATATACGACGGAAGAAAACAAGAAGCATGTAACCTAATAAATACAGAAGTTAATATAACTACAACATTTTTATGAGTAATAGAACTTGATTTACGGTCAATATTTTGAACATGAGCGAGAGCCTCCGTGGCTCAGGCGGCAGCGCGCAGGCCTCTCACCGCTAGGTTCCGTGGTTCAAATCCCAGTCACTCCATGTGAGATTTGTGCTGTCATTCATTAATCATTGCCCTAGAGGAGTGCGACAGGCTTCGGCAGCCGGCACAGTTCCTATCCTCGCCGCTAGATGGGGCTTCATTCATTCCATTAGTGACCCGATCGAATGACTGGAAACTCGCTGTGGATTTTTCATTTTGAACATAAGCCGGCCTTTAGATACCGTATTGAAACCCAGCACAGGTAGTGAGATTTTTGAAGTGCTGAAAGACAGACATCCGTTTGGCACTGCATGTCGTGTCGTATGATGTCGGCATGTAAAAGATCTCTGGCGACACATTATTTGGTTTTTACCCGAAAAATATATTTAAAAACTCAATTATAGATCGCTCAACAGTGATCCGTTTCTCTCCATCTGTTAAAGTCAAGCGGAATGTCGAAATTGACACGCAGGTAGCATAAATGGCAACAGATCACAATGCCTGCATTTTGTAGCTGCGCTTATATTATTATTATTATTATTATTAATATTATTATTATTATTATTATTATTATTATTATTATTATTATTATTATTATTATTATATAGGCCTATACACTTTTTTTACAATTTGCTTTACGTTGCACCGACACAGATAGGTATTATGGCGATGATAGGAAAGGCCTAGGAGTGGGAAGGAAGCGGTCGTGGCCTGAAATAAGAAGCAGCCCCACATTTGCCTGGTGTGAAAATGGGAAACCACGGAAAACCATCTTGGATTTGAACCCATTATCTCCCGAATGCAAGCTCACACCTGCGCGCCGCTAACCGGACGGCCAACTCGCCCGGTTCCGAAACAAATGGCGACGGCATTGCAAATATGCGGACCCTGCGATTGTGCGGGAATAACGGAAGGAAAGGGAGAGATTAATATAATCATCATCATAATCATTATCATTTAGTACATACAATATTTCCATGTCGTCCACGTATACAACTTATACCATGCCAGCTTGCATGTTAGTGGTGCATGTCTTTGATGAGAAGAGAGATATTAAAGTTACCCTATTTCACTGCACTCGGAGCTGAAGATCCCCAGGGCCTCACGTGAGTAGCGACAAAGCGCCCCCGCTGCTTATGGAATTCCTCATATTGCTAGGGCAAGACTTCACCATTGCATCTTTAACGACCAATTTTCGAATCCGATAGTTTACGAACCCCTACGTGTCTTATTCTTCAACTTATGGAAACCTTCAGTCAATGTTTCGAAGAATCGATACATTCACTGATTCGTATCTTACAATTACAAGTTTGCTTTAGGTCGCACCGACACAGATAGGTCTTATGGCGACGATGGGATAGGAAAGGGCTAGGAGTGAGAAGGAGGCGGCCGTGACCTTAATTAAGGTACAGCTCCAGCATTTGCCTGGTGTGAAAACGGGATACCACGGAAAACCATCGTCAGGGCTGCCGACAGTGGGGTACGAACCCAATATCTCCCGAATGCAAGCTCACAGCTGCGCGCCTCTAACCGCACGGACAACTCGCGTCCACAAAAACAACAGTACACGCAACTTACCTTACGCATTTTTCTATTTACACGTGCTGATAACAGAAACATGCAGTACAGGCGAATGTATCCAAAATCACTCATTGTGCCGGTGAGTCTGTTGCTTGTATTATACTGTAAATACTGAAAGCGAACGAAATTGTAATCGAAAACGATTATTTCAAGAAAAATCGTAAGAGAAAACGGAGTATCCTTGATGAGTTCACAATTGACAGTTGTTATTTATTAAGATATTTTATAAGAATGTAAGAAAGTGATTTTGAGCAACATCACTGGATACATCAATCACCACTGATCTGCATTTGGGGCAGTCGCCCACGAGGAAGATTCCATATATGTTGTTTACCAAGCCTTTTCTTAAATAATTGCAATAAATTTGGAAATTTATTGAATATCTCCCTTGGTAAATTATTCCAGTCACTAACTCCTCTTCCAATAAGCGAATATTTGCCCCAATTTGTCCTCTTAAATTCCAACTTTATCTTCATTCTCTGATCTTTCCTAAAAACACCACTCAAACTTATTTGTCTACTAATGTCATTCCACGCTATCTCTTCACTGACAGTTCGGAATATACCAATTAGTCGCCAAGTCTTTCCAGCCCTTTTGTTGGAAATCACCCAGAATAATGGAACTGCTTTTCTTTGAACTTTTTCCAGTTGTTATCGAATCAAGTAATCATCGTGAGGGTCCCATACACTGGAACCATACTCTAGTTGGGGTCTTACCAGAACTCCTGTAATCTTCAATGAAATCCAACGTTCTTTCCATTCTCGACTCTGCAGCCATTATAAAAACTTAGATGAAGTCCATAAAATCATGACAATTATTCCTCTTTTCCCCCACACCTATGGGATCATGGGTGTGAACTGTGTCGCGCATATGGATTTGGCCCTTTTTTACGGTACGATGCCCGTCCTAACACCAATCCTACGGAGGGATGAATTTTTCCGAAAGCAAGCTGTTATGGTACCTTTCAGGTCTATTACTTCTAGCTGCAACTCCGAAGGTCAGTGCATCGTGCTGTGATCCCACTCCCGCTGCTCGCACTGGGTGTAAGAATGCCCTCAGAGGGCAGATCAGGTTTGATATTACCGAACCTAAACTACAGTATATTGGCATGAGAGTCAACCACAGCAGTGGAAGAAATGGCTGAGTCTAAACAACAGTATTTCGAGACTTTAAAGGATGCGTCGAACGAATTATAGTCCACACAGAGAAGTTTATCGTTAAACTTACCGGCACACACAAACAAAATATCGACTATTCATAAATAGCTTAAGAGATATCACAACACTATGAAATAAAATGCCTTCAAGGGAAGTGATTAAGAGTACTAAGACAATTCGAAAGAGACACAAAGCATCAGGATAATTATTGTGCTATATTTAGAGAAGAGAGGAACACAATAGCCTGGCTCACTGGGTTAATGATGTGGAGTGCACAAGAAAAAGCATAAAATAACTGCTGTCAAGAAGTTAGCGCGAAGTAATACAGGGGGTTCAAGAGATTGTATACCGGAAAAAGATAACTACCTGACATTGACCATAACCTAAATTATTTCTATTCTTTTTTTTTCAAAAAAAATGTAGGCTGAGCAGTTCGAGTCACTTAACTGTGAACTTGCATTCGGGAGATGGTTCGAAATCCACCGTTGACAGCCCTGAACATAGTTTTGTATGGTTTCCCATTTTCACACCAAGTTGTACCTTAAATAGGGCCAATGCGTTAGTTCGATGTTACATCACTAGCAAAAATATGTTTAAAAATATTCGTGAACCGTTAATGCCTTGGGATTAAGTACTGGATGTCTGCGCTGTCGCCAGCATTTCTGCAGCTCACACACCACATACAACCTCTACCACAGCAACACACATTTGATTAGGGTCTAGTATTTGCACGAAGGAGCTATACCGGTGGTGTTCAAAGTGTGGTACGGGTACCGGTAGGAGTACGCGAGTCGTTTCAAGGGGTACGCAAATATATCATAGCTTCTGTTTTCAGTGACCCGTTCAGAAATGAGCTGAGCCTGCTTATTTTCAATAATTTTGTTTTTGATTTAGTGTTTTTGTCTACGACTAAACAGAGTCCCCTTTCCGAACTACTCATTCCAAAATACGTGTCAGTTTGTCCCAGGTATGTAAAAATGCTCCTTTATTTTTTTCTTCTTAATCTGTTTATCGTCCAGGGTTGGTTTTTCCCTCAAACTCAGCGAGGGATCCTACCTCTACCACCTCAAGGGCAGTGTCCTGGAGCGTGAGACTTTGGGTCGGGATGATACAACTGGGGAGGATGACCAGTACCTCGCCCAGGGGGCCTCACCTACTATGCTAAACAGGGGCCTTGTCGGGGGATGGGGAGATTGGAAGGGATAGACAAGAAAGAGGGAAGGAAGCGGCCGTGACCTTAAGTTAAGTACCATCCTGGCATTTGCCTGGAAGAATAAGTGGGAAACCACGGAAAACCACTTCGAGGATGGCTGAGGAGGGAATCGAACACCCTTCTACTCAGTTGACCTGCCGAGGCTGAGTGGATCCCGTTCCAGCCCTCGTACCACTTATCAAATTTCGTGGCAGAGTCGGGAATCGAATCCGGGCCTCCGGGGGTGGCAGCTAATCACACTAATTACTACACCACAGAGGCAGACCTTTTTATTTTTTGTTTCGAAATCCACTCATTCACTTGATTTTTTTTCAGTAGCAGTGTATTATAGTACAACCGTAATTGTTGCATTAATAATAAATACTCGTATATACTGCATATTGTTGCTAGGCAATGAACACCTCGTAATTCCACTCACGAGAAAACCACGTTTCACCATCTGTCTTGTGAAGACTTGCCGCGTTGCCTGAGAAGGAAACAGAAGACTCCAATGGTTAAATAACTGGGCTAACATTCTCTTCTTCTCAATTCTCAATCCTAAGATTGGTTGGCAGCAATTCGTCTTCTCCACTCTTCTCTGTAATCCGCTAATCTCTTCATTTCCACACATGAGCCTGTTCCTACGTCATCTATGATCTGTCTTGAATATTGCAGTCTAGGTCTTCCTCTTCCTCTTTTATCTTGAATCATTCCTTCCATGACATTAAGCACTGGAAATATCAGGAACAGTTCTTCGCCATTGCTAACAGCTCAGTTTTGGACTTCTTCTGTAAACTTTATTCCGAAGGAGTTACGAGGTTTCCTTTGCCCTGCGACGATATAAATACATGATACAGTATTGTTGTTATTGGAGTAAAGGGTGGTGTAGCGGCGTAGGTGCTTGCTTGTTATCCCGGCGTCTGTGGTTTGTTTCCTGGTGTTGCTGGGGTGGGATTTTCAGTTAAAAATCTCGTGCTGTCAGGAAGGGCATGCAGCCTTAAATCCTCAGCCACAACTCTTTCATCTCTCAGTGCGTGCAGAGACCCTGAGCAAGCGGGATAAGTTGCGGAGGAAGAAGATGATGGTGATGTCCCCCTGTGGGTGGGGGCGGTAGAATGACACCCACGGTATCTCCTGCCTGTCGTAAGAGGCAACTAATAGGGGCCCCAGGGGTTCTGAACTTTGGAGCGTGGGTTGGCAACTACGGGGTCCTTAGGTGAAGCTGGCATTGTGTCAGGCTCCTCACTTTCATCTAACCTATAAGACCTTCCATGGTCAACTCTTGTTCTTTTCCAACCCTGACAGTATTAGAGCACTCGAGGCCCAGGGAGTCTTACATTTTCACGCCCTTCGTGGCCCTTGCCGTCTCTGGCCGGTATTTTTATTTTGCGAAGTGTCTGATCCCTTTCACGTTTTCTCTCTGATTAGTGTTATACAGAGGATAGTTGCTAGTTGTACTTCCTCTCAAAACAATAATCACCACCACCACCAATATTATTATTATTATTATTATTATTATTATTATTATTATTATTATTATTATTATTATGCCTTTGCTGGCGGGACTTAGTGTTTACAGTGCACTAAGTCTTCTGGTATGGGCTAGAGCAATTTTGTTACTTTCATTGATCTGTCTCTGTCTTATACTTGGCTTTGACAATATGAAAGTGACTGAGGTATGAGCGATGCTAGTAATGCCATTCCTTATGCAGCCTGTCCCTGCTATGTATGGTGTGAAAATATTGCTCATAGGGTTGGTTGATGCATGCATTTCAGTGGGCTTGGCAGACTGATATGTAATAGCAACTTCTGGCTTGGTGAGGAAAGCAACGGGAAACTACCTCACTCCTCATTTCCCTAGTACGCCTCTTCAGTGATGCCTAGGCCATCTATGACAGCTCATGGCGGAACTGTTGAGGATCCAACCAGCCTTCGGGCTGATGACTAAACATTACTATTATTATTATTATTATTATTATTATTATTATTATTATTATTATTATTATTATTATTATTTGGCATCCAGCAACAATCATTTGTTATTTTTGGTATAATCGCAAGATACTCGTATTTCGGGGGTACGAAGGTAAAACTATTGGAGTTTCCGGCACGTCAACCAAAAAGTTTGAATACCACTGAGCTATACCAAATCAATTAAGAGTTGCTATAATAGCTCCAGTGTACAAAGTAAAAGGTGATAAACATAAAGCGAAAAATCAAAATACAAAACAGACCAGTCAGCTTCACATATGTTCTGATTACGCCTGTATCAGACGCGTTTGTCATATTACTAACTGGTTTGAAAGAAGGCAGTTAGGTTTTAGGAAAGGTTGTTCCAGTGAGGCTCAACTTGCAAGATTCCAGGAAGATATAGCAAATATTTCAGATTCAGGAGGTCAAAAGGACTGTATCACTATTGACCTATTCAATACTTTTAGTAAGTTAGATCATGGGAAACCAGAGGCGAAAAAAAAGGGCTATTGGACTAGACCAAAGAGTGATCGAATGGGTGACAAAGTTTCTAGGAAATGGAACTCAGAGAATTAGAGAAGGCGAAGTATTATGATCCTGTAGCGACTGAGATGGAGTTCCATAAGTTAGTATTATTGGATGTTTCTGTTTTCATATATAATACAAGTTGACCTGTCGTTATCATCACAACTCCGCATCTCGCACTTTACATTGGGAACAACGTCTGCGGACCTCCCTATGCTCTTTTCTCGGATAACGCCAAGAGACATGCAATTGAAAAATTCTTACTCTTAAAACAATAATCACCACCACCACCACTCACTTCATGTAGGCGTACAGTAATTTACTTCGATATCCGTATACATTGTAGAATACCGTGGCGAAGCACGGGTACATTTGCTAGTTGTAGATAATCTCGCTGCTGTAGAATCCTGGAGCTGACGTTGCCATGCTTACGGCAGTTAATTTCTTTATCCAGTTCCTAGAGCGGGGGTAGTGTGGTGCTAATATCTCCGTAACGGTTTATTTTAGGGCCTTAAAACATGGTTTTCGGGCCCGTAGGGCTTCCCGAGTTTTGTTCTTTGCGTCAAGGGGCTTAGAATGAGCTTTGTCTCGTCCTTGTACGACAAATTCGATTTCGCCTATATTAGCCTATTATTTTTATATTTTTACTAGCTGATGTACCCGTGCTTCGCTACGGGATTCTCAGAAAGACTGACTTTATGGTTTTCTTAACCTGAAATCAACATAGGTCATTACAAAAATGTAAGTATGAATGTAGCGATTAAAAGCAATGCTATCATATAAAATACTCGATCAAATGGAAAGCCGCAAGTTTTATCACTTTTAACGAACAGTGCCGCGGATAGATTGCGATGCCAATCTAATAGTCCACAGTTCCAGAGCTGGGATGACCAGGCCGCAGATTGCCATGAACACTCATCTGCCATTATTCCGCTAAATATGCACACTGTTCATTCCAATCAGTGCGTCAGAGTAGGGATTGAATAGTCCGAATGCTATGATGATCCAGTGTGTTACGTACCAGTAGAATCAGAAAATTTATAAACCAGGGGAATGTCATGCTAAACAAGAAAGTTATCTAACTCCCCAGCTACTTCCCATCAATATTCAGGCAGGCTGTTACACTCTGTACGACTGGGCGAGTTGACCGTGAGGTTAGCGGTGCGCAGCTGTGAGCTTGCATCCGAGAGATAGTGGATCGAACCCCATTGTCGGCAGCGCTGATGATGGTATTCCGTGGTTTCCACTTTCACACCAGTCAAATGCTGGGCCTGTACCTTAATTAAGGCCTAAGGCACTCCTAGCCCTTTCCTATCCCATCGTCGCCATAAAACCTATCTATGTCGGTGCGACGTAAATCAAATAAAAAATACTCTGTACGCAGCAGTAATCCTATCTACCGGAGATGAAGGGCAACAGATGACACAAAGCACATCACGACAAACAATGGTCAATGTAATGTTATTGTTGATCAATGTTATGAGCTTTCTATATTATAGGCCTTCACATTTAGTTTTCTTTCGACTCTGTGATTTGTAAAATATTTTGTACCATAAACTGTAGTTTCTTATTCTCCGACTTTACATACCGATTTTCATTAAATACTGTTTACCCATTTCTGGTTACTCGGCGCTGATATGGACTTAGTAACAAAAATCCAAAATCGTGAATATCTTTGTGATCATAGCCAGTACGGTAACAATGTATAAGATATGAATGATAGGAAATTTAATACTATAACTTATATCCCTAGTTATGTAGCATTCATCGATTACACCTCTAATAAGAAATATTTGAGAATTACATTTTAGGCCTTCCCCTAAACTACCATTTCACTCAGCGTGAATAAAATAATTTACAGCCTAGACTATAGCGAATTATTTTCTGACTTTGCATACCGATTTTCATCAAGATAGGACTACTAATAACAATATTTGAGAATTATATTTTAGGCCTTCCCCTAAACTACCATTTTTCTCAGCGTGAATACAATTACTGATAGCCTAGATTGTAGCAACTTAATCCCCAAATTTGCATACCCATTTTCTTTAAAATATGACCACTAATAACATAAATAGTTGAGAATTCAATTTTAGGCCTTCCCCTAAACTACCATTTCCCGCAGCGTGAGTAAAATGATTTATAGCCTAGATTGTAGAGACTCATCCCCTGACTTCACATACCGATTTTCATTAGACCACTAATAACATAAATAGTTGAGAATTCAATTTTAGGCCTTCCCCTAAGACAGACAGACAGACAGACAGACAGACAGACAGACAGACAGACAGACAGACAGACAGACAGACAGACAGACAGACAGACAGACAGACAGAAATTACGGAAAAGTAAAAAGTGCATTTTCTTGTTACTATGGACATGGCCGATACAGAAATACCATTATTTTCAAATTTTGAGCAATGTACAGACAAAACTCTTATTTTATATATATAGATATCTCCCCCCATTCGTGTTAAGGGAAATTATGAAATGAAAACATCTTGGGTGCAACCGTAACCTCTGATTCGAAATTGAAATGTGGATCTATCACACACAATTTTGAAGATCCCATGGAAAGGCCACATCACCAACAAGGACGAGATACTCTTCTTGTGAAGTCTTAACCCTTGTAAAAAGAAGGAAAGTAGCCTATTTTGGACATATCTTCCGAAATGGCAAATGTAGCCTGTTACAACTGATCATAAGATAAGACAGAAAGGAAACGTGGATGTGGGTGGTGAAGATTATCATGGTCGCGGTATCTGCGGCATTGGTTCGACTCCGCGATACGGCAACTCTGATACGGGAAGTACAAAATAGGAGAAACTACTCCGTGATGGTCGCAAATTTCTGTCAAAAGACGGTGCCAGAAGGAGGAGTGTTAAAAATTCCCAGTCGTACTCCCTCTTAAAATAATAACCACTACCACTCCCTCTTCCTTTTACAGTTGTTATAACATTGGGCTGATGATCTTTTTAATAAAACAACTCCCACGGCCGCCATCGTCTTCTAAATCCTTCTCTTGTCTGTTTCTTTTTCAATGTGATTTACGTCGCACCGACACAGGTAGGTCTTATGGTGACGATAGGATAGGAAAGGCCTAGGAGTGGAAAGGAAGCGGCCGTGACCTTAATTAAGGTACAGCTCCAGCATTTTCCTGGTGTGAAAATGGGAAATCACGGACAACCATATTCAGGGCTGCCGACAGTGGGGCTCGAACCCACTATCTCCCTGATGCAAGCTCACAGCTGCGCGTCCCTAACCGCAAGGCCAACTCGCCCGGTCTTCTGTCTGGTATAATATAAATTTGAGGTTTCAACATTTCTGCTCCGTGATCTTACAGTAGGGTGTCATAAATCAGACAGTAAATGTTCTTGTTCTTTCTCCATTCTCATGCCCAGGCTGTGCAACAAAGATTTCTCTGCTTGTCAGTAAACACTGTTAGAACCAAGCCGAGGGGTGTGGTGGAACTGGAGCCAGGTACGACTGACTCTGATACCGCTAAAACGAAGTCAAATAACATTTCTTCTCGTAGCCATCTGGGATATAAGAACCGTTGAAAGCATTGCATGTTGATTACGTTTACAGCGGCTGGCTGTGTGAGATAGGCGCAATGTCATTAAATTAGCGGTAGATAAAGCGGCTTGCTTGATTTAATACCGTGATTTGAATTCTTAATTAAATGTTCTTGCTTGTCATTTCAGTGCTGCATCGGCAATGAATCAATGTGCGTTAATATCCATGACTGTCTCTAATACCAGGATATTATCAACTTTCATGCTACCTGCATATATAAAGTGGTGATGTTTATCAGGCCATATCTATATTTGATAGAGCCCAAGTACTGTAATATCTCACAGTCATAGTGGATTGTTATCTTAATTGTACCAATGACCACGTCCCACGATAAACGTAAAAGGATTGTAAAATGCAAACGGTATTCTAAAATGATCCATTTCTGTGTGCTGCAAGTTGGATAAGCCGTTGATAGTAAAACATACATACATACATACATACATACATACATACATACATACATTATCATTATAGACCGTTATGGCTTTCAGCGTTCAGTCTGCAAGCCTCTGTGAATTCACTAAACATCGCCGCAATCCTCTATTTACAACTAGTGCAGTGGCCTCATTTATTTCTATACTTCTTATCTTTAAATCGTCAGAAACTGAGATAAACCATCGTCGTCTTGGTCTCCCTCTACTTCTCTTACCCTCCCTAACAGAGTCCATTATTCACCCAGTAAACTGTCCTCGTTCATTCGCCTCACATGACCCCACCACCGAAGCCGGTTTATGCGTACAGCTTCATCCATCGAGTTCATTCCTAACTTAGCTTTTATCTCCTCATTCCGAATACTCTTCTGCCATTGTTCCCACTTGTTTGTACAAGCAATCATTCTCATGCCCGTTACTTCTAACTTATGAATAAGATATCCTGAGTCCACCCCGCTTTCGCTCCCGTAAAGCAAAGTTGGTCTGAAAACAGACCGATGTAAAGATAGTTTCGCTCGGGAGCTGACTTCCTTCTTAAGGTACGTACACACTTGTGAGCATCTTGCGAGCCGAGCCGCTCATGGAAAACATTAAATGTCCGAGCGGCCCGCAGAGCATTTCTTGAGTCATTTGCTCGCAGGATCAGTCTGTGAATTTCATGCAAAGATGTCTGCCATTACCAGAAGAACTTCCGGGTCGTCAAAAGAAGTTGCCGTACATTTTCGTAGGTGAAAGTGCATTTGCACTCAGCGAAAATGTTTTGAAGCCGTACACGGGAGATAATGCCTCTGGAACTTACAATAGAATCTTCAACTATCGATTGAGCAGAGCTCGACGAGTGGTGCAAAATAGCTTTGGTATATCAAGTTCAGTGTTTCGAGTTTTAAGAAAATGAATGCTTTTGGTGCCCCCTAAAGCCGAAATCATTGTTATGCCTTTAGCAGTTTTGCATAAGTACCTGAGGATTCATTCCCCTAACTTATACACAACACCCGTTTCACTAGACCATAAAGCGAACGGAGAGATTATTGAAGGAACATGGAGACATAATGAAGAGATGACTTGCATGAGACAGCTACGAAATGTTCCTGGGAGATCTTCTGCTTACGTAAACAAAATTAGAGATGAAATAGCTGACTATTGCACGAAAGAATGAGCTCTGCCATGGCAAAATACGTACGCTTGAAAAAGATAAAGAAAAGGAAAAATCCTCCCTGTGTTTAGCGTCTGTCTTGGTTTATATCCTTCATTGAGGAACCAAAGTTTCATACGCAAACCATCGGCTTTTGTAAATTTCCGTAGCTCCTTAAGAAAACAAAGTACAAAATATGTATGATTGAATACGGTATTGTATAAGTACTTCTTCTTAATCTGCTTATCCTCCAGGGTTGGCTTTCCCTCAGATTCAGCGAGGGAACCCACCTCTACCGCCTCCAGGGCAGTGTCCTGGAGCTTCAGAGTCTGGGTCGGGGGATACAACTGGGGAGCATGACCAGTACCTCGCCCAGGCGGCCTCACCTGCTATGCTGAATAGGAGCCTTGGTGAGGGATGGGAAGATTGGAAATGATAGACAAGGAAGTGGGAAGGAAGCGGCCGTGGCCTTAACTTAGGTACCATCCCGGCATTTGCCTGGAGGAGAAGTGAGAGACCACAGAAAACCACTTCCAGGATGGCTGAGGTGGGAATCAAACCCACCTCTACTCATTTGACCTCCCGAGGCTGAGTGGACCCGTTCCAGCCCTCGTACCACTTTTCAAATTTCGTGGCAGAGCTGGGAATCGAACCCGGGCCTCCGGGGGTGGCAGCTAATCACACTAACCACTACACCACAGAGGCGGACATTGTATAAGTACTACCTATTGAATTGCAACATTTGTTCACTTTTGATATTTATTGGTTACAACAATTATTGTTGCTTTAAAAAGATAATAAATGAATACATCAAGTACAAAAAGGAAGTTGAACCTTCATTTTATTTAAACACGAGAACTTACCTTTTCCGGTACTGCGACTGCTTTTCTCTTTGCTCCTGTCCCTCCGGTGTGATCCCAACAAAGAAATAATTTTCTTCTTACATTCATCCGCGGGTCGTCCAATTGTTGTACCAATATCCCGCCATGCATCCTCTTTCACATTCTTTGTCAAGTGATCGCCATTTTTCGGGTCCCATAAAACAGAATGCGTCCGATAAGTGTCTATTAGCGTAAGCACATCTTCATCCGACCAGGCCGCCATGCTCGCGGGATGCTCACTGTAGCCGTACACACTTGCGAGCACGTTCCTTGGCCATCCACACTGAGCGCGAGCATCCCTTTGTGCTCGCCTAGAGAACCGACTCCAGTCGGCTCGCAGTGAGCGGATCACAACATGCTCGCTTTACGCTCAGTACCCCGTATGGTAGTGTGAGCGGCTCGCGAGGCGCTCGGCTCGCAAGATGCTCGCAAGTGTGTACGCGCATTTACAGAACACTGTTGATCGCCTCTGAGAGCTCACTGCATTAGCTTTATTACACCTTGATTCAATCTCACTTACTATATATTACCATCCTGGGAGAACACACAACCTAAATACTTAAAATTATTGACCTGTTCTAGCTTTGTATCACCAACCTGGCATTCAATTCTGTTGAATTTCTTACCTACTGACATCAATTTAGTCTTCGAAAGGCTAATTTTCATACCTTACTCATTGCACCTATTTTCAAGTTCCCAGATGTTAGACTGCAGGCTTTAGGCACACTCTGCCATTAAGACCAAGTCGTCAGCATAGGCCAGACTGCTTATTACATTTCCACCTGCCTGAATCCTTCCCTGCCATTTTATACCTTTCAGCAGATGATCTATGTAAACTACGAACAAAAGTGAAAGATTACAGCCTTGTCTAACCCCTGTAAGCACCTTGACCCATGAATTCTCACTGTAGCCCAATTGTCAACATAAATACCTTTGATTAATTTTAATAATCTATCCTTAATTCCATAGTCCCCCAGTATGGCGAACATCCTTTCTCTCGGTACCATGTCATATGCTTTTTCTAGATCTACGAAACATAAACACAACTCTCTATTCCTCTCGTAGCATTTCTCAATTACCTGCCGCATACTGAAAATCTGATCCTGACAGCCCCTCTGTGGTCTGAAACCACACTGGTTTTCACCCAACTTCCTCTCAACCACTAATCGCACTCTCCCTTCCAAGATGCCAGTGAATACTTCGCCTGGTATACTAATCAATGAGATACCTCAATACTGTAGTTGTTGCAATCCTTCCTGTTCCCTTGCTTATATATAGGTACAATTACTGCTTTTGTCCCATTTGAAGGTACCTTACCAATACTCCATGCTAATCTTATTATTCTATGAAGCCACTTCATCTCGGCCTTCCTACTATACTTCACCATTTCAGGTCTAATTTCATCTATTCCTGCTGCTTTATGACAATGGAGTTTATTTACCATCCTTCCCACTTCCTCAAGTAATTTTCCTCCTCCCGTTCAGCTCCGTTGTTAGCGACACCACCACGAAGAATTCCTTTTACGTCGAGAAGATTTTCAAAATATTCCCTCCACCTGTCCAGAGATACCCTGGGATCTATTATGAGTTCACCTCAATTACCCAAAACACTGTTCATTTCCTTCTTCCTTCCCTTTCTAAGATTCTTTAGACCTAGTCTTTCCAGGTTATTACCAAAATCTTCCCACAACTTATTTTTGGGTTCAACAATTATTTGTTCCGCTTTGTTTCTTTCATCTACGTACAATTTCCTGTCTGCATCGGCCCTTGTTTGGAGACATTTCTGATAAGCCTTCTTTTTACGTTTACAAGCTGCTCTGACTTCATCATTCCACCAAGATGTTCGCTTTTTCCCCATCTTTACACACAGTTGTTCCTAGTCATTCCCTTGCTGTTTCTACTACAGCATCCCCGTATGCCACCCATTCTCTTTCCATATCCCGAACCTGCTTAATGTCCACTGTTTGAAACTTCTCACTAATCGTATCCATGTACTTCTGTCTAATTTCCTCATCCTGGAAATTTCCTATCCTTATTTGTTTGCAGACAGATTTCACTTTCTTTATCCTAGGCCTAGAAATACTTAGTTCACTACAGATCAGATAGTGGTCTGTATCATAGGAAAATCCACGGAAAACCCGTACATTCCCAACAGACTTCCTGAATTCGAAGTCGGTTAAGATATAGTCTATTATGGATCTGGTACCCCTAGCCTCCCATGTGTAGCGGTGAATAGCCTTATGCTTAAAGAATGTATTCGTAACTGCTAAACCCATCCTAGCACAGAAGTCCAGCAAACGCTTACCATTCCCATTAGCTTCCATATCTTCCTCACAGTTACCAATCACTCTTTCGTATCCTTCAGTTCTATTTCCAACTCTAGCATTGAAATCGCCCATTAGCACTATCCTATGTTTGCTGTTCACCCTGACTACGATGTCACTCAATTCTTCATAAAACTTGTCACCTTCATTCTCATCTACACCCTTACATGGTGAATACACTGAGATAATTCTCGTCCTAATTCTCCCAACTGCCAAATCTACCAACATCATTCCTCATTTCCGTGCCTAATGGAACCTATGTTGCGTGCAATGGTATTCCTGATGAACAGCCCGTTTTAATATGTCATAGACGGAGACCTTGGAAGTATATTGGACTATATGATTTTTCACGAGAGTTTAATCCTGATGTAAACAAGGCATGTCCACGCCTCAGCCAAAGAAAGAGTTGTGATTCGCTGAGCGTGTAGTATCGACCTCCGCCCCGTCAACGTCTCGTGTTCGGACATACAGTGCTGCGCATATTACCTAAAATAGACGAGGAACAATTTTTGAGCTGTGCGAAACTAAACAGAGGGGTCTAAAGGGAGATCTACTGCTGAAAATTAGGGCCTACGTTATTTATTTATTCATTTCTGAATATTAAAGAAAGCTATCGTAGGCTAGAGCACGTCTTGCTCCATTTCTCTCACTGTGAATACTGACACTGACAGCTGCTGCAAGATGCAACACCTTATCTCCACACTGTACAGCTTGGGACTTTCCCTCGCTATGAGAAGACTTCCTGCATTACACCACGCCTTCTGCCTTCATATCTCGTTATTTAATCACTGTTTTATTTAAAAAAATTATAGATACACACCGGTATATATGACAACCATAGTTTAATTTGATTACGTACTCTTTCAGACTATCTAAATGTAATAAACTAAGATAAAATTAAATTAATGCCACGTACTAATTTTCTTCGAGCTCGCATACAGTCCAGTGAGTGCGACGGTTGCTTCTCCAATCAACTACGTCTGTGTCCACGTGCAAAGCCAAGGTGCTCCGCCTATTTGTTTACATCAGGATTAAACTCTCGTGAAAAATCATATACATAGGTTTCAGTTTTAATTTCTTTTGATGGGTAAATATCAAATGTGCCGCCTTCGATCTTTTACATACCGACTTCGAACGACGTGGAATGCCGAGTGGTCTTTCTTAATTTGACTACTTCTGTCGGATTTGAACCCAGGATCTTGGGTCATTATTATTATTATTATTATTATTATTATTATTATTATTGGAGTATATGTGGGACTTGTGTGGAAATCACGCTTTACGTCCACTGCCTTGTGAAACGAAATTTTCCCATTTTCTTTTGGTCAATTCAAGTTCTTTTCCATACCGACGATAATAGGGTTGCTAAACCTTAGCGGTACGTAATTTTAGAATTTCACGAACGTTCACATTCTTTAGTCAATATCCTCGTTGTTAATTCTTCGCGTGTTGGGCTGAGTGGCTCATACAGTAGAAGCGCTGGCCTTCTGAGCCCAAGTTGACGGGTTCGACCTCAGGTCAGTTCGTTGTTATTTGAAGTTTCTCAAATACATTAGCAGCGTGTCGGTATATTTACTGGTACGGAGACAAAATTTCTGTACCTTGACTTTTCCGAAAATAATAAAAGTAGTTGGTAGAACGTTAAACCAATATCATTATTATTAATGATGTTATTTTCTCAAAGTGATCGTCACGTGAATTGCATGTCTCATGAGCGGTCTGAGGGAGTGACTCGCTCAGTGCCGCTATTCCCACAGGGAGCCAGATCGCTTCGTTCCGTTTTCAGGCCAACGATCGCGCTGGGAATTTGTATAGAATTTATGGTGTGAGGGCCCTCCGTTCGCCGTGCTCTCTAGTGAATAGGGAGGACGTTTCCAGTTCCAACAGCCAATCGCAAGTTATCAACCTAGTTCATTTCAATTGGAATTACTTCGCTGATATAAAATACGTTTTGAGTTCAGATGATACACATCGTTGAAGTAAAATACATGCTCAACTTCAACCATGATGTCACTGATAATTATCACCCACTTCGAAATTACGTCGTTATCCTCTTTACCACCAGAAGTGATGTGGCGACGACGCGGTTCCTAACTGAGTCTGGTATTTCTTTCATTTGTAGCATGTAGGTCTACAATGTTGCATAATATTATGCAACAATTTGTTCCTTATGCATTACCTTCATAATACATATTTTATTTCATTTTATGCATGATATGTAATTTAATCCCAGGAAGATTCAATATTGTAAATAGGTTAAGATTTTAGACAAGATAATCTTCTTCTTTTTCTACCGCTTTTCGCACACCTGTGGGGTCGCGGGTGCGAACTGTGTCGCACGTATGGATTTGGCTCTGTTTTACGGCGGGATGCCCTTCCTGACGTCAACCCTATATGGAGGGATGTAATCACTATTGCGTGTTTCTGTGGTGGTTGGTAGTGTAGTGTGTTGTCTGAATATGAAGAGGAAAGTGTTGGGACAAACACAGACACCCAGTCCCCAGGCCAGAATAATTAATCAGAGGCGATTAAAATCCCCGACCTGGCCGGGAATCGAACCCAGGACCCTCTGAAACGAAGGCCTCAACGCTGACCATTTAGCCGATGTGTTTTAGACAAGATAATATTAATATTTATTTAAATACTAGCAAATGTACCCGTGCTTCGCTACGGTACTCTACATTGTATACGGATTCCTCCGTAAATTACTGTAAAGGCAGTGAGTAGGCCCGTAACTTGGCAGGGTGGGCTCGCGACCACGGACCCTTAGGTGAGTCTCCAAAGCGACTTCAATTTATTAATATATATATTATATTTCACCCCCCTACCGAGGGGTTCTAGGGGCGTCTTGCTCCCACAGTACTTTTTCCACATAGTAGGTTATATTTGTACGCCCCCACCGCAAAGGGGGCTGAAGTTGAACTTTAAAAAATCCGAAGTGTCAGTATTCATGTCAGCGACCCCGAAATCTATGGATTCGACACTATTTTCGATTATTTGTATATATCACTCCCCCCCTCGCCACAAAGGGCGTGAAAATGAAAGGCCTCCACACGTAATACCGTGCGAGTTGAAATAGAACGAAAGTTGACCAAGGGAGGTCGAAAAGGATAGATGAAAGTGAGAAGCCTAGCACAAGGAAACAGAAGCAATGTCAGGACTCAGCTAAGGCCCCGCGATCGCCAACCCATACTCCCTACTTAACAGCCCCTGAGGTTGCTTGTAGTCGCCTCTTATGACACGGCATCATGATAGCACTCGAATTCGACTGCGACTGACAGTAGTAAAGGGAACGTGCCATTATAATGAAAATACCTTCCCTATTTCCAGTCATAGTGTAGTTGGGGAAGTATCAAGAAATCGCAGGTGGCCTTGGGTGTTAGCAATCAAAAACGTGATGGAGTTTTTCCGTTTTAATGCCAGGCCACCGTGTGTACTTCCAGTCGCTGTCGAGTTGGAGAGTTCCCATTACAATGGGATATCTTGTTTCCTTTTTCCAATGATAATCAGTTGGGGAGTTTTAACTATAATGGCAAGCGGACTTGTCTACCGACAGTATTAGTCCAATTGGGGAGTTCGAGTAGAAGTCAGAGTCGAGTTGGGAGTTTTAATTATAATGACAGTTCTGCTTACTTATTTTTTTGCTATTTGCTTTAGGTCGCACCGACACAGATATGTCTTATGGCGATGAAGGGATAGGAAAGGCCTAGGAAGTGAAAGGAAGCGGCCGTGGCCTTAATTAAGGTACAGCCCCGGCTTTTGCCTGGTGTGAAAATGGGAAACCACGGAAAACCATCTTCAGGGCTGCCGACAGTGAGGCTCGAACCCACTATCCCCCGATTACTGGATACTGGCCGCACCTAAGCGACTGCAGCTATCGAGCTCGGTTGCTTACTTAGTGCCGGTCACAGTCGAGGTGGAGGGTTTCCGTTATTACGGTAGATCATTTTTGCTATTCCCAGTCAGATGAGTTGGAAAGTTTCGGTTAGAAAAGAAGGCCCATTTGTCTACTGTTAGCGAAATGTATTTAGGGTTCTTCAATATAATGGCAGGCCCACTGGTGGGCAGGCGGTCACAATCGAATTTCAAGGTTCCCATTATCATTATAGGTCGTCTTTGCTATCCCCAGTCACTGTTGATTTGCGAAGTTTTCATTGAAATGGCATTTCCGCTTGCCTATGGCCAGTTAGTATCAAGTTGGCGACTTTTCATGACAATGTCAAGCCTTCTTGCCTATTACCAATCAAAAATGTGTTCGGGCGTGTGGGTTATAAAAGTAGGTCCCCTTGCTACTGCCAAACCCAGTCAATTTGGGGGTTCCCATGATAACGGCAGATCTTCTTTCCTATTTCCGGTTATCGTGTTTTGATTATATTGCCAGGCCCCCTTGCGTATTGGCAGTCACAACGAAGTTGGACAGTTTTCATTGTAATATTATTCCAGTTTGTCTACTGCGAAAAACATTGAGTTGAGGAGTTAAAATTATATTGGCAGGCCCCCTTACCTTCTGCCAGTCACAACCGACGTGGGGTATTTTCATTACAGTGGCAGATCCTCTTGCCTATTGCCAGTCACAGTCGAGGTGGAAGGTTCCCTACCGCTACAGACAGTAGATTTGAGCAGCTTTGGTTATGATGACAGCCAACGGCCGTAGCCGTGTTGAAGCACCGGATCCTGTGAGATCTCCGAAGTTAAGCAACACTGGACGTGGTCAAGATTTGGATGGGTTGCCACGCGCTGTTGGGTGGGGTTAAGGGAATGGAGGAGCGGAAAGGGACTGGCCACCCTACCGTACGTAAACTCCGGCTCAGGCACACCTCTACGGAGGTTCGGACCTGCCTTCGGGCAGAATACACCCTTTAGTTATGATGTCAGGCATACTTTCTCTTATTGCCTGTCACAATGGACTTGCGCAGGTTTCATTATAATGGCCGGCCCACTTGCCTATCGATAGCCACAGCCCTCTTTCCTATATTCAGTCATAGTGTAATTGGCGAGGTTTGGTTATAATGGTAGTCCCGCTTGCCTACTGCGAGTCAGAATCGAGTTGAGGAGTTTTAATTATAGTAGCAGTTCCCCTTGCCTACTACCAATCACATTCAAAATGGGGAGTTTTCATCATCAATGCTGGTAGAGTTTACCAGTGCTAGTCACAGTCGAGTTTGAAGTTGCTATTATAACGGCCGATCTCCTTTCCTATTTCCAGTCATAGTCGAATTGGGAAGGATTTTTATAATAGCAAGCCCCTTACCTACTGCAATTCACAATCGAGTTGAGGAGTTTTAATTATAATAGTACTCCCCCTTGCCTACCACCAGTGTCAATCAAGCTCGAGAGTTTTCATTTTAAGGGCAGACCCCCTTACCTAGGGCCAATCGCAGTCAATTCGGAGAATTCCCATTTTAACGTAGGTCTTCTTCCCTATTCCCAGTCAGTGTCGATTTGGCCAGTTTTCATTATGTTGGCATGCCCCCATTTCTACTTCCAGATAATCAACAGTGTGCTTGGAAAAATTAAGTAACACTGATGATCTTCCCATAATTAGGAGTCTATTCGTTTATGGGATCAATTTCATTTAATTTGTCACCAGTACACGTACTGAAGCGAAGGAAGAACAGAGTCATTGAAGAACCTCTTGATAAACAATGTTTCGTGTTTTATTTTCTGGTGCACATATAAACAGGGACTTGCTGCTGCTGACTCGGGAACATGCGACGTACAGTTGCCCGTGGGAAAAGCAGGGTGATCTGAGGTCAAGTCCAGCAATACTCAACGTCTGGCCCTGGGATTTATTAATAGTCATCGCAAAGCAGAGGCTGACTGGAAACTGCAGACGCTTGAACTCAAACGGGTAGTTGGTTGGGATTAGTGGTATCCGCGGGATAAGAACTGACTCTCCTTCACCGCATCCAGTCATGATAGTTGCCTCTATCACATGTTTGTGGAGGGCGTTTACCTGAAGTCTTGTCCCATTGCACAAATTAGGTGGGCTGAGATTGCGCATGAGTATGATTGGTGCGCCGATCTTTAAGGTAATTTTGTGCGATGGAAGCCCCGGAGCCGTTATAGAATTCAGGAACTCAGGAGGATAGTGAACTGCGTCGTCAGAGTTGATTACTTCATTGACAGACGTATAAACTGTCTCCTCGCCGTGGAACATTGTGAGGATAGTCGAATTAATGTACGCCGCTTGTTCATTAGTTGGAGTTAAGATCGCTCTGCAGCAGAGCCATGAGATGGGTTTGCTCCTAATATTTTCTACGTCCGGGTACACCGATGAAATGAGAGCTTCAAGGTTAGAAAGCGACAAACAAAATTCATCAGAAAGAGTAATGATCCCGTTACTGTCTCCCAGTGAGCCGTTCCCAATCGACAACAATATTTCAGTGAATGTATGTATGTTTTCATCACCACCTAGATGTACCCTCATATTCTGTGTCAGAGACAGTTTTTTGATATTTGGCCAAAGTGATGATCTCCTTAATGAAGCGTTCACTTCATCTGCTCTGCTCCCTCTTGGAACAACCGGTAACGTTTGACGAAAATCACCAGAAAAGAGGATAGTGACACCTCCAAAGAAGTTATCACTGTTTCGGATGTCCCGCAGCGTTCGGTCAACTGCTTCAATCGCCTTTCTGTGAGCCATAGTGCATTCATCCCAAATTATAAGACTGCAGTCTTGAAGAACCTTGGATATGTTACTTTGTTTTGTGATGTTACATATTGGTGACTCTGTGCAGTCAAGATCTATAGGCACTTTAAACATCGAGTGAGCAGTTTCGCCACCGGGTAAAAGAGTGGCTGCGATCCCCGAAGAGGCTACTGCTACAGCAATCTTACTATCCTGTCTGATCTTAGACAACAGTAAGTTAATCAGGAATGTTTTTCCAGTTCCGCCCGGAGCGTCTAAGAAAAACATTCTACTTTCCTTATTTCTAACACAGTTTAATATTTCCCGATATACTACAGTCTGTTCATCTGTAAGTTTTGGTTCATTTAATAGAACAAAAGACCTTAACGCTTCTTTATTGTAATTTGTTTCCCTGAGATAGTCAGCATTTAACGTTTGTAAGATCTGAGGGGAAGGAAGGCCGTAAATGTTCAAAGGCTGACCGCCAATCGATAGAACGTATTCTTCGAGGTCTTGAAGACATCTGTCTTCCACATGGGCGATCATTTCATGAGCAGTACCGTCGTTACAGGGGGAAATTTGTCGTAAGAAATCTTCTGCTAGGCTCTCCTTATATTTGTTCCACAGATCCAACGGATCAGAGAGACTGCAAAAGACTAACAATATGCCAAAAAGCCGGCGAAGTTTTGCTGGGCTTTGTGAAACTATCGCCTCCTTCAGTGTCTCTTCCCATTGAGAGTCATCCAGGAGTAATCCATGGGCTTTGCATGCACTCCGATATGTAGGGTGAAGTATGCCATTGACGGTGCGAAGGTCAGTGAAGGATGTTGGTCCCCTGACAGTGAACAGAAGCATGCGTAAATAGAAGCACTCGGAATTATTAGGATGGACTGCATACACTCGGCTAATTACGTGCTGCTTTCTAACGCCCGAAAATGCTACCACAGGTTACTCCTTTCTTTCTTCTTACAAATGTACCTTGCTGTTTGTTATACGTATAGTAAGAGGGAACGTCTTCATACAACAGTGTCTTAGCAAAATCATCTGTCTGACATAAGTTAAAGAATGCCATTAAGGTGGTGTTACGCGGATTTTCTACTATGTCATGAGCCGTTTCTGCAGTAAAGACAATTCTTTGAAAATTTTGTAGATGAACATCTAAATGCATTACTGGAGGATACCTTTCATGGATAGGAAATGAAAGAATTCGCCAAACTGCTTCTGAGCTGGATATGTACCTTCCGCTCTGATACTGGCACACTTCATCATTTTTGTCTTGCAAACCTAAGACTGCCTGATCGCTTCCTTTGTTGATGTACTTACAGATGTATTTGATGGACTTAACACTGCTACAGTATTCAACATTGATGTGTGTTTTGAATACCCTAGACAAAACAGGACAGTATGGCACTATCCATCTATTATCCACTTCCATATCCTGTCCATTTATCATAAGGCGTGCAGTGAAGCCACCCATAGAGGGAATCCTGCGCTTGTAGGATGGGTACCCATCGTTCCCTGTGACAGTTTCATTGACGAATGCTCGTGGGTATCGTTTTGAGCATCGTCCACCTTTCATACATGGTGAGCCTACGTTGAAAGATCCGCATGGTCCATGGACCATGTGACATTTAACTATGTTAAAAAGCTGTGGATCTTTATCAGGATCTGGAAATTCAGCACTAATAACCTTATCAATATCGACGGGTCGTATCTTGTCCTCAAGCCATAATAATATGTGGGCGTGAGGCAAGCCACGCTTTTGCCATTCAACAAAGTACATAAAACAAAGAGTTGGCCCAAATATTTGTTCTCTGGTTAGTAAGTCCATGAGAGATTTTAATTTCATGTGAAATACACGTGTAATAATGTCGTGACGATCATTCGCTGACTGACCATTATATACGGCATTACCAATTTCTTCCCATTTTGGATTAGTTGTAGCTGTAATAAAAAGATCTGGACATGAGTATTTTCGCACATAACAGAGTGCATCTTGAGATCGCTCGTGCATATATCGGGGTCCTCCAGTGAAAGTGGACGGTAAAATGACTAACCGTCCCAAATCTGCCATGTTACCCTCGTCCTTCCTCAGGGCGTCTTTAAGGTGAATGTAGCTCTCAGCCCTTAATTCCCTTAGGTAAACATATAAGATGACTAATGGTGTTATTACTGAAGCTGTTCGAGAACGGTTATAGGCCTAACCTCCAACGATATTCCGCCATTATCCCGCAGAATGGCCGATTGACACCTCTCTTGTTATTCTACCGCCCCCACCCACAGGGGGACGTTGTCGGTCTGTCGGTCACTCAATGCAGAGCATGGTACCAGCAGAAAATTGTAAATTTCTCCGTCATGTGAAGAGTAAGGTAAATTATGAACATAACGAAAGTTGTTTATAATGAAGAGACGTTTCACGTACGGTAAACGAAGTTTACAGAAAATCAATAGTATAAGAGAAAAAGGAGGAAAACCATTCTGGTTTTCCTATAAACCCCCCATCTATTGTAATATTTTAAAATGATATGCACATAGAAACCTTCCCCGGGATGAGCATACTCTAAATATGAAGTTTGGTTGAGATCTATTTAGCCGTTTCGACGTGATGGCTTTCGTATAAACACCCCGTGTATTGAAAGATTTTAAAATGATATGCATATCGAAACCTTCCCCGGGATAAGTATACTGTAAATATGAAGTTTGGTTGAACAGACAAACAGACAGACAAACAGACAAACAGACAAACAAACAAACAGACACGAAACGTAAAAACCACCGATTCGGTCTTGAGTTGACCTAAAACGGATAAATATCTGAAAAATTGGCAAAACAAAAGAAATTACAGACAGCGGACCCCCTACAATTTTATTTATATAGATAATTTCGCTGCTGTAGAATCCTGGAGCTGACGTTGCCATGGTACGGTATTCTACATTGTATTCGAATATCGAAGTAAATAGTGTACATGCAGTAAATAAGATAGTTTTAAAATTGCATGTCTCTTAGCGTTATCCGAGAAAGAGCATGGGGAGGTCCCCGTACGTTTCCAATGTAAAGTGTTTGTTACGGATTTGTGATATAACGGCAGGCTCACTTGCCTACTGGCATTCACAATCAGGTTGGGAAGTTTACATTATAATTGCAGGCCCCATTGCCTACTATGCGGACAGAATCGATTTGGGGAGTTTTCGTTAAAATGGCAGCCCCCCTTTCCTACCTCCAGACAGATTACAGTTTTTATTATAATGGCAGGCAATTACCCTACTATCACTCGAAATTGAGTTGTGCAGTTATCATTATAATGACAGGCCCCTTTTCCTACTGCCAGCCAGCGTACTGCCAGTCACACCAAGTTGGTGAGTTTCCATCAAAATAGCAGGCCACTATGCCTAATGCCAATCACATTTTAGATGAGTACATTTCTTTATAATGGCGGGCACCCTTGCCTACTGCCAAACACAATCGGGTAGGGGAGTTTTAAACAAAACTCCATGCTCACTTACCTTCTGCAAGTCAAATCGAGAAGGGAACTATTCATTACAATTGTAGGCCTTCCTTACTAATGACAGTTACACAGGAGTTGGAGAAGGAACCCTTTCCTACTGCCAGTCAAAGTCGGTGTGGGGAGTACTGATTACAATAGCAGACCGACCCTTTCTCGATCGCTAAATCGACATCAGTGAATATATATAGATCGACATACGAAAGTATATGCGTGTTTACAATATTGAAGACCTTCATTTACAGATTAACTGCTACTAAACGTACGTCATATCGACAAAGGATTATACCATAAGACACGCCGGATTTAGTGGCCTAAATGGCTGGTCCAATGATATGTCATCTATTCTTGGGTCAGATTTAGAAACGTGGAACAGGGTAAAGGTTTTGTAAGATCATCTCACATTACATTACTTTTCGGATAATAATGTGACAGCTACATACGTAGCATTTGGCTCACATATGGCTACTGAGTGGGCCAATTTTCGTGAAGAGTTTGATGATTCTGTATTTCATATAAGTAATTGAAAGTATGAATAATGCATGTGAAAATTCCAAATTGACTTAACATCGATTAATAGAGAAAAATCAAACGTAAAAGGGATACAGATACGGCATAAAGTCATAAGACCAAGGTTGTAGATCATTCCAAATTGAACGGAGATTGTGCAATCCGTTACGTGATAGGAATTTCCGAAGGTCTGCACCATCATTAAAATTGCCTGCATATTTCGATATTCTTCGGGGATAAAAAATGAAAAATTTAATGATATAGGATTTTTCATTCGTTACAGGCTAAAACGTATAATTTTGTCAAATTTCAATTATCTTCTTATTCTTCTGGCAGATTATGCCACAATGTGGATTTTGGGCGAGGCGGGTAAAAATTAGGACTTTCAGGAAATCAAAAATTATGGAGATTGTTATTATTACCCCTTAAACGGAAAGCTGTACGAAAATTTCGCCAAAATAGTCAGTGTAGAGGTACACAGTCGTTACGATTTGATTTATATAGATAAGGAATCTGCTCCATGTAAAACACCTTTTGGGCTATGTCCGCTGGACTTAACCTGCAAAAGTGACCATTCATGATATCTCCCTTATTAATCCTCCTGACGAAAAAATGCACATGAAAAAAAAGGTTTAGAGGTGGAATTCCATCAGGTTTGGTCGATTTCCAGTCAGGTTGGTCTTGTTCTGTATATATTGTGGAAGAGTAAAATCACCATTTCGGTTCCTTATAAACCGCCAGTCCATTCCGGAACATGAAATGTTATTTACGTTTAAAACCTACCTTTGGACAGGTGGATGCTAAATATAAATTTTGTTTCGAATGTCTTCAGTAGTTTTCAAGTTGTAAGGAATACGCTTTACACGCACCCGCTCGTGAGTTAAGTCCGATGGGACTTGTACAGAAAAACGGTCCTTTAATGATATCTCCCTTATTGATCCTCGTATCGAAATGATGCACATGAGAAAAAAAGGTTTAGACATTAATTTCTACCAAGGTAGGTAGACTTCCATAAACTTTTGTTGTGTATATTTTTTGGAAGTGCAAAATCACTGTTTCGGTTTCGTATAAACCCCCAGTTAGTTCAGGGATTTAGAAACAATATTTGCCCTGAAACCTATCAAGGACAGGTGTATTCTAAATACGAATCTTGGTGGAAATGCATCCAGTAGTTTCTAGCATTCACGTACATACGGCGTAATTAAGGAAGAAAATAATACAGTTAAGAATGTTGAAACTAATAGAAAATGGATTATAACTGAGGACAGCCGGATAACGACAAATAAATAAATGCCGTGAGTTATGGATATAATAAAGCGCTAACAGAGGAGAAATTTAGGTTCAGTGATTCTTAGGTAAACAAATATGAAGATGACTAATGGTGTTATTACTTAATCTATTCGAGGGCGGTTATAACCTCCAACGATATTCCGCCAATATCCCGCAGATGAGCCGATTGATGCCTCTCTTGCCATCTACCCAAGGAACAACCACGAATTTAAAAGCATGATGAGGAAAATGGCAATACGTTACTTCCCTACTGGCATGCAGTCAGAGACGTTGCCATGGTAACCTGTAGGTTCGTTGTCGGTCTGTCGGTCACTAAATGCAGAGCATGATACCAGCAGAAAATTGTAAATTTCTCCGTCATGTGAAGAGTAAGGTAAATTATGAACATAACGAAAGTTGTTTATAATGAAGAGACGTTTCACGTACGGTAAACGAAGTTTACAGAAAATCAATAGTATAAGAGAAAATAGAGGAAAAACACTGTGGTTTTCCTATAAACACCCCGTCTATTCAAAGATTTTAAAATTATATGCATATCGGAACCTTTCCTGGGATGAGTATACTCTAAATATGAAGTTTGGCTGAGATCTATCCAGCCGTTTCGACGTGATGGTGGGAAAACCACTCTGGTTTTCCTATAAACCCCCCGTCTATTCAAGGATTTTAAAATGATATGCATATCTAAACCTTCCCCGGGATTAGTATACTCTAAATACAATGTTTGGTTGAGATCCATCCAGCCGTTTCGACGTGATGGTGGAAAAACCATTCTGATTTTCCTATAAACCCCCCATATATTCAAATATTTTAAAATGATATGCATATGGAAAACTTCCCCGCGATGAGTATCCTCTAAATATGAAGTTTGGTTGAGATCTATCCAGCCGTTTCGACGTGATGGTGGAAAAACCATTCTGGTTTTCCTATAAACCCCCTGTCTATTCAAGGATTTTAAAATGATATGCATATCAAAACCTTCTCCGGGATGAGTATACCCTAAATATGAAGTTTGGTTGAGATCTATCCAGCCGTTTCGACGTGATGGTGGAACAGACAAACAGACAGACAAACAGAAACAATTTTATTTATATAGATTTTTACACTCGTTCTTCACCCCCTTTCCATCCCCGCCCAAAGGAGTACTATGAGTGCCTTACACAACAGTATATTTTTTTCCCAGATATTAAGTCTTATTTGTACCTATTTTGGTTGACAGCTATGCCCAAACGTACATGCATAATCTCACTGCTCTAGAATCCTGGAGCTGACGTTGCCATGGTTACGGCAGTTCATTTCTTTATCCGATTCCTAGAGCAGGGGTAGTGTGGTGCCAATATCTCCGTAACGGTTGGTTTTAGGGCCTTAAAACATGGTTTTCGGGCCCGTAGGGCTTACCGAGTTTTGTTCTTTGCGTCAAGAGGATTAAATTGAGCTTTGTCTCGTCCTTATACGACAAATTCGATATTTTGCCTATAATAGTATAAGAGAAAATGGAGGAAAACCGTTTTTCCTATAAAACCCCCGTCTTTTCAAAGATTTTAAAATGATATGCATATCGAAACCTTCCCCGGGGTCAGTATACTCTAAATATGAAGTTTGGTTGAGATCTATCCAGCCGTTTCGACGTGATGGTGGAACAGACAAACAGACAGACAAACAGACAAACAGAAACAATTTTATTTATATAGATTGTAGAGCAAGTATTGTGTATAGGTTGATTGGGACCTTGTTCTGTAATCAAACTTGTACTTATCCGTTAAACAAGGAAGTTAAATACATGGAAAATACTCAAAAATTATGAGAGAAGGGTTGTAACTGGGCGTTTCATGTAGGGGCAGTTTGAAATCTTTTCAGTTAAAGTAAGCGCTACTGGTCGCTATTCCATGATGTTACGTAGGCGGAAGTGGTTTGAACTGTGAAGCTATGAGTGCATATTAGTCGTATCGACGTTCATTATTCCGTTTTGATTCCGAATGCCAGATTATTCTGTGCGGCCGGTGATGCTGTTCCTACAGCAGTCTTGAGTGTCACGAGTTCGAACACTGTTATTGGTTGCCGTGCTGGCCCATCGGTATGGACAAAACTCTCAATATACTTTCATAATGAATGTGTTAACTTAGCACTGATTTTGGGGTGTACAGGGTGTATCATAAGTATGTCAAAGTCATCTCCGTACAGGCCATGAAGGCCCTTGGAGGGGTGGAAGGTAAAGGTTTCCACTATCCGTAAACTTGGCACTTGATGGGGTAAAGTGGTTAGCTCTACGCCCGACTGCCTTTGCCCCCAGGAATTAACCTGGTACTCATTTTTGGTGTAGGCTGAGTGAACCTCAGGGCCATGTGTACCTCCGGAAGTGGAAATCTCGTTTCTTAAATTTTACGACTTCCTGACGGGGATTCGAACCCACGTCCTTCCGGGCGAACCGCCTCGACCAGGCAGCCATCGACAACAAATTAAGGATACTTTTCATGTTATGTTAAGAAAGATGGTGCAATCGGATTGGTGGAGAAAATGAGGTTACTTTGTTACTCTCGGACGCGCGATTCAAATTGACGAACTTGCCGCATTTGCTGTCACTGAGCCAGCCGCTGCCTGTTGCTGTGCGTCAGAGGACCCTATGGCACCTTTCATAATATCCGGATACACTAGTGCTCTGACTGCATTACTTACACATCAGTGCCTTCCATATTCTCACATCCATAAATAAGAGTGAGACTTCAGGAGAAGCTAAATATTGCTCTGGCTTGTGCTGAAAGACAGATGCAAAAATCCATCAATAAATAGTAACAGGCATAATTATTATATTTATTGTTATCATCATCATCATCATCATCATCACAGTATTTCGATCTCCTGTCGAGATGGCTAGATGTGATGTACCTTATAGACATGATATAGAATTTTGGGCTTATGCCGTGTCAAGAAAGTAAGGTGAAATTCTTTACGTTTCGCAGAGAACTTTGCTCTCGAAAAATCTCGACTCTCCACAAGAAAGGCTTCTCAAACAATGAAGCTTGAATTTAGACGTTATAATAAAAGTGGAAATGGTACATTCATTCGTCACCAGATGGCTCCCCGGACGCGGTACACCGCTAGTGTTCGAAGTGGAAGCTGACGGAGCCACCAGAATCAGTCTAAGGGGGTCACATAACATAACACGTGTACACAACATATGACATTGACAGGTGTATGACATTGACACAAGCCCGGAATGAAACATCTAGCGATGAGGAACGTACGAAGTTGGAAAACACCGAAACGAAATAACAATAGTGAAGGGACAGGGAAAGGAACTGCCTACGTAAGTCCTTAATGGCTGCCAACCAGGTATTACTTGATAGCCAGTGTCCCTGTTGAAATTGTTACGATTTTTACGTATTTTCACAACTTCCCATATAATCCTGGACCTGTAGTGTGTAGTGAGCGTAAGCGCTCGAGCATCTTGGAACATGACATCATGACCCGACGATAGAGCGTGTTCTTCTATGGCTCATTTGTCTGGCTGGTTGAGACGAATATTACGTTCATGTTTCTTGATACTGGTACGAAAGGACCAGCATGTTTGGAAACATAGCCAGTGTCCCCGTTGAAATTGGTAGGACTTGTACGTATTTCAACAGCATGTTTGGAAACATGCCGGTCCATTGGTATCCGTATCAAGGAACATGTACGTAATATTGGTCTTATTATTTAGCGTATGATGCTTACAAGACAATAAGAATTGCATTAAATAATATTGCTACATACATACAATTTACAGCAATAGGACCACTTTTCAAATATGGATAGAAAGGTCTGAAATCCATCTAATTCCTTCTCGAGATGCTGAGTAGAGTTCATCCAAGGAGCCGGGATATGCACGTAGAGGGCACTCCACCACAATATACTTGATGGTTTGCAATTCAAAACCGCAATCACATTGGGGAGAATTTATCCAACCCCATTGATATAGGGCTGCATCAGTTCGACCAGTACCACATCGAATCCTGTTTAACCTTGACCAGACTGTCCGAGGTAGATTAAAGCCAGCAAGCCTTGTAGTGGGATCACTGATTGAAAGTAGGCCATGAAGTGTCGAGTTTAAACATTCATCTCTCCAGGCATTTCGGAGATTGAACCTGATTGACGTAAGATCTACAGTCGTCTTGCAAGCTGGATTTCTTGATTTCAGTCTCGGTTTATAAAGTCATTTAACATCATGATGAAATGGAAGAGCATCATTTTCCATGATCCTACACCACAGGCGAACAAGAGCTTGCTGTCTCTTAATATGGGGTGGAGCGATGTTACATAGTACAGGCAACCACTGGAAGGAAGTACAACGCAGAGAACCAGAGATGATGCGCATTATCGGGCGAAGTTGAATATCCACTAGATGGCAGTGAGAGCTTTTAACCAAATGCCTGCACAATATTCAGCTGGGGAATATACAACAGCCAAAGCAGTAGTCCTGAGTGTAATGGCGTCGGCACTCCATGACGTTCCAGCTAACCTACTAAGTATGTTTTGACGACTTTTCAGTTTTGCAGCCGTTTATCCAATATGATTTCGGTAGGTCAGTGTCCTGTCCAATGTCACACCTGAGTGCTTAGGACAGCTATTGTGCTTTAGGTATCGCTTCCTAAACTTCACTCTAGGATGATACAGTAGTTTGATTGTAGGTGGCTAAAGTGAAATGTGGCAACCTCAGATTTTGAGGCACTAGGCTGGAGCCGCTCGTTTCTGAAGTACTTATCCATCTTCTCAAGATCTGCATTGAATATATCCTCAGCTTCATCAAAGGTGGTAGCTTGAACTGTAAGATTTATATCGTCTGGATAGATGAATTTGCGAGATAGAGTTTCGGGTAGATCATGAGTATACAAGTTGAATAGCAGAGGGGATAGAATGGACCTCTGCAATATTCGTCTCAACCAGCCAGACAAATCAGCAATAGCTGAGCACGCTCTATCGTCGGGTCATGAGGTCATGTTCCAAGATGCTGGAGCTCTTACCCACACTAGACACTACAGGTCCAGGATTATACGGGAAGATGTGGAAATACGTAAAATCCTAACAATTTCAACAGGACTCTGGCTATCAATTAAGTAATACCTGGTTGGCAGCCATTAAGGATTTACGTAGGTAGTTCCCTTCCTTGTCCCTTCACCATTGTTATTTCGTTTCGGTGTTTTCCAAATTCATACGTTCCTCATCGTCAGATGTTTTATTCCGGACTTGTGTCAATGTCATACACCTGTCAATGTCATATGTTGGGTACACCTGTTATGTTATGTGACCCTCTTAGACTGATTCTGACGGTTCCGTCAGCTTCCGCTTCGAACGCTAGCGCTGTACCGCGTCCGGGGAGCCATCTGGTGACTAATGCACGTACCATTTCCACTTTTATTATAACGTCTAAATTCAAGCCTCATTGTTTGAGAAGCCTTTCTTGTGGACAGTCGAGATTTTCTTCTGATGACGCAGAGCAAAGTTCTCTGAGAAACGCAAAGAGTTTCACCTTATTTTCTTGACGCGGCATAAGCCCAAATGCCTATATCATGTCTATAAGTACGGGCCGTGAAAGCATCAATGTTGATGTACCTTCCTTTCTTCATTTATTTATTTATTTAATTTATTTATTTATATTTCCTTATGTTCATTATATACTGCCGTAACTCTCATCGCTTAGTCTGTCAGTCCTTTCTAAACCCTGATGTTGCAGGCTTCACTAATTTAGCATCCGTATGCCAAGAATTCTTGAAAGAAGAATATAAATATCTTACTATTTCCTGGGTCCACATGTGATTTTCTCAGCAACTTCTACTAAGTGAATCATTTTCTTTGATACTGTATACCATACTTTGTCCTTGTGGCAGCCTCCGCATGGGGGAAGTTGTAATAATAATAATTCCCTCTTCTAGAAAAGCACACCTCGTGAGTCTTCTTACTCTAGAGATGTTATAACAAGTGACTGACAATATCGTAGTTAGCTTATTAAAAACAATCACAGCCAATCTTGGTCACGCCGATTCTTAAACCTTGGTACTCCTATGTCGAACATATCACGTTCTCCTGTTGTGCTCGTTTGTCAAAACTCTTCTGACATGTCTTTGTTCTAAGAATATCACAAGTTACCAGCGTTAACAACTCTTGGGAAATATCATGCTCTACAAATTAGCAGTTCATGGTCTACGGAACAGACGAGGAGTAACTGAACGGAAAGCCACACTGCGTCAAAAGGTTACAACGAATTTGCTGATAAGTGAGAGAAAAAACAGAGAGAACAAAGAAAAACGGAGAGAAACATACTTCATCTCCGAAACTTTCCCAATGAAACTAGATCTTCATCAGGGTGTTTTCTTTATGATGTGTGGTCATGTAAACACTAGGCAGGAAGTGTGAATAAGATAAGCATACGTACAAATTCTGCATTTCTTGCATTTCATTCATTCAACTTCGCTAATCGGCCAACTAGGGACCACGATAAGCCTCACTTTACATTCTGGCATTTGTTCATCTTTCGCTTGATCCACATCGTCTTCATTAGCTCACTGTGTTTAGCACGACGTTCTTCTGTCCATTTAGCACCAGTTGCCCGTTTTTCGTCCCGGAAAGTCCCAAAAGTCTTGATGGCTGCTCTGAAAAAAATTCGGTCTTGTGCATCTTCTGCTTGTAGGCCCAGTTTTTTAAGATCTTTCTTGACATTAACGTACCATGGCATTGCCGTTTTTGGTTTTGCGTCAAATATACTGAAGATACGTTTCGTCCGTCGAGAGTCGATCATCCGTTGTATATGACCGTAGAAGCGAACTCTGCCTTTACGCATTGTGTCCGTGATGTTCTCTATTTTAGAGTATACTTCTTGCCTGGATTTATTAATGTAGATGCCATTTTTGTAGTTTGGACCAAGTATGGCGTGTAGGATCTTTCTTTCTTTCCTCTCTAAGTCCGCAAGCAAACATTTCTAGGACAGGATAAGGCATTCAGATGCATACAGTGATACTGGTTTGATGACAGTGTTGTAGTGACGAATTTTTGTGTTCAGGGAAAAGCACTTTTTGTTGTAAATGTTGCGGGTGGTTTGGAAAGTGACTTCCATTTTCTTGATTCTTGCTGCTATGGCCTCTTTGTCAAGTTCATTTTGCTGAATCCATTCCCCAAGATATTTAAATTTACTAACACGGTTTATCGTTCCATATTTGGTGTTTAGTTGTGCCGTATCATCTTTGATATTTGACATTACTTCTGTCTTTTGAAAGGAAATTTGTAAACCTGTTTGTTCTGCTACTTCCTTCAACACATTGATCTGTTCTGTTGCACTTTCGAAATTTTCTGCCATAAGGGCTATATCATCAGCGAACGCTAAACAATCTATTTCCACTCCATTTTTCTTTGTTCCAATCCTTTTTTTTTTTTTTGCTAGGGGCTTTACGTCGCACCGACACAGATAGGTCTTATGGCGACGATGGGATAGGAAAGGCCTAGGAGTTGGAAGGAAGCGGCCGTGGCCTTAATTAAGGGACAGCCCCAGCATTTGCCTGGTGTGAAAATGGGAAACCACGGAAAACCATTTTCAGGGCTGCCGATAGTAGGATTCGAACCTACTATCTCCCGGATGCAAGCTCACAGCCGCGCGCCTCTACACGCACGGCCAACTCGCCCGGTGTTCCAATCCTTACGGGTTTGTAAAGGTTTCTTTCTTTTAACGTCTTTCGCCACTCCTGTATTACCTTCTCAAGTACGCAGTTGAACAAAAGAGGTGACAGCCCATCTCCCTGTCGAACGCCTGTCTTGATCTCAAAGGGTTCAGAGAGACATCCTTGGAATTTTACTTTGGATTTGGTATTAGTTAGTGTTGCCCTTATTATCGCCAGCAGTTTCTCATCGACTCCCATTTCTGCAAGGATGTTAAGCAACACATCACGGTCGATGGAGTCGTATGCTTTCCTGAAGTCTACAAATGTAGATACATAGGTTCGACCTCTCAGCACATGGTATCTTATTATGGTTTTTAGGTTAAGTATTTGTTCTGCACTTAATCGGCCTTTCCGAAAACCTGCTTGGTATTCCCAGAGTTTGTGCTCAATTTGCTGTTCTAGTCTTTCAAGGATGGATAGTGACAGGATCTTGTAGGCAGAAGAGAAATTCCACGGTAATTGTTCACATCTCTTATATTTCCTTTCTTGTGTAAAGGATGGATCAAGGCTAGCTTCCAGTCCTCTGGTAGTTGTTCTTTTTCCCGTATATCTACAATGGTTAGGTGTAGGATGTCAATCGCTTCTTCCGGGGCATGTTTCCACAGTTCCGCAATCATGGCGTCTTCACCAGGAGCCTTGTTATTTTTCAGTCTCTTTATGTGGCGTTTGATTTCATCGCGATTTGATGGAGAAAATGGCAGGTTTTGGCTCACTGGTTTGTTTGTTTTGATGGGGTTTTCTGGTTTTTCACAGTTTAGAAGGTCGTTAAAATATTTAGCTAAAATTTTGCAGTTTTCTTCATTTGATGTTGCAAGAGTTCTATCTTTCCTTAGAAAGCAAAGGGAAGGTGCCTTGTATCCTTGTACCTTCTTTTTAAAATTTCTGAAGTATTCACGGGTCTCACCTCTATGAAAGTCTTGCTCAATCTTGTCCAGTAGTTCCTTTTCATACGTGCGTTTCTCACTGCGTATTATTTTTGCGTTTGTGCTTGTTGTGTTTTGTACATCTTCCAATCTTTTCTTTTTCGAGGTGTAATACTTTTTCCAGGCATTCAGACGATCCCCTAAGGTCTTCTCGCAGTTATCGTTCCACCACGTGTGCTTCTTCCTCTTCTTGATTTCCGCCACTCCTTTTGCAGCTTGTATCATCTGCTTTCTTGTGCTGTTGAAGTCTTTTTCCACTGGTTGAGCAAGTTCTTTGAATTCATTCTCTCTTTCTCTGAGCTTTTTTGTGTCAAAGCGAATTATGGTAGGTTCGTTCTTATTTTTGTTGAGAAGGATTGGCCGAAACTTGATTACTGATACATAGTGATCTGATTCTATGTTTATTCCATTTTTTACGGTAACGTTCATGATTTCCGGACTGTATCTTCCAGATATAGCAACACGGCCTATTTGGAATTCTCCTATTGTTTTGTTTGGGCATCTCCATGTCATCTGTTTTCTTGGTAAGTGACGAAAGTGTGTTGACATCAGTTGGAGGTTGTGGTTATCACATAGTAATCATGAAAAATATTTTATTTCAGTTTAAGATCTGCATAAAAGCTTCCTAGCTTAACGAATACATAGTAATATACTCATTCTTATTCAGAAAAATAAATACAGTACTAGTAAAATTTTGTAACCAGCCAAACTTATCCAAATGCAAAGAATCTAGTTCCTGGATTTAAGACTGAACGTGTCTTCAAGATCGCAGAATTGTATTTCATCATTTAGGAGAGTTTGAATGTCAGAGACCCATGGAAGTAGATTTAGTGGCACGTTAAATCATTTCTTACCAAGGGTAACTATTGGAACTCCGGCGCGTATCAATAGTTCCTTACTTTTCCTCTTCGAGCATCACTCACTAAAACAGTAAATGTAGACAGCCTTGGCTAATCGGTATGAATGTAGATTCCGTAGCCGTAAGGTTAACTCGACCGTCAAAAGTTCTCGTTGAAAACACCAGTGTTTACAGAAGATACATACTAGAGAAGTGAGGATTGTGGTAGTTTTTCAATGCTTTCCTGACTGAGTCAGAAGGCTCTATTACTCATAAATCAGTCTACCAAGCCCACTGAAACATATGCACCAACTAACTGTGCAAACCTCCACACAATTCATAATTGGAACTGATACTAGCAACACTTATACTTCATCCGCTTTCATACTTCCAAAGCCCAAGATGAAACTGAGATAGGTGAATGAAAGTTAAAAAGCAAAAGTGTTCGAGCTCATACCACAGGATATAGAGTACTCGAAACACTAGATTCTACAAGAGAGAGATTTGGGTTAATGCTAGTATAAGTAAGTACAAATGACCACAATTTTTATTCACAAGCCAACTCTTTTTTAAAATGATATTTGTTCGTGGCGTCGACCTCTGCAGATCTTTTGCCACTACTTTCATCATATGAGAGGAACCTGCGTGTAAGTGTAATTGCGGAAGTGTAGAGTGTTGAATGTGAGGAAAGAAACGTTAAGGACGACACAAACACCCCGCCCCCAGGACAGGGATATTAACCATTACAATTAAAAATCCCTGACCCGGTCTGGAATCGAGCCCGGGGCCGCCGGGTGACAGGAGACGCGTTGCCCCCTACACCGCGGGGCCGGACAAGCTAACGCTTACTAAGCAAACTAAGCGTATATATACAGTAATGGTTTTCTTTAATGAAATTCACTTCGTGTTGTAAAAAGAAGGAAGGAAAATATATAGATGTAGGTAAAAATCATTTTTATTGGCCATTGCGATCCTTCGTGCTAAATTTTAATGTTTATTTTGACGTGCATTTAATATTTTATAGCTCGTCTCTAGCTGCTTATTTTATACTTTTAGTGTCCATAAACCTGTGCCCTTTTACCATGATATCTTACACCGGAGTGCAGTTCCATCCAATATCGCCGACTGTTGGAAATACCTTTTTATTCCATCACGGATGGTATAAAGTGATATGGATCTTTCATACATTTCTGGGCAGAGCTCTTACTGAAGCGCCGATAGGCATAAATTCCCCTGACTATACATATAAAACACAACAAAACGCTTCACGCCACAAGATGCCCCATTATTGTCGTTTAGTATAGCACACTGACAGAAAAAGTGATCGGAAGTAAATTTCAAAGCACAATCGGAAAGAAGGAGCACATCATCATATAGGTTTCTTCCCTAGTTAATACACGGATGTTTATCTACATTTTGATAAGAAAAAGGTGTACTGCTATGGTTCTAGAGCGAGTTTAAATTATACCGTATGTAACTTATGTTAAGTACTCAGCCGTCAGGCTGGTTGGATCCTCAAAAGATCCCCCATAAGATTGATGGCCTAGGCGTCACTAAAGAGGCGTACAAGGGAAGTGAGGAGTGAGGTAGTTTCCTGTTACTTTCCACACTGACACCAAAATTCTGCCAAGCGCACTGAAATGTTCTCACCAATTGAGTGTATTGTACCCTGGTGAGGATGTCAGTTGCGTCATTCAATTATAATTATTTATTAAGGAATATATTTCATATTCGTTAAGCAATAATATCTTACAATATATATTGTAGGTACTGGCCAGTTCGGAAGGTATTGTGAAACCTACCACAGACTGGTGTCTCCACTAGAGATTAGGAAATGGCCAGCAAAATTAGTTTTCCCAGAAATTATTGCCAAGTTGGAAACAGAAGGGAATGGTTATTTCCGAGTCAGTGGAAAGTTCCCAGCCTGGGGGCGAAGTAATATTTGGAACAGGGAAATACGGCGCGCAAGATTCCAGGAAATGACGTCAGGAGAAGAGGCAAGCTGTTGGCACTTAAGGAAAAATATGAAATTTCACACTCCCGCGTAGCTGTGGACCAATAGTAAAATTCACCGGGAAAAGCAGTCGAGCCAACTTCATATTATAGGAGGCGCTATCAAATGTAACTCCACTAATTAAATTGATAAAGGGAAACTGATTATAAATTCGAGATAAGGATAAATTTAGAAGCCTAATATTAAAAGTTATTAATTAATGAAGATTGACTGTCATAATTCTGAGAAATCAATGACCCTATTTGCTGATTGGCTAAAGGAAAGGGACGCTACAAATGGCACGTATTTACCCGCCCAGAATACAGGAGCTAAACCCACAATGATATTAATTACCAGCGATCGAATTTAGTTGAGATTTGACATAGAGGCTAGAATAATATAATCACATCAGTGGATCCCAAGTTCAAGCCACTGGCAGGTCTGCATATAGTCAAACGGGGATATTGGAACTGCTCCCTCTAAGGTGACCTCTCGCGAACTCGGAGAGGGGATGGACATGCACTGAAATAGTAGGTCAGGGCGACGGAGCAGACACTTGTAAAATTTTGTTGGAGCTGTTACTACGCCAGTGAGCGTAGACACTTGGTAAAAGTTATTCGAGCTGTTATTACGTCAGTTAGCACAGTGATCTAGTACGTGAAGGAGTACGCGTTACGGACTTCAATATTCAACATTATCCGGAGTTACAATACCGGAGATAGTTACAAGTAGTAACTACCGACAAATCAATAGAAATGTATAAACAGTTACGGAATTAATTCAACATAATTT